>NC_090939.1:856827785-857143407 GCF_040938575.1 Ambystoma mexicanum | reverse complement strand
GAGAGAGAGAGAGAGAGAGAGAGAGAGACTCTTTAGAGCTGGAGAGATGTGGCCACTGGCCTTGAAACCAAGGATATGTCTTGCAGTCCTGTTCTGGATTAGTTGAAGGGGTGAAAATGGCAGAGGAGGTGAAGCTGAAAGTGACATTTCTTGACAAGGTAAGAGAAGGAGAGAGAGGAGTCGAAGATGACACCAAGGTTTTTTGCCTCGCGAGGGGGCCCAATGATGGTGGCCAGAGAGTAGGAGGGAAGGAGATGGCAGGGGTCCCAATGAGAAGGATCTCGGTCGTACTGGCATGAAGGCAGAGATCGTTAGAAGCACACCATGCCTGAATAGCAGTCAGACAGTCAGGAATGAGAGAGGAGGCAGAGGAGGGTAGCATACAGGAGAGCTGTGTGTTGTCAGCATACCATTGACAATGAGGAGAGAAGGTGGAGATTTGTTGGGTGAGAGGGGCAAGGTAGATGTTGAAGAGCCACAGTGAGAGGGTGGAGCCCTGAGGGACGCAGCAAGTGGAGTGTGAGATAGAGGAGAGAAACGGGCCTAGTTGCACTTGGGAGGTCCCATTCGAGAAGAACTTCAGCCAATCCAGTGCCCGGTCAGTGATGCCTAGGGTATCATGTAGCCTATTTATGATGGTGGAATAATTGACTGTGTCAAAGGTGGAGGACAGATCGAGGAGGATGAGAACAGAAGGAGAGCTGGTGTCAAGGTTTGAGAGCAGGAGAGCAGTTTCTGTGCCTCTGGCTGCTCTGAAGCCAGACTTGTTGTTATGAAGACATACAATGGATTCAGTGTGATGGATTAGTTGGGAGATGACCAATTTCTCCAAGAGTTTGCCCAAGAACGGGGTAGTGGAGATAGGGCGGTAGTTAGCTGGGCAGGAAGGGTCAGCAGACCTTTCGAAGAGAGTGCTTGAGGGGCGATGGAAAGGAGCCAGTGGCAAAGCAATGGTTACAGAACTCAGCCAAGGAGGGGATGAGAGACACAATGTTGGCCTTGATAGTTCTAGAGGTGCATGTAGAACACGTGTCTGGACGAGCCTTTCATAAAGAAGATTATCTTGGGAACCTCGTCCGGCGCTATGGGTGAAAAGGAGGAGAAAAAGAGGGAAGGAGAGAGGGGGGCCAAGGGAGGCCTGGGTATGAGGGGAGGAAGGGGGCAGCGAAGGGAGAGAGGACAGGATGTCCTGAGTTTTTGTAATGAAGTGGGTGGCCAAGGAGGTGCAGAGGGCCTGGGAACGAAGAGGAGAAGTAGAGACAGAAGTAGGATTGGCAACTTTCTTGCATACTTTGAAAATATCAGCCGTGTTATTTGTGGCCCCCCGAGATGCAGGCTTGAATATGGGCCCGTTTCTTGGAGCAGATGGAAAGTCTGCGTTGCCTTTGAAGAAGGCGGCGGGCCACTTTGTCAGAGGATGTGCTAGAAGCCAACCATAACATTCAGGAACTTTGCTCTTGTGTTTAAGCGAGGCTAGATCAGATTCATACCAGCTATTGCACTTGGAGGCAGGCTTCATGTGGATCCTCATGGCAGGGGCAAGGATATCAAGAGTGTTGGAGATGTAGAGGGGAAGGCTAGCAAGGGAAGAGTCAGTGTGGGAGTCACAAGCAGGAGTGGGGGAGGAATGAAGGCGGCGGCAAAATCAGCTACTGACACTCGCTTCATCGGTCGAATGACGGAGAAGGAGACTGGCAGTGGAGGCAGAGGCTTAGCTAAGGAGCTCCAGATGGGAGGAAAGCATGGTCAGTCCAGGAGAGAGGGGTAGGGAGAGAGTTAGAGAGGGGGATACCCGCTGTGATGAGCGCATCCAGGGTGTGCCCGGCTGAGTGGGTTGGGCCAGAGGGAAGAATGGTGAGGGAGAGAGAGAATCGCAAAGGTTGCAGAAGGGTAGAGAGGCTGCATCGGAAGAGTGAAGGTGAATATTGAAGTCACCAAGGAGAAGAAGCTTCGAGGTAGAGGTCAGCAGAGAAGAGGCGAGGTCGGCCCACTCTGAGAGGAAGAGGGAGATCTTCCCCGGGGTCCTGTAGATGGTAGCGAGAGTAAGCAAGAGGGAGACGCAAAGCTTGCATACAAGGCATTCAAAGGAGGAGTAGGAATTAATGGATATGACAAAAGCAGGGGCAAATTCAGGAAAGACAAGAGCCACTATGCCTCTAGACCAATTAGTCTTGGGCTTGGGGAGGAATTTGTAGCCCTCAGGGAGAAGAGTATCAAAAGCAGTGACAGAGCTGGCACTGAACCACATCCTGGTGAGAGCGAGTACGTCAAGGTCAAAGTCTTCAAGTAGATGACAGATCTCAGAGAAGTGTTTGACAGCAGAGTGAGAATTGAGGATAGCGATGTGAAGAAGGTTGCCTCCTTTAAAGGTCTTCCGAGGCAGGGTACAGGGATGGGGTACATCCATCGGTGGGGCAGCAGAGCCCCTGGGGGTGGAAGAATGAGTGATTGGAGGGAGGGAGGAAGTTAAGGAGCGAGGGAAGACTCCTGTCAGGAAGGAGGAGGTTGGGCTGTGCCAGGAGCACTTCCCTAGTATCACCATGAATGGGTGAAGTGGAAAAAGAGGAGAGGATAGAGACCATATGGGGAGTCAATAGGTCGGGAGAGGGGACAGCAAAGAGGATATCAGTTATAGTCTGCCTGGAGGAGGCATTGACGTAGGTGTCCGCAATGGACAGTCCTGGGTTGGAAACCAGGAGTGCTTTTTTGAATGTTTTCGTTCCAGACTTCGAGCAAGAGGTAGTAAAAGTAATCGAAAAGCAATTCTAGTAGGTAGGAGAAATGGAGAGCACCATTATTTGAAAGGGGATGGGGCGAGCTCTGGAGAGCAGGCAATGGGTTTGCTCAAAGACTGATGATACTTCTTGCAGTGGCCTTTCTGTGAAGTCATCTATGTTGGTGTCAACGCCTATGCAAATTAAGGTATTTGCATATATTTTGGCCCACAGGGCTTGGACAGAGCTTTACCAAATGAGTGTCCTGCATGTACAATGGTACTACACTTTTGCTATTGCTTGTGCTGTGTTTGTGTTAAAATGCCATCTGCCATGCATGTTAACAAAAAAGTGGATGGGAGAGGGGCAGCAAATTACACTGTACAGAACTGCATGCACTGAAGGCTGCTTCTGATGTGCTACCACGTCTAAAGTGTCCTTCAAAACCATTTTGTTAAAGTTGCCCACCCTAGTTTTGATGCTGCTGCTGGCAGCAAGTTTCTCTTGCACCCTTACCAGCCATGGGTGGGCCGTACAGATAAAGGGGAGCAGCAGGACAGCCTCCTTCCTTCATTAGCCCTACCTTTATTCCTCCCGACCCTTCTTCACTCTTCCTAGCAGGTGATATGTCAGGGGCTTGGTGTGAGGCCCATTTCAACATGATTTTTGAGGGTCCCCTTGGCTACTCTATGCAACTACAGTCAGCTGGGAAAAACATTCTTAGGCTGAGTAGTGTGGGTTCACTTTGCTTCTCTTACCAGATCTCTGCCTAAGTAATAAATCACAGACCCCTTATGTGTATGGAAAAGTTGTAGGCCGTAGGCATTTTATTTTCTTACAGAAAATACAACACAACAAAATAATTACACTGCCATATGCATTTGGGCACCTTTTGTCCAGTCCTGAAGTTGCCCAAGGCTCCTCCTGAGTCCTTGTTATCCCTGGGCCTTCGTTCCTGGGCACATGCCGTCTACGACGTGTCTTGGACCGTGTATCGAAAGAGTACTCGGCGTTCCTTATTCTGCCTGCTCCTTCTTATCTTGGACCGTGTACCGAAAGAGTACTCGACGTTCTTACTTCTGCTCGCTCCTTCTTTTTTTTTTTTTTTTTTGGACCGTGTACCAAGAGAGTACTCGGCGTACTGGCTCCTGCCTGCACCCCTCTTCTTCCGTCGATTATTGTAGGGTGGGTTGGGTGGCAAACGTTTTTCCTTCCCCTTATCCAGGCACTAAGAGCCTACCCGCGAGAGGTGAGCTCTTACCTGGTTTGTGCCGCCTCTCCTTTTCCAGGCTTACTTATACCCCCCGGCCTTTTGTTCCTTCCTGGGGGCGGCCGGGTTACCCCCTGACCCCTTGCTGTTACATTTCGCACGTTCCCAGGTTCTGTTTCCTGCCCTTTGGGCTTTTGTTTCTTGTGGCGCCGTTCGGACGCCCCTCCCTACGCTTTCGCGCCGTTTTCCCCCACCCCGCGCCTAAACTCCCAGACCCTCTATCGTCCCGCATATCATACGGCCCGGGGCCTGGGTCATAGGCTGAGTAGTGTGGGTTCACTTTGCTTCTCATACCAGATCCCTACCAAAGTAATAAATCACAGACCCCTTATGTGTATGGAAAAGTTGTAGGCCATAGGCATTTTATTTTCTTACAGAAAATACAACACAACAAAATAATTACACTGCCATATGCTTTTGGGCACCTTGTGTCCAGTCCCGAAGTTGCCCAAGGCTCCTCCTGAGTCCTTGTTATCCCTGGGCCTTCGTTCCTGGGCACATGCCGCCACACCTGAGTGGGTGTTCTCTACGCCCGCTCAGGTCCCCCCAAAAGCACCCTACCTACAACCTTGTTCTTGGAGTGCCCTAAAGATGTTGTCGGAAAAAAAACCCATCCCTTTCCTTGATAGGTGTACCCCATCCTGGTGGAACATGTCCGGATTGCTCCGGTGTAAGCCATATTTTATGAAGTGCAGACCTGTGTTCCTGCAGTACTTTTCTACTGATTTATTTAGTTTCTTTCTGGCTATTTTGATTGCGTGACTCTTCTGTGCCCCATACCAGACCCTTCTTGGTATTATTTCTGACATAAAAATCTCGGTTTTCCACCAGCTGCGGGCTATGCTATGCAGCGACTCACAAATGTTTCTTTGTAATTTACCCCTGTTTGTGCTCACCAGGTCGTTCCCTCCGAGATGTATAACTAGGTAGTCGGGGGTGGGGGGGTCCCTGAAACCTATCATGTCCGACAGCCTGTCGTGGATGTCCTCCCAGTGCATCCCCGGAAGGCCCCACCAGGACGTAATTGTGATCCTGAAATGTAGTCCTTGCTTCTCTTCCAGCCACCTGCCTGGCCGGGTCACAAAAGAGTGCCCCACTATCCATGCCGATTTGTAGGGTCCGGCCTCCATGGAAACGGGGGAGATAAGTGTCATATCAGTTCCTCCCTTATGTACTTTTTAAAACATTGCAACTTCCATCCCCCAATTCTTCTCACCCCCTTTTCTCCCAGGCCCCCCGCCCACGCAGAGGTCGCTGCTCCTATCCTGAACGAGTGTGTCCCAAATTCGGCTGGATCCCATCCTGCTTTTGCCACCGCCTGTTTCAATACTGCCTGAAACTGGTATCTGCTGAGTGCGCTGCCGTCCCTATGTATTAATAACTGTCCGTCGACCTCTGGTCGCAGATTTAGGAAGTCTTGGGTGATGCATCTGGGACAGTGGTCCTTCTCTCTAATGCAATTGAGATCTATTGCTCTCCCCTTCCCCGTTTGGTCTGTTTTAGATTTCTTTAGCATTATAGACATCCCCTTGTATCCCATACTAATGTCTTTCCTTGTTAGGCCGTCTCCCGCCACCGTATTCCTGGCCACCAGTTCCCCTATTCTGAAAGCCCCATAAAATGCTAGCGCAAATGCTGCCCTGAACAGCGCGGTTTTGTACGTGCTGCTGCATGTGTCTCGCAGCACCTTTAACAGGATTATCAACTTCCCAAAATGTACCGGCCTTCTGTTATCTGTTTTTTTACCCTCTAACTTCGCCCATCCTCTCATAGCGTATTTTATTTTAGCGCTGTCGGTCGGGTCCGGTATGCCAGCCACTTTAGTGGTATATGCCACCGCCGTTAGGTGCGCTGCTGCCCAGCTTTTCTTTCTCCCATTGGCAAATGCCCCTTTGAGAAATTCACAACTTTTTTCCGTTGACATTTTTTCCACCTCTTTTACACCTGTTTCCACCAACACATCTTTTACATGCTTTTCGCACTGCTTACCCGTTTTGTACGTCAGGGCGTTTCTGGTCAGCTTGTCGATAACCCTTTCTTTTCTCCGTTCTTCTCCCACTTCTTTTGAGTCGAGCTTGTGGCCAACCGTGCTTTCCTTTCTAGTGCCTCCAACGGACCCATGCTTTCTGCGGCGTGGGCGTTCTTTCCTTGTCGGCATCCGGTCTCAGCTCCCTGAATTTCTCACACTGAAAGTGAGAGATTGCATCAGCCATCACATTTTCTTCCCCAGCGATATGCTTCGCCTTTATGCATGTACTCATTTTTAGGCTTTCCAGTGTGATTGCCCTCATTAATTCTAATACTATCATGCATGGCGCACTTCCTTTGTTTAACACGTGCACCACCGCCATGTTATCTGACCATACTGCCAACTCCTTGTTTCCTAGCTATTTCCCCCAGGCGCATAACGCGACACATATCGGGAAGAGCTCCAGCAGCTTTATGTTTTTCGTCCATTGCGCCACTTGCCACGTTTTTTGCCACTTGCCTGCAAACCATTTTTCCCCAGTATTGTGCCAAAACCAAGGCCACCTGCTGCATCGGTGAATAACACCCTTTTACCTTCCTCGTTCACCGGTGAGCGCCATATCACCGACCCCTTGAAGTATTTCAGAAACTCTGCCCACACTTCCAGATCTCTCTTGATTCCTCCTAGCCTGACTCTGTGGTGCCCCTTGGTAGCACCTCTCGTTTTCAGCTCGATACTTCTCTGGAACACCCTCCCCTGTGGTATGACTCTTCCTGCAAAGTTCGGTTTTCCTGCCAGCGCTTGCAATTCTCTTACTGTCGCTTTGTTTTTTCCCTGTAATTCCTTTATTGTCCTCAGCAGATCCGTCACCTTGTCCTCCGGGATCCGACACCTTCCTTTGTTTGAGTCAATTTCTACACCTAGGAATTGGATAATATGCGTTGGGCCCATCGTTTTCCCCTCCGCCAGAGGAAAACCCCACTCGCTTGTTATTTCCACTAATTTGTCCAGGGTTGCCCTGCATAGCTCCGAACCTTTGGGCCCGACGAATAAGAAATCGTCCAGGTAATGTACCATCATGGACTCCCTCATCTCCTGTGTTACTGCCCATTGTAAAAATGAACTTACCCTCTCGAAATATGCGCATGAGATGGCGCACCCCATCGGGAGGCATTTGTTGACGTATTCCCCCTCCCAATGCATACACAACCATCTTTGTGATCCGCTGTTGACTGGCAACAGGCGGAATGCCGATTTAATGTCTGCTTTCGCCATCCATGCCCCTTCCCCCGCTTTCCTGACCAGTTCCACTGTCTCCTCGAAGTCTGAATATGATACTGTAGCCTCGCTCTGGGTGATGCCGTCGTTCACCGAGGCCGCCGGGGGTAGGATAGGCGGTGTATCAGCCTGTATTCCCCTTCGTCTTTTTTCGGCACCAGCCCTAGTGGAGAACATATAAATTCTTCTTTCCTGATCTTACTGGTCACTATATCCCTGTTTTCGGTTGCCGATTTTAGATTCCTAGGAATGTCTTGCGCTCCCTGCCCGGTAAACGGGATGTTAAAACCTTCTCTAAAGTCTTGTCTGATTTGTTCTGCTGCTTCTTGGTCTGGGTATTTCTGGAGCCACCTTTCCATCCTCTCGATTTTTACTGCCGTGGCCCCTTTCCCGCCCCAGTTCTTATTTCTGCGTCTCATCGCTTCTGCCGCTTGGAGCTGGGGCCCTTGTGCACTTGGAGCTGCTGTGGTCACCCTTGCATCTCTCGCACTTGTGGCTGAACTTGCACTTCCATCCCCAGCTACAGGGTACCCCCTTTTCAAAACTCCTGTATTGTCCTGGTTCTGTTCGTGCTGTCCCCGTGCTCCCACTGCCCCCCCCTGTGTTGTCGGGGGCAGGCTGCTCTGCCACCCTCTCTGTGACCCATAATTTCTGCTCCGAAAACTCTGGTCTCTATTTCTGTCATAGCTGGATTAGTACTTTCTGCTACTGTATCTATAATCCGCTTTGTAATCATTCTGCCAATACTGCCTTCTCTGCTGCCCCCCTGTGCTCCGCTCCTTGGAATCCCATTTCTCCTTTAGAACGTTAAATATGTAGAGATCAAAGTTTTCTTCATCCCAGCCCATATCTGGAAAGCAGTCCATCTCCTTTCTGAAGTCGTGGTCATACTCCAGCCATGCCTCCCCCCCCAAACGCTGCGTGTACCTTCAGCACCCTCTGTTGATATACAACTAATGCTACCCCGTCTTCCGGGAATTTTTGTAATATAATTGTAGACATTATGGTGAAGGCCGACATCCAGTTGTCAAAACTCCTTACTACTGACCCCTTTTTTAGTAAACTTTTCTCGTCCTCCTTCATGTCCTCTAGGGCCACATTCATCCCCCTCTTTTGACAATCTAACAATGTAAAGATATCGATCAATTCCTTCCTCCATATTTTTCCCTTTACTTTGTTGTTTATGTACCAAGCCATCGCTTTCATTGACCTGCCCTGTGCTTCTTTACCCATGGTTAGCCTGCCATATTTCTTCATGAGTGGCCCCCCATTTTCCGCCGCTGCCACCGTCGGTGCTGCCCACGGTGGTGTGGCCCCTGCCACTATGTTTGGCCCTGCCGGTGCACCTTTCGGTGTCGGGATCATTGGTGCCCCTTGCGGCACCGGGAATACTGGTGCCCCTTGTGGTGCCGGGACCGGGGTTTCCCTGGGCTCTACAGGTGCCCCTTGTGGTGCCGGGACCGGGGTTGCCCTGGGTTCTGCCCCTACCCCCTCTGCCCCTCTCTGTTTTTCCCTGCTCACCACTCCTCTCCATTTTCCCCAAGCCCTTAGATGATCCCTTTCTTCGTCATCACTGCTTGCTTCAGCTGAGGAACTCCCCTGCTGCTCCTCCCTGTATCTCTTCCCCCGTCTGCTCTTCTTGTCATTGGTTCTGGGCGACTTACCCGAAACCGTGACGCAATTTTTTTTTTTTCTTTCTCTTGGTCGGTGCCTCCGTCTGTCCTCTTCCCCTTCGACTCTGCTCTTCCCCTTTTCTGCCCTTGCGGTACCTCGTCTTCTCCTTCGCTGCTGCTGGGCTCTATGAACAGCAGCGGTGACGTTGCCTTTGCTCTTTCTTCTTTCTGCATTACCTCCAGCACCCATTGTGCCCCATACTGCTTCTACGCCTTTTTCGCCCATTCTGAGAATTCTTAGGCCCTTTTTGCTCTTCCTTCTGCCATCCTTCTCGTCTTAATTCTGTTGGCCACGCTTCTCGTTTGACCACGGCGAAAGTCCTTTGTTCGTTCGCAGCTGGTACTTCTGGGTCACTCCTGCTCCAGCACCGTTTGTAGCCACTGCGATTTAGAATGAAATCAGAAAGGTAGAAAAATGTGTGAGCCCGCAAGAGCAAATGTTTTTCCTTCCCCTTATCCGGCACTAAGAGCCTACCCGAGAGAGGTGAGCTCTTACCTGGTTTGTGCCGCCTCTCCTTTTCCAGGCTTACTTATACCCCCCCGCCCTTTTGTTCCTTCCTGGGGGCGGCCGGGTTACCCCCCCTGACCCCTTGTTGTTACATTTCGCACCTTCCCAGGTGCTGTTTCCTGCCCTTCCTGGGCTTTTGTTTCTTGTGGCGCCGTTTGGACGCCCCTCGCTACGCTTTTGCACCGTTTTCCCCCACCCCGCACCTAAACTCCCAGACCCTCTATTGTCCCGCATTTCATGCCGCCCGGGGCCTGGGTCAGAGTCTCAGAGACATGGGATTAGAAAGTGCAAAAGAATGCAGCTATGGGCAGCCAACAGGGAGCTGAATCACTCTTTGTCAGGAAGGAGCTAATTATGTAGACTAACCTCTCAGGAGTAAAAAGGCAACAAGGTGAGAACTGAGAAGAATGCTGGATGCTGAAAAGCCCAAGGTAGCGGACCGAAGATGCCTGGCCATCAAGCAACCTGTAATGCGTTGCTCTGTAAAGTGCACATTTGGAAACTGGAGTAAAAAGGCAGTGATGTGAGACTGAAGAAACAAACATGCTTCTGCATCTTATAGTATCTAAATAAAAGACCAGGCACAGGTGACGGCCTAGTGGCTGCAAAGACAGCCTGTCATGTGCACTATAATCTAATTGTAAAGCGCACATTTAATGCCCTAAGTTAAACGTTTTCTATTGCTGCCTGTCTGTGTCATAAGACTGACAATACAATTCCTTCCTTCCTTCCTTCCTTCCTTCCTTCCTTCCTTCCTTCCTTCCTTCCTTCCTTCCTTCCTTCCTTCCTTCCTTCCTTCCTTCCTTCCTTCCTTCCTTCCTTCCTTCCTTCCTTCCTCCCTTCCTTCCTTCCTTCCTTCCTTCCTATAAATTCGGTGCAATTTGGATTTTTTTGTCCTTGCAAGTTACCAGTGAGTCACAAAACCACAGCCTGCCCAGTGCCCCCATATACAATACTGTGGAGGTGACGACGAAAGCATGGAGGAGGCGCCCAAATAACGGGGCAGCATCCTCGTCTCCCTGCCCCCTGTGTAAGAGGAAGGCGTTAATGCCTGCGAAAGCGGACAAAGGAAAGGGGCTTATAAGCCACCTGCTTTTAGGTCCCAGGAACATCACTTCCCAGCAGAACGACGCAGCTCGTGGAGGAGGACCAGTTTTCGTTCTGTTTTGTGGTTGTTTTAGGAAGCCGCTCGAGGAAGAAGATCATTTGGAAGAAGGAGGGATCTGTCGAGCTGGTGTGAAGCTGAGTCGCGGTGTCACAATCTGTGGGCGGGAGTAGTCTCCGGTGCTGCAGCGGTGCGTGTGCCTTTGGGGCTGCCACGAAGATCGAGGTACCTTCCGGGGAGCCGGCGTTGCTGAAAGACGGGCAGCGGTTGGTCCGGGCCCCACACATTGCAAGGGAGGCACCAGGAGGATTGCAGGACCCGCAGAACGAAGATGCGTGGTCTGAAAGGAGCCGCCGTGGTGACCAGCGGACGGCAGCCGAGTCGGGGAGCCCGGAGTAGAAGGTGAGCGAGGGGACCTTATGATATATTTTATTTGTATCGCGCTCATACACAGGTGTTTCAGAGCGCGACTAGGCAAGGGAGGGGAAACAGGAGAGAGCGCAAAACAGCGATCTTAATAGGCCCAGTGTCCTTGAGAACGCGTAAGTGCATGGAAAGTGGAAAAGGAAAAAAGTGAATTTAAGGGTAGAGTGGAAAGTGCAGAGCAGAGGAGAGCAGATAAATAAATAATAAATCAGAAATAAATAGAGTGGAGACTAGTAGAAAAGGATAGTTGCGCACGGCGGACCGCTCCGCAGCACGGCCATAACACTTTGTATCCGGGCTGCCGCAGGGTGAAAAGACGTATAAAACTTTATTGATTATTAAACTGTTGGGTGAAGCATCAGTGTGGTTGAGCATCCGGGCGGCTGCACGGTGAAACTACTGGCCAAAGTGTTAGTGGTCATCCGGGCTGCTGCAGGGTGGATTCAAGGGAGACTTGTGGGGACACGGGGGGGAAGATACAATCAACAGTGAAAGCCGCATGAAACAATTACATTAAGTGTGTGGAAGAAAGTGCCTCTAAATTGAATGAAAAATACCTATACAGCATTTATCTGCAGTGCGTGTGCCAGGAGTCAGCTGCAAAAGCCGATATCCTGAGTGCGTGTGCCAGGAGGCCGCTGCTACAAGCATCTTTTTGCAGTGCGGGTGCCAAGAGGCTGCTGCAGCAACACAATCCATTGCAGTGCATGTGCCTGGAGGCCGCTGCAGGAAGCAACAAGTCCATACAAGGTGGGGGGTATGCCAGAATTCTGCTGCCCCAACAAAGACTTGGAGCAATTTGTCACAGTGGTACGGATGGCAGCCGCCAAACATGGACCAGATTGGTTGCACATGGTGGCAACACAGCTAGATGGGGAAGCAGCAGGGCCAAGCAACAGGTCCCAATCGCCACTATTGTTTCCTAACCTTTCAGCAGAGGAAGTGATGCAAGAGATCCAGGACATCGAGGAGGAAGAAAGCGGGCCCAGTGAGGAGGAGGAGCCTGCAGCCAAGAGGAAGAGGACAATGACCGCCAAGGCTACGGCCATTAGGCAACAGACAGAGGCGGCCAAGAAGCAGAAGGCAGCAGGGGCAAAAGGCGGGGAGAGAGTAGGAGCCTGTTGCCAATCCGGCGGCCTCGCCTGCCGAGGTTCCAAGGTGTAGTAGCAGTGCACCCAGCACGCCTGTGGCCATCTCGGCGGCAGAGGGACCTGCATCCTTGGAACAGGTTAAAGGTATGTTTATGCAGTGTTTGCAAGAATGTGGAAATGGTCAAATGTTGTGTGGGAATGTAAATGCATTTAATCAAGTGGGGAGGAATGCTGAGGCTGTGCATCAGCAAGTTGAGGTTCAGATGCTGGGGGCTGGGCGGGCTGCAAGCCCCCCCACGAGCATGAGTCAAGCCACCTCACTGCCCAGGGAAGCGTCTCTTGGAGAGGGAAGCCAGCTGCAGCAGGCTATAGCAACACCAGCAGGTTGCCAGGGGTAGGGTATTGTGTGGGGTAATGCCACGCAGTACGGAAGGGCGATGCCAGGTTCTGCCTCTGTACGGGCCGCTGGGAACTCTCTAGTATGGCACATTCCTCTGGCCTAGAAGGAGAGGATTTGGCAGAAGGAGTTTTTTTTTAGATATTTTCCCTGCTCGATATGGAGCAGGTGGGTTTCGGCTTATGCAAAGAAAGAGAGAGAGAAGAAGGACCGGGATAAGGTCAAGGTTGAGGAGAACATCCCCAATTGGTGGTCAGCCTTACGGATGCTGACATCCATAATGATAGAAAATTTCTCTCAGGATGCGGGGGTGTTATTTGCATATGAGCAGTACGTCCATACTGCATACCTGACTTATGGCAGCGATGCTTGGGAAGAATTCTTGGCCTTTCAAGACATTTTTTGGACAGAAGGGCAAAGGGTAGCGCCAGTACACACCTTTGTTGGATGGGGATGGCGGTCTGGGAAAACCAGATCCTGGATGTCTTACCATTTGTCTGCAATAGCTCATTACTACAAGCTCGGGGGGGGGGGCACGATCCTACTAATGAGCATTACATCGCAATAGCAATGAGGGGTTGGGCAAAGCAAACTGAGGAAAAAACCTGACCAAAGGCGGCCCATTGACATTGTGAAATTGCACAGCTTAATAGAAATCCTACGTACGGTTTGCCATAGCGAGGGGCAGAGGATTTTGTTCAAGGCGGCCTTTTAATTGGCCTTCTTTGGAGCCTTTAGAGTAAGCAAACTGGTTCCTGAGAATAGAGAGGGACAGGGCTCTGTTTCTTTAAGGTTTGAGGATTTGCAATTATCAAAGGAGCCAGTGTGCATTTATTTGTGGAAATCCAAGACCGATCAGAAGGGAAAGGGAAGGACAGTCACGCTTCATAGCATCCAGGTGTCATGATCACCTCCAGGGTTGTAGGGTTGGGATCCGGTATTCAGACCAGAAAGGGTTCTTTGTGCAGATCCGTGGGGGCTAGATGGGTACTAGCATGGCAAACATTCCTCAGTACCAGAATTGCTGTGGGCTCCCACAGAGATCCAATGACTAACAATTTCCCTTAAAATGGCCGCCCTACGGGTCACAGACTAGGGGCCTCATTACGAGGTATGCCGGTAAGGCAAAAACGATGCCGGTGTGGTAATACCGGCATCGTTTACCGTCCCGTTGCATTCCGACCCGCAAACCCGGTATTAGCGGCACACTAAACAACGGTGCCGCTAATAGCGGCATAGGCGCGTACACGCGCACCTTCAGGGAGCAAATACCGGCATACCGGTAATAGGGGGTAATTCCAACCCACGCATACATGCAAATACCGGCATCGCGAAGCCAGTAATCACAGCCTGCAGGATGCCGGCCATACAGGCATCTCAGACCACCCGCAAACAGCAAGCAGGATACAAGGCAGCTGCCACAGGTGCACACAATCCCCACAGGTGGAGTCAATGGAGGCTGTGCCAGTATACATTGAGCACACCCACACACCACAACCCCCCCCCCACAGGTGTAGGCAATGTAGAGTGGCCCAGTACAAAAGGAGCACACCTACACACCACACCCCTTCCTACACCAAAATGCTAACACTAGCAGTTGCAATCATGGCACTGGAAGACATGCCTATACTGCTACAACTACAGCAACAACAGCAACAACAACAACTACAGAAACAACAACAGGCAGCACAGAGGAGACGCAGGAGGAGAAGGAGGGTGAGACAGGACCAGCAATTACCACCAGCGCAGCCACCAGTGCCTCGTAGGCAGCCATCAATCCCTCGCACCTGACCCAGCCCATTCAACCTAATCCCTGAGCAGATCCACACCCTGTACCGGTTGGACCGTGACACCTTCACCACCATAGTGGATATGATACAGAACGACATTGCCAGCCACATAGGAATACGCACTGCCATCCCCCCACTACTAAAGGTGGTGTCTGTGCTACACTTCCTGGCCACATGCACCTACCAACACACAGTGGGCCAGTTGCATGGCATTTCACAACCACTATTTTCACGCATGCTGAACCAAGTGCTGGATGCTCTCCTGAAGCACGCAAGCACCCACATATCCCTACCACGGACTGCCCAGGAGATAGCCGAAAACCAAAGTAGGCTTCCATGCACTGGCAGGCATACCCAATTGTGTCGGTGCCATCAACGGCACCCATGTGGAATTGGTAGTCCACCATGCCATAGAGGCGGTGTACCGCAATCGCAAGCAATACCACTCCATCAATGTGCAAATGGTATGTGACTCCAGGAAGATCATCACCCATTGCTGCGCCCAATTTCCTGGATCAACACATGATGCCAAGTTACTGGGTAATTCCATGCTACCCCATCACATGGAGCAACATGCCGGACCACGTGCCTGGCTGCTTGGTGAGTTGCACAACCGTCCCATGGCAGTGCTTTGGGGTACTGATGTGTGGGGATGCATAAGCGGGGGGGGATACTGCACCTGGGTGGGAATAGCCGGTGATTGGTGAATGCATGCAGAGCCAAAGACTCCTGACCTGAACCAGTCAAACGGTACATGACACTTCACTGGGCCACATATCACAAATAATGCATATCGATGAGAACAAGTAAGAGGCACAACCAGGCCACCCTGGTGATGGCAAGCAATGCATGAATGAACAGGATGGCAAGTGTGGCAATGTGGGCAGTGTGACCATGCATAGTAAATAATGAACAGCATGAATTGGAGTCAAAACATTGTTGCACTACCACAGCATATCTGCCTCAGCATGCATGATTACACCCTGCATCATCTATTGAACGCCTTCCAGACTACCACACCTCATGACAGTATAGATTGCACCTAGATAACATTTTTTCATGCTTACATGTGCATGCCCACACCAAATAGCTGCCGCCATGACTGTGCTCCATGAATGTGGAATGTTCAGAGTGACACACACCTATTTGAATCTGCTTGCAGGTGATGGAGGATATCCCTTCAGGCCGTGGCTACTCACCCCTATGCGTAATCCGCAGAACAGCCATGAGGAGGAGTACAATCGTGTGCACACCCGTACCCGTGTTGTGATTGAGCAGACCTTTGGCCTGTTGATGGGGCGGTTCTGCAGCCTCAGCAGGTCTGGTGGGGCACTCTATATAGGCCTGAGAAGGTGGCAAAGATCACCATGGCCTGTGTCATGCTGCACAACATGTGCATCCGGAGAAATGTACCACTGCCACCTGACATTGACATGCATGGGCCGGGTGAGGATGATGAGGATGGAGACGGAGGTGAAGTAGCCCCTCTGCCAGTACGTGATGCACGGGATGGCCATGCTGTACGCCAAGCACTGATTCACGAATACTTCTGAAACACAGGGACTATGAAAGACTTGTGTCAGTCAGACACTGGGCCAATGTGGACATGCACACAGGGAATGTTGGGAGTTGGGCACTGAACACCGTACCACATTAAATGGATGCACACAAAAATAACAATGTCCAGCCATGGATTTATCTTATCACAACGTGTGTATTATTTACAACAGCAAAAATGTGCCCCCTCCCCCCTCCCAGACTTCCCCAACAAACTCCCTGACCCCCTCCAACAAACTCCCTGACCCCCCCAACAAACACCAACACCCCCAATAGACTCCACAAGATGCACCCCTTCACCCCCAACCTTGTGTCCCACTACCATTGTCCCCCCACACTACTTCCGGGACTTCTTCCTGTCCAGAGGCGGCATTTCAGTGTGCCTTGCACTCCTACGTGTGTGGCGCACTGGGCTGGTGGGGACAGATGAAGCTGGTGTGGAGGTAGTAGGAGATTCGCTGGCAGGTTCCACACCTCCTGCAAGCCGTGGCCGCTGCATATGAAACAGCATTGAGGTCAGCACCTGTGTCACCGCCCCCAAGCAGTCCCTCATTAGCCGAGCCGATGCATTGACAGCGGCTGTGTTTGCTTCAATGGCCGCTGTGGTCCCTGCAATTGCTGTGGCAATACCCTGCCTGGTTTCCTCCCCGTCCGCTATGTACTGGCGGAGTAGGTCTAACATGGCCTCCTGTTGGGCCTCCACCATCGACAATCGTGTCTCCAGGGTTCTGGAGGGGGCTGGAGTGGTGGGTTGTGCAGTCACGTGGATGGCATTTTCGGGACTGGACTCCTCAGAGGTGGGTAGGTCACAGTCACGGAGGCAGGGATCAACTTCACTGCAGGTGGGTGACTGCAGGTGTTAGGGCGAGGGATTGGGCACGTGGTTCGGGGTGGCCGGGCGTGTCACCTCAGTGTCTCCCTCAGGCTCCACACTGGCATCAAGTTCTTCCCCAGTGGAGGCGGGTGCTTCCAGGGACTCCCCTTGGACAGGTGTGGGTGTGGCCTGCTTGTCTCCAGCGGAGGTGGTGGTTGCCCACTTCTTACGGTGTGAGGTGGATGCCCTCGCAGTTGTCTCCTGGGTTGCTTCTTCCTCATCAGTGCCTGGGGGGGTAGAAGAGATGCAGGGCATCAGTGATGGTGTGACATGGCAGTGGCGGTGCTGTTCATTATTCATTTGATCATGCTTTCATGTCTTACAGGTGTGTCACGCAGGGTATTCAGAGAGGGCATGTAAGCATTCACTGCATGGCAGGTGGCATGCCTTTGATTTTGGGTTTGTGTGAAGTATCACATGGGGAAGCTCCAGGTGTGTTGGCTGTGTGTTGGTTAAGGGATGGGCACTCAGCATGCATTTCAGTGTGGCAGCGTTTGGCCCGCCATCTGTATTTGGGTATGGCCATGTGGGTGTTGGGACATGCATTGCCTTGCCTAGACTCTCTACCACTTCACTTGTGCTACTTCATGGTCTCCCCTACAGGGATCTGCAGGGTCACTCACCTCCTTCCGCGGTTGATACCGCACCCGTCTCCATCTCGCATAATCCCTCGATGGACTCAGGACTGATGAATGTGCTGGCCGTCTCCTCCCAGGGCATCAATTTGGCAGAGGGGTGGGCATCCCCGCCTGTGGCCATGGCCTCTCTCCGATTGGTGGCCATGATATTGCGTACCCTCAACCGGAGGTCATCCCACCGCTTCCTGCAGTCCCTCACACTGCGTGGGGTGGGACCTACGTCTGATACCCTGCGGGCTACCTCCTGCCAGATTTGCCGCTTTTGTTGCTGCACCTCCCGCTTCTTTTCGTGGGATTGTATTGTGTCTGCATGTGCAGCTAGAGTGTCCGCTAATATGGTGAGCTCTGCGTCTGAGTAACGCTGTTTACGCAGCCGGGCAGTGGTCTTCCTGGTAGCCTTTGACATCCTCTATGGATTTCCACTGTGCTCTCCGAGTATCGGCTGGTGGTTTTGGAGGATGGCAATGGATTGTGTTTTTAAAGATGGCCGCCGGCCCATTTCCCGTTCCTGCGCGATGACGTAATTTCCGGGTCCGTTTTTTGATGAACACGGTATTACCATGCCGGTATTACCATGCCGGTATTTAGGGGTTGGTATGAGGCGGAACCGCTATGGGCGGGGCCCGCGATGCCGGTACAGGGGGGGTTGGAGGCCCTTTAGCGGCATGGCGGTATTGCCACTACCGGCATGGGGGAGGCGCATGCTCGCGCACTCGTAATCACCCGCTATTAGCGGGTTCATACGAGCACGGACCCGCTCATTCCGGCATGCCGGTAATGAACCCAGTTTGACCGGGCAACTCGTAATGAGGCCCTAGGTAGGAATTGAGAACTAGTAGTTGGGCAGGGAGGACTATAAAAGCCCCGCACCCCTCAGAAACACGCGCTTCGCGTTAGTTCCACTGACAGTGGTGTAACGCTACCGACACTCTGCTCACAGACCTGTAAAGAAAATATAAAAGTCATGTTATGAACTTATCGAGTTAACAGAAAATCCACAGACCTAGGGTTTCAACGTACCGGACAAGAATCTCCATAGCAGCAGTCCTCCGACAGGTGACTTCTTCCTCCGTAGTTCCGCTGTTCAGTCAGCACTTTCTTCCTCCGCTGCGGCTTAACGAGGAATCCTCCGACCTCTGACAACCTGTAGAAACAAGGTACAATAGTTAAAGAAAGAACATTAAAGACATTTGTAGAGAGTGAAATAAAACTACATGCTTATGTACCTCAAGCTCCTTTAAACTCCTGGCTTCACAGAGCAAGTACCATAGCTTGGTAACAAAGGCACGTAGCGCTGCACGTCTTTCCCAATTATGCGCGCAAGTTTACCTCAAGAGAAGACTTGTGTTTTTTCTTCGACGACGCCCATGTTTCCTCAAGTGACAATTCTCTGTTCAACGAACCTGCAAAAGAATTTACCTCAAGAGAACTCTCTCTTCAGTATCTTTACTCTCAGAGACTTCAAAACCAAACTGACTAAAAATAAAGGAGCCGGCCAAGAATCAAGACACTTACCTTCAGAGGCCTTTTCATCGTTTTCCAGTCTGAGTTCTTCTTGTGCCTCATCACCAACGCACCTCTGCACGAAAGCAGGACGGAGAGCTTCCTAACATAAAAACACAGGTGAGGAGGAGAACGGGGCACATAGATATTATAGGGCACTGCGCAGGGTGGGAAAAGGGTGAGCCAAAGTATAGTGACCACATTATGTTAATTCCAATTCCCCTCCTGTTTTTCTCTCTTTTGATGACAGGGGAAATTCCTTTTTAATCAGTATTGGCATATCACAAGGGTGCCCAGACCATTACGCTCCTGCGGGGACAAAGTAAGCGTTACACCAGGGGAGCATAGTGTGTCTGGTAGCAGGGCTGACACATGACTTACAGGAGAGGTGCCAGGCGGGGGCAGAGTCCTCCCTTTTCTTGCACAGGGATGGGTTGGCCCTGAGCAGGTTCCAGTTGAGGAGCGTGATGGATATGGGTCTGAAAGGGATGGGAGCAACCAGAGGGGTGTTTGGTACACACTCCTTTAGAATAGAGGCAGTTACATCAGCAGCCGAACTGGGCATGGCGCCCGAGGCAATCATGAGAATTGGGAGTTGGAAGTCGGGTTTCAACAGGTACATAAGGCTGGATAAAATGTAGTATTAATTACCACCTTCTCATCTCCCTCCAATTAACAGCAGCTGAAAGGAGGAGACGGTCAGTTTCGGTAGTGGGGCATTCTTTTTTGACTAGGGCCGGGGCCAGCTGGATAGCGGAAAGAGAGAGCCTGACCGCTGGTGAGTACCGGATCTGGTGGCACAGGGACCCGGGATGAGAAGGGCACAGTTGCAGGGGCACATTGACAAATTATTGGGCAAGCAGCACAGGCCCGACATATTGATCATACATCTAGGGGGGTAATGACCTAACAACCCTGGGTCGGGCGTCATTGATGAGGGAATGATGTTGACTTTAGAGGAATTGTCCTTGCAGTTGGGCTAGACAGAGATCATCTGGTCAGAGATCATTCCAAGGCAGGAATGGAGGGGTGCAGAAAGCCATGCTGCAGTGGAGAAATCAAGGAGGAAATTGAACGGGGGAATGGTTAAGTTCTGCAGGGGCAGAGGTTTCCTGCAGATGAGGCACGGTCTGATCCATTTAAAATCCCCGGAATACTATATGAAGGATGGAGTGCATTTGTCATCAACAGGCATGGATCTGTTCTTTTGGAATTCATGCATGAAACTGCTTGAGTTATGATGTTTTTTGCGACCAGTGGCAAGATACAGACTACTGTGGAAAAGTGGGAAGGGTTTTCACTCATCTTGCGACCAATGCCCCTTGGTGGCCTAAGCGGCAAGGGAGCTGGAGGTATCGATGAGGGCTCGGCTTCCACCGACAAAACGGCACTCCCCCAGCCCACGAACACCTGCAATGGCAGGCGGGGCTCAGACAACAATGGTTGGGGGAGCTTTGGCCTACAGTGGACTCGGTTGGGGAAAGAGGAAGCAAGGATTGGACACGGATCAGTCGGCTGGTCGCCGCACCTTCAGAGCTATTTTTGCAAAGTTTAGTTTACAGTGTTTTGAATTTGGTAGTTATAAACTATGTTGTGAAAATAAATCTGCAGCCTTTTATGACAACAAAGAATGAATTGTCTCATTCTGCACCTTTTTCTTTGGTGGGGTAGCAAGGGTGCAGATTGGAATGAGCAAACCTGTTAGTACAAATGCCCAGGTTATGAAAAAACCCGAATCATCAGGTAGAAACACAAATGATTACGAAACAGACGAACCATCATCAAAACTTCAAATTTGTATGTTTTGTTGATCACTTTTTTTGTTTGTCTAATCTTCATTAGAACATTATGGCAAGAGTCATAGAGCAAGTGGTAGAACTACTGTATTACTTTCCCAACTTCAAAATGTAACAAGCTGGGCTTAACACCTGAGAGAGATAGAGCAACAGGCACCCACTGCAGCTAGGGAAAAAGAAGTGCACTGAAATGTGAAGTTTTAAACACACGGATGAGAGTATGTGTACCATAAAGTTTACTTTAAACCGGCCCCAGCGTATGCTTGAAACTGCCACAGCCCACATCAAGCTGAAAGGGTTACATGTGATAACAACCCCGGAAAAAATGTCGCCATACAAGAAGGCGCTGTTTATTTGCGGCAATATTACCACATGGAACCCTCGGGGGACACCCCTGCAACTCCCACATTTTTTTAAATGGAGCGGGGGACACCCCTACAACGCCCGCTCCCATTTACCCCATATATTATCCCCTAAATAATGTTGCCTATACCTTTCCCCGGTGACTGTATGTATGGCAACATTATTTTTGGGGATAATATTACCCGATACCGCTGAAAGTGGTTCAGCCGGTGGCTTAAAGCCTGATAGGCCAGTTCACCCCTGTCTGTCGCTTTCTCCATCTGCTCCTTTTCCTGTTCCATATGAGTGAGCAGGAAACGTCTGTACAACAATTGTTTATTCATCTGTTGCTCTTAAATTGATGGCACAAGGGAATCGGAGAGTACAGGGAATAGAAGGGTGGCGATAGAGTCGATGGCTAGCTTGCAAGATAAGTGAGAGACTCCATACTGAGAAACGGTATTGCAAATAAGGTGGACATTAAGAGAATTTAAAAGGCAATGAGACACAGAGACAGATGGCACATAGAATGACAGAGGCAAAAAGGAGGCCAAGCACAGATGGAAAGGAAACACACAGCCAGAGGAAGATGGGATTCAGGGAGCGATAAATAATGGGCCGAAAGTGGGGCATGGCCAGGCCTCGAGTTGACTTCTTACCTGCGAAGATCTGTATCCGCATAACCCACCTCAACTTCTTTACCATGAGACAACAACTTTTATTAAAAACATGTACAATCTAAGGAGTGGGGGTTGTTTTTAAATTGTTCCTTCATTTGTTGTTGCAGGATTTTATTTTTTTGCAGCTTTAAGTGTGTTCTTTACAGCTCTTGTCACAGGATCTGAGCTCACAAAATAATGGTCATGATCTAAGGTGAATACAGAGTTAATTACAGCTGTTGCACTTGCCTCATTCAGTGACTGTTTCTGAGCTTGGTTCCAGGTGCCTGCTGGCATGGTGAAAATCTATTCTTTCTCCCATTCTTGAAATATCTATATTTTCCACAGTGCCTGTTGGTGATTGTTATAGTGAATATCCCAAAGGTTTCTCAGCAATACGAAAGAGGGGACTCCCGCACTATTGTTTGTGAGCGGTCCGGCTAATGTTTTTTGCTTACAATTTCATTTTACATAGCTCACAGGATTAGTTTAAGATTTTAATAAATGTATTCCCCTGTGGAAGTGTTGCTTTTTTTTTGTTCGAGAAGTCTTTATACCCTTCGCCATAATTAATTTTGGTGCAATATATCTGCTGAATAGCAGTTCACTTTGAAAGGCATTATTGCTTCATATTGGAGGTATTTATTGCTTACATTGAGACCACTAAGTCTTCTGGACAGTTACTTTTGCAAAACTTAAATCTCATTCTTATCTGAATTACAATTGCTGCAGACAATCACAGAAACTCAAAGAAGAAACTTCTAGTAGTCCAGAGATTACAACAACCCTTCAAGAGCCCACAAACATCGAATTATCGAATTCAAGTAGACCTGAAAACTCAAGAAGTTAACGATTAGGTGAGAGGGTTAAGGGAAGAGATCCAATCTTCTTTTTTTTGGATAATAATGGTTGAAGCTCAGGAAAGAATTAGTAACTTGATCGATAGACTAGAGGGCTCAAAATATATTCAAACCAGGTTAAGAAATGTATGATGAACTTACTTTGAACTTAAAGACCATAATAGAAGAGACCATGACAGATTGTATGTAGTTCCAGAGTTCTTGGTGTGCTCACCTAGCATCCTAAAATTATTGGCTGATTAATTTACTAAATATAAAGATTAAACCTCCTTTAGAAATTCAAGGGTCATGTATAATTTATCCATGGATTTCTTATTCAAGTGTCAATTTATAGTCTGATATTTTATTTGCTACATCACCAGAAAGTTGAGAAATGTAACTGATTTTATTTGAAGGTCATAAGATTTATGTTTCAGCACATCTTTCAAGGCATACAATTAGTAAGTGCAGAACAGTTCTAGAACTAAGACCTGTTTTCAGAAAATAACCTTTTGGATATGGTCAACAATGATAAGTCCCCCTAATGGTGCAACAAAGGAGTTTTTGAAACCTGAGGATTTTTTCCATTATGAAGAGTTGAGTCCAAAACAAATGGATGAATCATCGCCTTTTAATCCCACTTTATCTTTCTCTGCATCACCGTAAAAATCTTCTTCAGCAACAAATCCCGAAGATAGATGGATGACATGGATAGATGGATGAGAGCCAGATACTCTGAATTGAATTCCTCTCAAATGATGAATAAAGCTGACAGAGATTTTAAAAGTCTGATTTCTGAAAATGGAAAGGATAGATCCAGATGCAGTATACCCCCCTATACAATCCTTGGAGATCTCACTTTTGCTTTTTAAAGGGCCAGGGTGATTGCCAATATTTTCGTCATGCTGCATTATTACTACAGTAAAAAAACGTTCTTCGATATCAATGATACCATCAAGTTTGAGTTTAGAACAATTCTTCGTCATTCAGCAGTGCATGTTTTTTACTATAGTAATAATTTATTATGTATGGGTACATTTATTTCTTGCGCATGATAGAGGTGTGTTGCTGATGAAGCTCTTCTGTATTTTTGCCTAATGGTTCCTTTTCTGTATGTTTTCTAATATTGTCAATATAGTTTTACATGTACATTAATTTTATATTTAGAGGAAGTATTTCATTGTCAAATATACCTTTTGAATGGATTGTGTCCTCCCACGTATTCCTCATCGTATGATAATTATCTTTCCAGCTTCAGCTGCTTTGGAATTTTTTTCGACAGAGGGCGCCGGGTGCAGTGTCGTCGAGGCATTGTCCCTCAAGTGCCTCAGTTCGCCGGTCGACATTATCATCAGTATAAGTAGCGCATGCAGTGCCCATTGGCTTCACTTCTGTTTTTCCGAGCCAATGCTTCGAGAGAATTACGGCACGCTTCATTCTTGAGTGAAAATGGTTATTTCGTTTGAAAAAATGTCCTGTTCATCGATGCCCAAGTCAAAAAGTGCCAAAAGTGCGGGTCGAAGATGTCGATCACCGACCCCCACCGCGTATGTCTGTGGTGTCTGGGTTCCGGGCACTGTACCTCCAAATGTGACTCCTGTCAGGCGATGCCTAAGAAGGCTCTCAGGGAGCGTAAAGGTAAATTGGTGGTGGGAAGGTTACAAGTCCCCTTCAAAGAGGTAAAATAATACTGATGAGTCGAGGGATTCTTCACAACGCAAAAAATCCAAACGTTCTCGACCGAGAAGTCGATCGCGCAATTCTTTGTCTTCTTCTTCGAAGAAGGCCAAGAAGAGGCGTCATAGGTCACCTTCGATCTCCAGTGATTCCTCGATGGAGGTAATCAGGTGTCCTACCAAATCGGATTCCCCTGCTAAATGGGATTCATTTCGTAGTGAGATTCTTTGAGAATGCTGCCTCGAACCCCTCAAAGGACTAGCAGAAAAGCCATAACCAAGTCGCTTCGAATAAGGATGACAAAGGGAAGTTGAAGACAAAAAAAAAAGCCGGTTTTACATCGAGAAAGTTCTCGATCTGACAAAAAATCGCCAAGGGCTTCAATGAGTCAGGAACCTAGCCCATATAGGGTTCTGTCGAAGAAGCACAAGAAGTCGACAACTTCGACACCTTTGCTGACTGTCTAAATCGTCACCGATTTCAAAGCCGTTGACGAAGACTACGTCAACTACTTCGACATTGTCAAAGCCAGTAGTGGTACAGGAAAAGGTTTAAAAGCCTTTACCTAAAAAGGACTATTTTAAGTCTTTGTCAGCTTCTGATGACAATACACCACCTTTTGGACTACAGTTCGGCTTCCCTAATGTACCAGAGGAACTAATATCTGATGAGTCCAGGCTTAGAGATTTATATGATAACCTTCAGTCAGCTAGTGGGTTGGTTACCTCGCCAAAGTTATAGTTTGACAAACCAGACCCAACTGAGTATGCTGACTCTTCATACAGAAAAGTTATGGGAAACAGTTATTGAATTTTTATGATGGACTAGGCCTACTTCTTCTTTTGAGCAGGATGTCATGACTGACATCTTGGACCAGGGTCCCCAGAAAGATCAAATTCTGCCCTTTCACATTGCATTACAGACAGTGGTCTCCGCATACTGGGAGACACCAGAAACTGCGGCTGCAGTAAAAAAAAACTTTGCAAGGAAGTACAGACCATCCAGCAGTGACCCGGAGTACCTCACTAAGCATTCCACACCAGAAAGCTTGGTGGTTTAGGCTGCTACATCTACTAAGCAAGCAGCTTACCCATCCATCCCTCCTGACAGGTATGATAAGAGAGTGGATTCCTGGGCAAGAAAAGTTTTCACTGCTGATAGTATGCATTGAAGTCTACAAATGTGATTTGCACATTATCAAGATTTACGCTTACGCTGTGGGACTGTGTTGCTATGGTGGTTGACCACATCATGGAAAGGAGAGGAAAGAACCAGCTTCCTGGCAATCATCAAGGATGGTAAGGGGGCCACGGGTGAATGTCTCCAGTCAGGTTTGGATGCTGCTGACAGCATCAGCAGATCCATGGCAGCTAGCACAGTATTACGCAGATTTGCGTGTTGAGGAAGTCAGGGTTTGCAAGATAGACTACTCAACATGCCCTTTGACGGCTCAAGGCTGTTTGGCAGCAAGGCGGATGAGAGTTTGGGAAAGCTGCAGACCTCGAAAGGCGGCAGCCAAACCCCTTAGCGCCGCCATTAGACATCCTCAACCACCCTATTCAGGCTCATCTTCCTGGAGGGGTAAGTCCTTTCGATTCTACTCCTCATTTGGAAGAGGTAGAGGACTAGCAGGTCAAATAGGTCAGAGAAGATTCCCTCGTGGCGGACAAGAGAGAGGTGCTAAGTCAGCCCAATCAGCAGAAACCTCAACTTCAGCTGCTGCTTCAGCTGCCTCTAAACCACTCTGAGGTCTTGACTCACAAGGCCCCGGTAGGAGGAAGACTTACTCAGCATCTGAACAAATGGCGGGGCATTACTTCAGATGCTTGGGCACTGGAAACTGTGGCCCACAAGTTAATAGTCTTCTTTTCCAGAAAAGACCTCCAGTATCATCCACTGGGGAACAAATCTTTCAAAATTATGGATACGCTGCTTGAGAGCTCAACACATTCTGCAGATGGTTACCAAATTCCAGCATCTTCCGGCCTTCGATTTTCCAAGGCATAAATTAAGCAGTGTCACATAGCAATTTGCTATGCAATTCTGTCAGTTTGCTAATCAAATGTACACTTGTGTAGCAAAGATAGCTATTTAAGTTGACCCCTTCAATGAGAGGACAGCTCACCCTGCATTCCTCTCTTGCCCTCTGCTCTCTTCCCCCCTCTTTTCTATGTTCACTTCAAGCCCTAATGGAGAGGAAGTGCAGCAGTAATCATCTCCTCCACTGTTAAGTGCCAAAGGCATGTGTGGGAGTGCTAGGCAAGAATTTCTTTTTCAAATAATTGAAAACCCGAAATAATCGGGATACTACTTTTAATAACCTTTCTATATCCTGTCTGACAAAAACAGTCATTCAATTCCTTTCCTAAAATGTATGTTACATAATACAAAATAACTGTAAAACACTGCATCATCTCCATGCTTTACAGTAAAGATTAGGTTAGTGTATCTAATCTTCATTGTCAACTATATTTCATTTTGTTGGGGAAGATGCATCATATTGACGAGTCAACACCTTTGAAAATGTACATGATCACATGATCAAATGCTTTTGATGGCAAACCTAGTTCTGTTATCTGCAGGTTGCAAACATCTTACAACTGATGCTCCACCCATGAGCAAGCCCATACTCCTTGACATTCTAAATTATCACCCATTTGCTTTATACCAGGTACCTTGAAGTTCAGATGACCACAAACTACAATAGTCCATCTAGTGTGCTCAGTTCTCTGCCTGCTACGCAATCCACTCTGCTTAGTCTTTCTTTCCTCTTAAATAATGAATACACAAAGCGAACTAGATGCTTATGCAAAGTAGCGATCAATAGTTCCATCCAATCTGTACATCTACAGATCTATTGCAATACCGAACACTGTAGTTAGCCTCCATAGCTCTTTGCTTTATTATTATGAATGTATTATATATTACTACCTGCAGGAGACATCTGGCCAAACTGTTTTCAGAGGCTTTTATATCATATATATTTGTGTCCATTCATGCAGCTAACCTTTAACATTTTACAGACACTGAGCTTTGGCTTGCAAAGTCTTTTCATCAACTTGCATAGTCGAATACATTTTATGAAGGGCAAGTAGCATTTGCAAGAGATGTTTGAAACTTGTATGTAACATTTACTTTGCAGTAAATGTCAAACAAAAGTTTCACAGTGCATGCCGACCTTTGGGGGGGGCAGCAGTGTGCCAAACAAAGCAGGTTTGTAGTGACATGTACCATTGTACACAAAACACATTTTAAATGTGTTGTCTTCCATTGCTATGGGTAGAGTGCATTACTCTTAGGTTTAATAGGGAAATTACCCGAGCTGCAGGTCTAGCTGAATTTGAAAGAATTTGCAAGGCCCGACTCCTCTAATGTCTTATTTTAGCGGTACGCACAACTGCTGTATTGCTCATTTCATGTCTTGGGTATAAATAACTTCTGGGGTGAAATTAACAATATTAGTACATAATTGCTAATCAAATGGGTCCGTTTGCTAATCAAAACATTTTTAATTAGCAAACTCTGCTAATCAATTTGTGAAAACTAATTTATGCCTTGATTTTCTGAGGTTGCTCAGTCTCATGGCATCCTGCATTTTCCTGGTGCCAGAGGCTTGCCTCACAATGAGATCCCTCCAATGGACTCTCAGGACTCAGTGGTTCCAGTTCTCAGGCAGAATGTCAGACCACCTTCAAGTTTTGAACAGACTTGCTCAGTACCTTCTGTGGTGGGCTTGCAAAGACAAAATTCTCAAGGGAGAATCTTTTTGGCAGCTATGGCCGGCGATAACGGTAGTGACGGATGCCTCACTCACGGGGTAGGGAGAACACTAGCGCTGCAGGCCTTCCTACCATCTGTACGGGTAAAGAATGTCCCGATAATGACAGACAAAAAAGTGCCATGTACTACCTGAACAAGAGAGGAGGTTTAGGGGCCACTACCATTGTGCTCTGGTTCTGGGCAATACAAGAAGGAATCTCTCTGTCGGCAGTTCACCTAGCCGGAGAGCAGAACACGGCGGCGGACGCTCTGAGAAGGCAGAACACAGTCTCCCACGATTTGCGAACAAGCTCAGGAAGTCCTTCAAGAGATCTTCATCCTCGGGGGAACCCCTCAAGTGTATCTGTTTGTGACCAGTGTCAATCAGAAGTGCAAACTATTTTGCTCCAGGGAATTTCCTCCAAGGGGAGCTCTAGGGGACGTGTTTGTGGTGGACTGGGAATTTACACTCCTGTACACGTTTCCCCCAGTCCCCGTCATTCCTCATGTGATCAGGAGGTTGAGAAGTTTGAGAAGTTTGGGAAACCCATGATCCTAATTGCTCCGGATTAGGCCAGGAGGATGTGGTACACGGAGGACCTTCCGAACATGTCCATCTGCCCTCCAATACGTGTTCCACAAAGAGAGGATCTTCTCTCGCAAGAGGAAGGTTGGGTTCTCCATCCAGAGGTCAAGACACTCCGCCTGAAAGGCTAAGCTACAAGGATTGGGACCTTCCGGATGACGTAATGGAGATTTTGCTTTCGGTCAGAAGAGAAATTATGGAAAACAGATTGACTACCCCTCTCTTTTAGTCCTATATGGATCACAGATAAGGGTGAAGGTAAACCTATACACTTTATTAGCTAGGTTTTCGCCTTGTTGAGAAAAATTGCGCAGAACACTGCAACTTATTACAAAATATCTATCTCTTTAATGATCATAAAAATATCTTAAAAAACATTACAGACATGATTTCCGATCATACCATTCAGTCATCATTCATCTATTCTAACAGGGGAGTACTAAAGCTAAAAAAGGCTTTATGCATAACACTTGATCAAAATATGCGTTCATGACATGGGAAAAAAACATTAGATTTTCCTTTGGCAGTCAATATATGTTTCGACCCGTTATAGTATACCACTTATGTCAACAGTGGTCACAGAGATGAGTGTGGGGCCATCTTCAGGACAATGGTTACTTTTTAGTGGATCAATCTTGTTCCCCATTAAGCACACTAGCACATCTATAGTCCATGAACTGTAGTTTGGACTATTGAGATTGGTCGGACTCTTGGGTGTGGCAATAATTGGACATCCCTGGTCCTTTGTTCAAATAAACAACTACTGTTTGTGAATCTTGGAAACCAGTCTTGATTTGACTAAGGCTGGCTCAATGTCTTTAGTTATTAAGCTTGGTCGGACCCTCAGGAGTGGCATAAAATGGACATGCCTGGTGCTCGTACAGGTAAGCAACTTCTGTTTGTATGTCTTAGGAGCCGGTCTTGATTTAACTTGATTCGGCCAGGTACCATTCAGAGGCATAACATGAACATATGTTCCAGTAGCTGGTGTGTTGCCTTGGTATGTGCCTTGCGTGCACTGGAATGGGACCCTGTCTCCGCAAGTCGGCAGAAGGCCAGCAACAAAATCTTTGTACCGTTGCCGTTGGAACAAGTTCATCAACTGGTGCAGGGATAAGAATGTGGATCCCTTTCTATGTGACACACCTATGGTGCTTTCCTTTTTATTACATTTGGCAAATCTGGGGCTCCAGATTGGAAAAATTAAGGATTACCTAGAGGCGCTTTCCATTTTCAAGTGCTCTTCACAGGAGGATTCATATTTTAAGATCCCTCTGATTGTTCAATACTTGAAAGGCCACCTGTCCCATTCAATGTCATTTTATGGGATCTCAATCTAGTGTTAAAGTTTTTAACATGCATTCTGTTTGACCCTTTACGCTCATGCCCTTTAAGACTCTTGACATTAAACACCGTTTTGCTTATTGCAATAACGTCAGCCCGCAAGGTAAGGGAGTTGCAGACCGTTTCCTGCAAACCTCCACATACAGTATTCCATAAAGATAAGGTCATTCTCAAGGTAAAGCCTTCTTTTTTACCAAAGGTAATCTCCAACTTCCACTTGTCATAAAAAATCACTATACCAACTTTCTATCCACCTCCTCCTCCAGGAAAGGAGGAGGAGAGGTTACTGGACCCAAAAAGGGCTCTCAGTTTTTATATATCCAGAATGGCTAAATTTCACCAAGATGACCAATTATTCATTGACAATAACTGTCCCAAATTGGGTTTTTTTGGTTACTGAACAAACCATATCCAGATGGCTTATCCTGGCTATTGGCGAATGCTACAGATTAGCGGGCAAGGACCCGCCGGAAGGCCTAAGGGCACATTCCAAAAGGGGCATGGCAACCTCTGCTGCTCTTCAAAGAGGTGTCCCAAGCAATGATATTTGTTCAGCAGCCACTTGGTCGTCTTATCCATACCTTCGTAAGACATTACTGCCTGGATTCATCTTTCAGTCAGAGAGGACAGTTTGCAAAAGCGGTCCTTCATTCAGTCCATGATTAGATATAAATTTAATTGGTGCTCCAACCTCCCAAATAAATTACTGCTTTACTGCTTTGGGAGTCGTCATAAAATGAGGAATACATGGGAGGACACAATCCATTTGAAGAACAAGTTACTTAGCCCTGGTAACGTTCTTTTGATTAGATGTTTCTGTTATGTATTTGTATCATTGTTTTTCGTCGCTACTGGTTTTCATTCATTTTTGACTAGATGAGCCCAGTTTTAGTATGCATTTGTTGTGATTTTCATCAAAATGTAGATGAGTTTTGCTTTATTATTCAGTTTAGATAATCCCATTGAATTTGCATATATTATGAATTTAAAAATTACGTCTTGGAATGTAAAGGCCTTTTGGACAATCTAGAAGACGGAAAGTTCTGACTCCTCTTTCTAAATTCAAGCCAGTTATTGTGTCTACCCATGAACCACATATTGTTATACAAGAATGCGAGAATTGGGCAATGCATTAGGTTAAAATGATGAAGTTGCGATTTTGATTAGTGAACATTTGCACTGCTTCCTTTTGGATCAAGATGCAGATAATTAGGGAAGGTGGTTTCCTGCTCACATCAAATTGGGTGGACGTTGTTCAGAGAATATTAATGTGTACAATCTCAGAGCTCCAAATCTTGTCTTCTGGAAGGTTTGCAAAGCAAATATTTTAGTTATACACATTGGTCATCTGGTAATGTGGTGATTTCAACCAAATTGTTCATCTCATTAGACCAAAAATCCAAAACCCATTTTGTCAATTCAAAAACCAGAAGTGTTTTTTATGATTTCTGAGTGAGTTGCGCCTTATTCACATCTTTTTGCATCCCACCATGAAACAGTTGATTTTCCTTTTTTTTTCTCTTGCGTTCATAATTCCTCATCGAGCATCGATACTACACAACTAAACCTTTAAAACCTAATACCTTTCCTCTGATGTGTATTTTGCTCATGCCACTATCGCCACGATTTTTTTAAACTTTTAACTTAAAAGATATCATAGCAAATGGAGATTTAACAGTTCTCTATTAACAGATTCAGAGAGTTTCCAGATTGTTAAACACTTTCATAACAATTGTATTTCTTTCAACGATTCTAAGGACACCAGTATACAAAATATTGGGATGCATTTAAAGTAGAATTAATTCGACATATTATTCACAGATATATAAAGATTTCCAGAGTTTTTGCCGAATGCCATTTTCACCAAAATCTATTTTTGCTGATGTTGCCACTTTTTTTAATGATAAAAGCGGAGGGAAACCCGTCCACCCATTTTTACCTCTCACCCTTACCCCTTTCTACATGCCTAACCCAAACCCTTATCTAAATATTTGCAGTAAAAAATGTGTACAAATATTTTTGCAAAAATTGGTCATATCTTATTCACTACACTGCTGTTTAGAAGAACACTGTGAACTCTGCTGTCTCATTAAAAGAAATAGTGCAAATCTTATCAAACCTCTACAGTGGATAATTTCAATAAATTCAGGGAAAACTGACTGAATATATCAAATATAATATTAAAGAGAAGTATCGTGGTGATGGCAATAGGAAAGGGGAGCACCGGAAACCCAAAGTGAAAGCCACAGCAGGCAGAAACACACGCGGTTATGTTTACATGCCGCGTAGTGTTTCTACCTGCAGCTGATTTCCCATTTGGGGCTCTCGGGCTCCCCGTGGGGAGCCCGAGAGCCCCAAATGGGAAATGCTAAATGCTGCGTTGTCTGCCTAAATCTGCTTTCCCATTTGGGGCTCTCGGGCTCCCCGTGGGGAGGCCGAGAGCCCCAAATGGAAAAGCAGATTCAGGCAGACACAACGCGGTTGTTTTCCGCAATGCCTCGTTGTGTCTGCCTGAATCTGCTTTTCCATTTGGGGCTCTCGGGCTCTCCGTGGGGAGCCCGAGAGCCCCAAATGGTAAAGCAGATTCAGGCAGACACAACGCGGTTGTGTTGGAAAACGCTGCGGTTTTAAAACCGCAGCGTTTTCCAACACAATAACGTTGTATTTATGTTTGCTGTCGCTTCAAAAGCGACCGCAAACATAAATACAACGTTTTTAAAGCTGCGGTTTTATTTCTAAGTTTTCTGGGCTCCTCCAGCCCGGAAAACTTAGAAAAAAAAACGCAGCTAGTGCTTATTTTTTGTAAAAAAAATAAATAGCACTTACCGAGATTCAGCTGCAGTTTTCCTGCTCTGGTCTCCGGTCCACGTCCTCCGAGTCCCGGCATTAATGAAGGGAAAGCCACCCAGCGGTAGACTTTGTTTACTACAGCTGGCTGGCTTTTCCTTCATTAGTGCCGCAAAAGCAAAAGCCAGCACAGGAGGGCCTCCATTTCACAAAATGACGGCGCCCCTGTGCTTGCTTTTTCGAATTTTGAGCTTGAATAGCTCAAAATTTTACATAGGAAGTTTTAAAACGGAGGATGCTAGTATATTCTTTTTTATGTGGCCTATCTATTTTTTAAATAAAAATTTTTACTAGACCATCCCTTTAAGGCCATAGGTGATATTATTAGTGGGGATAATTTATGGGGTTATTGGGACCGGGAGTTGCAGGGGTGTCCCCCGCACGTTCCATGGCTTAATATTGCGCAAAAATATGGCAATATTTTTCCTATGCTGATATTTTTGCGGGGATATTAACTCATGGAAGCGAGAGAAGGGCAATAGGAACACTCCAAATAAGCAAAGAAATCATAGGTAAACCAGCTGAGAAAAGTGGCACTGTTTTGGCACGTTACAAATACAAATACAAATACAAAATAGGCAGGAATACAAAAGGAAAAATGACAAACAACTCCATGATATGATATGATATAGGTTATTTATAACGCGCTTAATACCTCATGGTTTCTAAGCGCGGACCAGGGGTTCGAGCCTGTGTTGCTCTTGTCGTCTTGCTTCCAAGGTGAGCACGTTGCCACTGAGCTATCCTCCTGAGCCATGATATACATTATCACCAGGAACCTAGTGATAACCACAACATAGAGTACATAGGAAATCCTGGAGCAAATCCTCAAGTCCATGGAAATCAGTATTGACAAACACCCTCAACATCTGATACCAAACAATCCAACTTCTTGAATATTACATATGCCCCCCAAAGACCCACAAACCAGAAAATCTGTCCTGCCTGATCATCTCTGGAGTAAAAGTTATCCAATGCCATAACTAGTTATATTGAATACGTCTGGTGATGAGCACAGAAAGTTTTGTACAGGACACAACACATGGCCTATGTCAAGAGTCCAGAGGTATAAATACCACAGGAGGCACTCTGGGTCACTGTGGATGTGACGTCTTTGTTCCCACATTCCACACGAAGTGGAATAGATGCATGCCGGGAATTCCTGCAAAAAGCAAATACCAAGATAGATGTCCCATTACAGCAAGGGGCACACAAATGGCAACTCATTATGGTAACCTTTTCCTGGCAGACCTCGAAAAAGTTCTCACAACAACAATCCCAGAAACCACCAACTTGTTGATATGCTGAGGTTACCAGCTTCGTTAGGAGAGAAGGAAGAAAAGAGTCTCTTAAACAATCCATGAATCACTAAATGGCTTTCACTGCTGCGTTAAGTTCACCATGCAATATTCCAAGACAAGCTTGCACTTCCTGAAACAACTAACTCTGTTGGAAGAAACAGCCACACTGTTGAAACAACTGTATGAAACTAACGGACAGGAACAAATACCTGCACCGGGCATGTTTGCATCCAAAACTCACAAAACGGCCTGTTTACTACAGCCAGGCCATCTGGCACCAACTCACATACCCCAACAGGAAGGCCAGGGACAATCAACTCCTCAGACTCCATATAGCGTGCAAAAGGGTCAATCAGCCTGACAAATTGACCAGGAACCTGATAGTGCATTGAAAATTACCTCAATTCGGAGACTGCAGAAGTATGGAAAGAATATACTTGGTTGTCACATATCAACAAGCAAACAAATTAATAGGATTGTAAAGACCTGCAAACACTATGTAGCTGGGATGATGTGCTGAGATATAGCTTCAAAGAAACTCCCTTATTTGCATACAATCAACCAAGAAAGCTAGAACAGTCTCTGACCAGAAGTGCATTCCCCCTAAAATGTGCCAACACATCTGAACCTTATTTGCCATAACAACCCCATAGAACCAAACAATACAGATACAAGGACATACAACTGCAGATCCTTCAATGTTATGTACCTCATCCAATGCAGAAAACTCCCGCAAGAAAGGTGTGTAGGTGATACATGGAAGGTGCTGCGTGAAGGATGAACTTACATAGCTGCACCATCTCAAACAAATAAAATACTCAAGTGGGCTGCCACAAAACACAGGATTGTCGCCCACTGCAGGACCTGTCCATAATGGTCTTGAAATGCAATATCTGGAATATCAAACACAGAAGAACCTGGGAGCTCAAGTACTTGAAGATGGATATAGGGCTGAGGACGCAGGACATTGAAAATGAAAAACCTGGTGTTTTTAACTCACATGGTTGCCACCTTTTTATAGAGCATGCAGCCTTATAGGATAACAGCAAACCATTCAAAAATGGTAATGCATTTTGTATTTGCCACATTGTATGGAAGCCAAGGATCTGTTATGAGGTTTGAGGCATTCGCAGGTGACAATGCACACTATACCTTGAGTACGTACTTTGTAGCTGTCACTTTGTATACCAGAACGTTGACCTAATCATCTCCATTGAAATCCCTGTCCTGACACTAGATGCTGTAAAACACATTTTCAGACTGGGAGGCAACTGAAAACCGCACCCTGCTTTCCAACTGTGTGTTTTTAAATCTTTTGCATCAATGTTTCTAAAAGAACACGTTTTTCTTGTATTGAGTTAAGTGGGTTAAGATTGCATGTATCTAATATAGAGAACATGTTATATATATGCAAATTATTATTATTATTATATTCATTGGTATGTGTGAATAAGATTTGTTTTCTTAATGAATCTTTCAGCATGGCTAGAAATGTGAACTGGTTCCCCTGCCTACTGTTGTGTGCGCTATGCTGCACATTTTATAGTCCTGCAGATAACGCAGCAATCCCAGGCCTACATTCCTTGTATATAATTTCTTGACACAATGGGGGGTCATTATGCATCCGGCGGTAGCCGTGATGGTAAATACCGGAGTCATTTATTTTCCGGCGCCCGGCAATGTGGGCTTACCGGGGCATTAAAGCCCCAGCGGTCCCGGTAAATCCTCATTGCTGGGCGCCGGAAAATATTACAACCCATTCCCATTTGAGTCCCATTGGATTCAATGTGAATGGGGAGGACGGATGCAGCAACACCATTTGTGCCGGTGCATCCGTCAAGGTCTGCGAGCGGGTGCCGTTTTGCCCGCCAGGTCAGACCTGGCGGGCAAAAAGGCACCCGCTCGCAGAAGTCGTAGTTTGCCGGTCCGGAAACAACGGTACTGGCAAGCTTACCAGTACCGTTGTTTCCGGACCGGCAACCCCATAATGAGGCCCAATGATGTTTAAACTGGGAATTAATTCCCTTTGCCCCTGCTATGGCAATGAACTGTCTACTGTGTGTTTCTTTTCCATCTGCACCATCTGATAAAAGAAGTCTGTGGGACTTTAAAAGCTTATGCTTTTCCACCTCTGCATAATACTTCCATCTGTTCCAATAAGAGGTTCCAAAACCTGCATTTTGTGTGATTTTGGAAGAGGGCTTACAGCATCAAAACATTCTTAACAGAAGATGACAGCTTTTGGAGCTTGTCAGATTTGAAGAAAGCTGATGCTCCGAGTCCATTGATATTTGTTTGAATTTCCTAATGCCTTTGAAAATAATTTACTGTTCTTAATCTTTATGAATTATATAATAACAATGTTCTTCTGAAAACATTACTTTAATAAATATGGAATTGAACATGTTTGCAATGTTTTGAAGTGCAAAGAAAAGTTTGATGCTGCTTTAGTCCAGTTTTAAAAACACATAAAAAGCAGATTTTGATGTGTTTTGTTGCACTGCCTGGCAATAAATAATATGCCATCTTAAAGGGTGCAAAAGTAAGGCTCGGACACAATGGTGGCATGTTTTGAGGTCAAAAACCTTTAGTAATTAAAGGAGAGTTCCGGGACTTTTTTTTTATTGTCCCTACGGGTCGGCCATGTGTTTGTAAGCATAAATCGGTAGATCGTAGGAAACTTTCCTATGGACCTTACCCGACTTTTCGCCCATTATCGCACTCGAAATCAGCTTCCATTTTGTGATAATCCTATCATTCCGCCGCATCGACCTGGCTCACCTGCCTTTGCGGCACTAAATCAAATCCCCCGCCCCTGAAACAGACTTTATCAAAACATTCATATTCCCCGCCTCTATCCGTGACGTGACTGAGCTGCGTAGGCAAACGCGCCCAGGCGTCTTCTACGCGACTCCACACAGACCCCGGAAATCAACACAGATCAGCTCACAATACAGCGCGCCACAATTCGGAATATGAAACTGTACTTTGAAATCAAACCGCAAGATTGTAAATGTGGTAAAGTACATTTATTTGACATCAAATGTTTAGAGAATATTCAGCGATTTACATTTTTATTTGCTCACGTTCCAAAAAGTTCGTATTGAGGAACGCGATGGTCCTTTGCTGTACACAGGGTCTTAGAGCATCTCACAATACAGCGCCACAATTCGGAATGTGAAACCGTGGTTTAAAAGCAAACGGCAAGATTGTACATTTGGCAAAGTACGTTTATTGGACATCAAATGTTTAGAGAATATTCAGCGATTTGCATTTTTCTTTGCTCTCGATCCAAATTAGTTCGTCTTGAGGGAAGCGATGTTCGTGTGCAGGGTTTACGATAAAAATAAGCTCTTCGGTCGCACTGATAATCGCATGGCTGTTCCAACAACCAGGCACTAGGCCACCACAACGGTAGGTATGTTGCATCTAACCGTTAGTACCGCGTAAGGGCATACTTGTACTTGGCGATCGTCCCATAAAATGGTCAGGGTGGTAACGTTGTTCACGCGGAGAAGCAACTGGCGGCTGTAGAACCCGTCCGCAGGTGTCTGGTACTCGTGACACAGACAGTAGTGAATGATGTACCTAAAAACATAAAAAATGAAATTAGTCTCACCATCAGATCCTTATTAAAATTATTCATTTCATAGCGAGGACAGCGCTACTGGGTGTACACAAGTGTTTAAAGGCGTGGCGAGGCATGGAGGGGGGGGGAGTGGAGTACAAGGTAAGTAGCATAAAATAATAAATAAATAGGGCCAGCTGGTGGCAAGTGCAAGGTAAGTGCAGAACAAGTGCTGGGAAGGGGGGGCTGTAGGATACTGAGACAGTCCCCCAGTGCAGGGGTTGACAGGGAGGCAGTGCAGGTGGAGAGTGGAAGGGCCCAGGACCGAGGTCGCAGACAGTGGACCAGTTGTAGCAGGGGAGAGGGAGAGAGAAAGCAGAAGCAAAGAGGAAGGTTTTGAGGTGCTTCAGTAAAAGCAGATGTTTCTCCTCAAGATAGTGCGCGGTAGAAAACAATATGCCACATAGAACGAACAAGTACAACTGAACCCGTCTTTAAAGCCACTGTATAGTAATGAAATTGCGGTATAAACTCATCAAAAGTTACTTACATTATATTTGCATTTTCCATTGTGTCTCTGTGTAGGGCAGACCCGAAACACCACTCCTTCTTTGCCGACGTTACTTCTTCTAATTAACGTGGCTCATCGTTTCGTTTCTGAATTTTTATTCATTATCTTTTCTTAGTCTTTCAGGATGGTCCCGGCCTGTCAAGGTCAAATCACAATAGAACCTTATATTGGGTCGTGGGCCGTTCCGCCACCCGAGCAAAACATCAAAGCAGCTGACCTTCACTTTGAGCGAGCACACATTTCTAGTTAGCTGCAGTTAGTTTTAGGGACATCTTGTCTGCGTGCCTTTTTTTTTATTGTCCCTATGGGTCGGCCATGTTTTTGCAATACGGAAACATTCTATAATTTTTGTAAAAATGATTTATATTACTGTTTGGTTTAATTGCAATGGGCCTGCAACATGAGGAGACTCGAGAGAACAGACAATCAAATTACAATCATTTAAACCGTGATGTGTATTTCTCAATGAGCTCTGCTTTAGGTGGACATGGAACAGAGGCAATGTTGGGTGGCAATGCAGTTGTCCCCTGCATAGGTTCGTTCACCACTCCATGTATGTGCCTATCGAGGACATCTACGATAAGTCTCTCAATAAACTCATATTGCATATCCTCAAACACTGGTTTGATCACCCATTGTTTACTTCTTTTAGTGAAGGCCTTATTGTAGCGAAGCGTCCCTAAAGTTCCGGTCGTCCTACTTTGTTGACGGCCAACATTATGGTTATGTGCCAAGACCGCTAAAAGAGTCCGATTTATCATGCCTTCCATGCCAAAATGCAATCTTTTGGGCCTGTACTTGAGGCACATATTGTGGAACACCTCCAAATCTCCTGTGTGGCAGAATTCCGTGAGTCCCCTCAAAGCTTTTGTTATAGTTTTATCAAATACAATCTTTTCAATGGCTTTGTGAGTGGGTGATGAAGGAATCAACCACTTCTTCTTCCGTGCCTCCTCTGTGGACAAATGGCCATGTTCACATTTGTGGAAATGCTCATTTGTCTACCATCGATGTACGTTGCTACAGTGCAACATTACTGACCGCCATTTTTCCAGTAGAATTTCCAACGACCCTTCACATGTTTTTGAGCTCCACCAAAGATGGTTGCTGATTGACTTGGACCACTGTGAAATACCTTGCAATTCTTTTTTTTTACCTGCAGCAGACAATTTTTTATTGATTGATTTTGCAAGATGCCAAACGTCAAATTGGTGATTTATATTTTTGTACTGTTCTCTCATTGTCTTGGCAATTGAAACGTGTCTGTCCGTGGCTATCAGGTCGATCACCATTCCCCGCGATTGTAGTTCTTGCAATGATGCTACAAAGCCAACTTTCTCCATGGCCACTGAGGATGTACTTTGTGACACCTGCACGACCACCGAACTCACAATTTTCTTACTTTCCATGTCCTGAAAGTGGTAGGTGCAGTACTTGGCTGAAAATCCTGGGCTGTCGCACTGTCCATCACCGGCTAGCCTGAAGCGTTTGCCCGCGAATGTACTTTCCATTGACATTTTTTCCATTCTCCAAGCTTCGCTGATGGCTGGAAATAGATAATCGGTTTGGTATTTGTAGAACTGACTTTTCGCAATGAAATGGATTCCCACAAACTGAAAGAAATACTGTAACTTTTTAAAACTTGAACCACTAAAAAGTGCGGCCGCTGCACAAAGTAGATTGCCTGCTGGCAGTTGCCCCAGCATGGGTTGTGCAGACCATGCGAACGGATGATATTGTGTACAGGTGGCATGTATTTTAAGGTTAGTGCCTCGAATTGCACGAGTCACATTAATCAATGGCTCCCCACATACTTCCCCACCAACCGAATGCCCACATTTCATCATCATAATAATATCCATCAAACAGCTCTCGAATACAATGAATTTGGCCTCTTTCCTTATACTGTCACTCTGCATCCCAGCTGGTTCGGCCTGTAACGTTGAGGACATGTCACTCGCATGAAAGGTACAATCTCTGATATCGTCTTCCTCTATGCTGAGTGATATTGATGGTGTTTCATTGTCGTCCACGTCATTCTCTTCCATTGCAACATCTGTTCCTTGTCCGGAGATGGGAGAAAAAAACAATGTCTTCAACTTTCGCGCGCTCTTATTTTTTGCGGGTGTGGATTCTGTGAATTGATCTCCGACTGCATCCAAACTACCAGGAGGACATTCACTATCAATGGCTGGTGGTGGTATAGCTCCGTTGTCAATCACTTCATATTCTTCCCATTGGCACGATGCATCTCCAGTCTCAAGTCCCTGCCAAAAGGTTTGACAAGCAACATCTCTCGTTCGCTTCACTGTCTGTGTAGATCTAGTTCTTACACCCACTCGCAACTAGAGGACAGATTAGAAAAGGGATGTTCAGTTTAAACACAACTTACAGTATTGAACTATTGACAGTGAAAGACAACATAATATAGTGAACAGGACACTAACCTTCTTTTGCTTTCTTTTCTTTGAAACTTTCTTGCCTCGAACTTCAACATCTGGACGCTGTTGCTCCGACTCGTGTGTGCATGTCTCCACTTCCTCTCGCGCTGCAACGACTATATTTTCATGATAAGCACATCCATCACTCACTGAGGCTCCATCGACTCCCTGAAACATAGAACTTTCATTAGTATGTATAATAATATTGAAAACACAAAATGTACTTGGGGACCAATACCCATACGTACATCTCAATAGCAAAACACGAATGAACGCATTGTGTAGAACATTCAAACGACAATAGTTCACGCATTGTTGATCTAGTTAGATTGAACTGTCACGATCCATACCTCGGGCTCCGCATAGACTTCCATTGATGATATTATTGAAGATGACGCTTCAGCAACTCCCTGAAACACAGTAATTGCATTAGTATGCTTTTCTATTTTGTTAAAAAGAACATAAACTTTGAGCAGGCGTCAACGGCTCATCTAAATAGACCTGCACAAATGATCAGTTGTCTAAAATAAATAATGGATATGTAAATATGATTCGATTTGCTCGATCGTTGGAAGTGTCACCACCCAGAGATCTGCATCAACTACTAGGGGTGATGTTCTTGTAGAAGAAGCTCCGTCATCTCCCTGAAACATAGTACTTGCGTTAATAAAGAAGGAAGTATAGCGGATGTAATCACGTCATATGATTTCGCTTGATCGAACTGTCAGTATCCATACCTCGAAATGCATAAGAACATCAAGGGACGATGTAACTGCGGTGCACACTTCTGCAAGCTGTTGCGCCGACCCGTAACTGCATGCTCCCCCTTCTACTTGGACTAATGCTCCATCGACTCCCTGAAACATAGGACTTTCATTAGTAATGAACACAATATTGAAAAAAGAAGACAAATAGGAGGGCGACGACAGAAGGACATATCAATGGCTAAAAACGAAAGAAACATTGTGTGTAACAATCACGCTACAAGAATGCAAGATCTGATGATCTCCATCGATGGAACTGTCCGGAAACGTACCTCGAGCATCTGAGTGACATCTACGGTTGTCGTCAATGCGTTGGACTCCTCAGCATCTCCCTGAAAGACAGTACTTGCATTATTTTGGATAACAATAATTATAACTGAAAACAAAGACTAGAGGACGAGTACAAGGGTGTACCATTAGGTAAAATAATTACACGATCAATTAAAACTATTGATTTACATGCCTAAAACAAGTCAGTGTCAGAATAGCTAAGTAAGATTACCCGATAGGCGCTTGAAGTGGCTGATGACTGCAATAACGACACGGATGGAGAATCTTCCGCCTTCATATTGAGTGGATACATAAATGGGGAAATTATTGTTAGCTAATGCTACACACTACCGCAAGGCCGAGAGATAAATACGTAAACTTGACTCACCAGTGGAGGGATGTGGACGAATAGAGTGGGAATAGCGGTTGAGAGCAATTTTCGCCTCGCTCGCGGTGTTTTCTTCTTTATTAGCAATGATGTGGAGTACATGTCTGGGCTAAAGTGCCTGCTGCAGATGCGGTATCGATCACCCCTCTTGTCCGCAAAGACTTCTAGGACTCTACTTTCTAGCTCAGAGGCTGGATATCCGCAATATCGGACCCATTCTCTTATCTGATCTATTGTCTTAGGGAAAACATGCATTATAGTACCTTCAGATTTGTTATGGGTCTTCGAAGGGCAACCGCCAATGGAACAGGCAGGCATTATGGAAAGTTCTGAAAAGTAAAGATCAACAATTCTCTATGAATACCAATGTGTTAAAACAGTAAATGACACATAAAAGGTTCAATGCAAGGTCCGTTTTGGTTCTTGGAACTATACACGTTATTCACATGCGGATAAGTATTTCAATAACTTTCAAAAAATAGAAAAAGTAATTTGACTAAACTCAGAACATGTGACTAGTTCCTTGCATGTACTGTCGTGAACGAAAAGAAAACATGGATGCAATTTGATGACTACTAGCAAATAGATATAAATTAAAAAATTGGACGCAAAATGATTATGGTACATGGACTTACCTTGACGAACAAACAGTTAGATGCAGGGATCAGAGTAGTTTCTTGTCGTAGAACAGGGAGCAGTTCACAGGTTGCAAACTGACGAGTTTGCTCAAAGTGGTCACGGAAGTTCACAGAGACGAAGAGCAGATAACCAGCACCTTCACGGGTTGACTAGCAAAGCGCAAAGAAGTTCTCATTAGAAATATGAAGTGGGTTATAAAGAATTCGAACCAGGGGTGTGTTTGTGAATGAATGACGTGTATATGTCGTGGCATTATGTGGATTGCAGGGGGCCGTCCAGCGTGAGGGGGATGCTTGGCAGGAGACACGGGGTCTGGAGGTAGACATGGGAACAACAAACCCATGCTCTATAGACCACTTTGAAGTGTACATGGTCTTTGGCACCTCTTGGCCTTTATCGCTCCCTGACAGCTCCACTTGCCAGCAGCGCAAGTACCCCGGTGCGAACTGCCTTTGATAGGGCGGGGGGTGGATCGGGGCGGTGGTCGTGCAGACAAGACACAGGAAGACTCGTGAATGGAGACACACTTATGTGGATTGCAGGGGGCCGTCCAGCGTGAGGGGGATGCTTGGCAGGAGACACGGGGTCTGGAGGTAGACATGGGAACAACAAACCCATGCTCTATAGACCACTTTGAAGTGTACATGGTCTTTGGCACCTCTTGGCCTTTATCGCTCCCTGACAGCTCCACTTGCCAGCAGCGCAAGTACCCCGGTGCGAACTGCCTTTGATAGGGCGGGGGGTGGATCGGGGCGGTGGTCGTGCAGACAAGACCCGTTTGCCGCAGGGCCTCACCAAGGAGAGGCCATCTAACTGAATGTAAGAGGATGGCTGCAGGATCTACTACATGGAAGGCAGGGGGGTGAGTTTATAAATACCTCACCCTCCCAGGAGAATATACACTAGATTCATTTAAAAAATCAAAACAACCATTGTTAAAATATATGTTGGGCTTTATTTTAGATTTTAATTAAACATAAATAATAAACATTACACATTGTAAAGTTGAGGTTGCAGCACATCGAGGGAAAATCCGCGGTATTGTCCACTGTCACTGGGGAAATGTTGTCTAATGGCAAGTACCGCACAGGCAGGTATTACTCTCCGAACGCGGTGTCCGAGCCTCCCGTGAAGCCACCAAGTGAAGCAACGATAGGCCACCAGCCTGTACCACCTGTGAAAAAAAAAGATGCAAACTGTATTAAACTGACCAAACTTTCTTATCAATGTCGATTCAGGTAACACATGTCATTTTCCTTAGAAAAAAATTATATCTAGAAAATGCACTATATGGAACCAATTTACATGCGTTCCAATGATATGTAAATGTAATTTTATATGTGGGAGACGACCATGAAATAGTGGTGGCATCACTGACATCACAAACAGAGTATACTTACTCGTTACTCGGATTACGCGGACGAACAGTGCCACGAAGTTCGTGCATAAGCACCATCATCATCCTCAACGCTGTCCGTGAGAGGCAGGCTTCCCTGAACTCTGGCAGCTCGGTGATGCATTGCGGACTTTGCTCGCCTTCCTGCTGACTTTGCTCGCTTTCCGAAATGTAGGCCAAGCACCCGGAATTTTCACGGCAGCAGCAGTTCTCCTCCTCAGTTGGCATTAGCTCGCACCGATTGCACGTGCACCAGGTGGAGACGCCGTCCATGCGACATGGTCCAGGCTCTTCATCCGTTGACTGGTCCTCCCAACTGCCGTCCGAATCCCCATCGTTTTCGCGTGCTTGCCTTTCCAGTAGTTCTTCCTCGGTGTACTCGGGCTCGTACATATACGGCATTATTGTGGCCATTGTGCGGTAAAGATAGTAAAATAATTTATAGCGGTGGTACTGGTATCTGTTCACACGGGCTACAAGCGGCGAAGGTAGCTGACCAGAGCACTGAAACGAGTCACAGAATACTCAAAGTAACACAGAGAGAGGAATGGAATCGAAAATCTGCTGCTGTATGTTGTGAAACGGTCTGTTTATACTTATTGGGGAAAGAGGCGTCCTGCCATTTCCATGGCAACACGTCAATAGCTGAGGCGCAGCGATTGTTGACACGAGACGTGCTTGAAATGGGCAGTACGCGTCTGCTGATGTCAGGCTCAGGGGCGGGGGATTTGATTTAGTGCCGCAAAGGCAGGTGAGCCAGGTCGATGCGGCGGAATGATAGGATTATCACAAAATGGAGGCTGATTTCGAGTGCGATAAGGGGCGAAAAGTCGGGTAAGGTCCATAGGAAAGTTTCCTACGATCTACCGATTTATGCTTACAAACACATGGCCGACCCGTAGGGACAATAAAAAAAAAGTCCCGGAACTCTCCTTTAAGAAAGGGTTGGAAAAATGCCGTTGTCTCTCTCTCTCTCTCTCTCTCTCTCTCTCTCTCTCTCTCTCTCTCTCTCTCTCTCTCTCTCTCTCTAAAGCTAAGAGGAGCTTCCCTACGTCAAAAAAAAGAGTGAAATTGCCAGGCAGTCCGAAACTAAAAGTCTGTCACTGTCGTTTCCCAAAACCTACCTCTGTCCCCTAGCACTAATAATCTAAAGCAACTGTGCAAGGCTGATCTCTTCTCAAAGTAAAAAGTGTTCCTTCTGTGTTCTCTCATGGGCTGTCTCTCTTTCCTCACAGGGTCCAAGACCCTCTTAATCTTCGTCACTTTAAACTTTGCTTTCTCATATGGGTGCGGGTCCCAGGCTCGCAGTGTCGCATAATGTTTGCTGGTTTACTTCCATGCTAAGCATACAACTCTTCCTTGTTTGCTTCTTTTATCATCGGGGTCTCAGACCCTCTTTTTCTTGACCTTTTATTTGGTCTCCGACTCGCGCGAGTGCGTTTTATCAGCTTGGTTTACTCTCCTGCCAAGCATACACATCTTCCTGCTTTGCTTTGTTTGGTTCCGAGTCCCAGACTCTCTCCTTCTGGTGGTTCCATGTGTTAATATCCCTGCCAAAATATCGCAATACAAAAATAGCACCATGTTTTTGCGCCGATATTGACCCATGGACCCTGCGAGTGACACCCCTGCATTATTTTAAAATGTGCGGGGAGACACCCCCGCAACCCCTGTTCCCACAAAATATCCTCCCCAAAAATATCACCTATGGTGAGACAAATGGCCATATGTACAGCAATATTTTTGGTGGGGATATTTTGTAGGGACACCCTTCTCGTTTCTGTATTCACTGCGTTGCTTCCCCAGAGCTCCAGCAACTCCCATGCAACCTGAATACCTGTTTCCTTCCTTTTTGCAGGAATCTGCAGTGCCCGGGCAGCTGTGTCCCTCTCCGGGGCTCCGGTAGCGTTCGGGTACCCGGCGGGGTCTGCAGCTACTCTACAGTCTTCCGACACTTCTCAGCTACGCATTCTCCTCTTTCTCTCTTATGCCCTTTGCCGGGGCCTGGGGCGCTCAGAGGATTCACTCGGCGGCAACCGGATTAGTCCTCTCTTGGTGGACCATGTTCAGGTTCTCCCATTCCTCTGTCTGCAGCTTCCCTTCTGGCTTGTGTCAGCTGCTCCTGTGCACGGCTCCTGCTGTTCCTCCTCAGAGGACTGCTCTCTCCTTCTCATTTGCCAGCTGGGCTGCTTTGAAGCTCCCGCTTGGGATTGCTTTACTGCTTTGGGCCAATCACTTGCATTGAGAAGCTAGACCACTCACTGTACATCTCTAGAATGATGTTTGGTCTCCCGTTCATCTTCACAGTACCAGTTTCAAAACTAAATGTATAACACTTTGAACTTTCTGGTCTTTCAGTCTTGTCAAGTATGTTGGGTTGACTGACTTCGCAACAAAACAAATTGGCTCTATCTAGAAAGGGGGAAGAGGATTTAGGGTTGGAAAAGGGGTTAAGTGTGTTGAAGGGGGGGTCATGCCGCATTCTCTGATGATGGTCTTCCCCAGTCCCGTAGAGGGGTTTCTTCCCCACGTGGTCCTCCCTCGGTGCACCACCCCCACAGGGACTATTGTACTGTGGATGCACCAACCTGGCCCCATGAGAAATTCTCCCTGTAGGAGAGAAGGGACGACATCCTCTGATTCATCACACATCTCTGTATAATATTCCCAGTGCGTCCAATAATAGGTTTCAAAACCTGTACTTTTTTCAATGTTTGCCTAATATACAGAGAAATTATATCGCTATACTGGTTGGAAATTATCAGATTTATTCTGTAATGGGTAGATGTGCTTCTGCCAATACTAGAATGTTCTTCAACATTAAAACTGTGGTTAGAGGGGGCAGAGGGAAGCAATCTGTCTGTTTTTTCAAACAGATCCCGCAACGCAAAGAGACCAAGGCATTTCAGCATTGTGCAGTGTAAAACTCAATCACAACATAACATCACCTCCTGTGATGAATCTGGACTTTTCAACCCTTCTCCCCACAGGGGAGCCCACCCCCTTTGAGGCTAGGGAGGTGAACTCGCTCAGCAAGACCCTTACTAGGGGTCGCAGCAAGTGGGACCTCACTCGGAATGACTCACCTCTTGGGGACAAGGACTCCCATTCCTGCTATGCACTCCCTGCCCAGAACAGCGTGTCTGCCTGCATGGCAATCAGAAAGACTGTTGATACTTCTATTTTGGATTCTTCTGGAAATGTCACTTTGTTTGGCTTCAGGTAATGCTGGTTCCTGCCTGAACTCCACAGTCAAAGAGAAACAACACCCCACGTTTCTTTGTGATGATGTACATAAAACCAAGAGGTACTTGGAAAGGGAGAGTGAGAATCCTATGCAGAGGCGAGTCTTTGACAGGATGACGTCCAGGAGGGGCAGAGACAAGCTAGACCGTGCAGCCAGCGGTAGCATGGGGAGTGAGCGAATAACTAACCAAATGCCAGAAGTCTGGAAATTCTGATCAGCAAAGAAGCCAAGCAAGAGAGAGATAGAGAGATAGAGAGATGGAGACAGTACAGCAACCGCCTCACTGGTGGCACAACCACACAGAAGCCGTGGTGGGTCTGGATCCCATTAAATGACACAGAGACCAGACTGCAGCCGAGAGATCAGTTCCCTGATCTCTGCATGAGAAGTGCTTTAGCTGCCGAGCAGCAGAAGGGAAGCAAACGTTCCCGCAGAGGTAACAGCATTGAGAGGGGCGAACCATGGGATTAGAAGCTGGGAAAGCTACAAGGGTTACGGGAGCCAAGAAAACCCAACAGGCAGATGCCCCTCCGAGACCCTAAAAAAGCAAGCCTATCAGAGAGCCAGAGGGCTTTGGGGAGCCCAGAGAAACCGAGAGACATTAATATCAGAGGCTTGGAAGGCCACGAGTGTTACAGGAGGCAAGAAAAGCTGGACGGGCAGAAACCCCCGAGACCCTAATAAAAGAAGCCTATCAGAGGGCCAGACGGCTTTGAGGAGCCCTGAGAAACCAAGAGACAAGAAAACATGGACGGGCAGATGCCCCACTGAAGCTGCAATAAAGCAAGCCTTTCAGAGGGACAGAGGACTTTGGTGAGTCCTGGAAACACAAAAACAAGTGAAAAAAACTGGAATGAGAGGGAATCTGGAGGGTTCCAGTGCTTAAAAACAAAACAAGGACACCATCAAACGCCAAGTAAGAAATTGTGGAATTGTGTTAAGAAAACCCTGGCGTTCATTTCGAATTTGGTGGTATCCTGCTGGTAATTCCAGCGGGATGCCACCAAAACAGAATTAGCATTTCCGCCGCCCGATATCCCGGTATTACCGGGATATTACAAGTGGCGGGAATGCCGGTAACTTCCCATTCCATGGAGTCCCACAGGACTCCATGTAGGTAATTGCAGCCTTTTTTTTACCAGTGAGGGCCTGATCTACCAGCATGGAGGTAGATCTTTGTTCACCACCGGCAAACCTGTGTTTTCCTGGTTTGGTAAAAATGCCAGTGCCGGAATTATCGCAATTTTACTGCCATTCTTTTTGGACCGGGAAACTGTAATGAGCTCCCTTGTCTTCCTGGGAAAAGGGAACCATGTGGAAAATATGTAAAGACTTGGAGCTTGGCATACAGAACCTGGAGAGAGGCTGAGGACAGTATTGGGAGAAATTGATGAACTTTTATAAGCAACCTTCTTGTAATCTGTGTAATTGGGCTTGGCAAAGCCCAAGGACAGAGGCTATTGCTCTGGCCTTCTTTTTTGTTATTTTTTCCTAGGTGTTAGGGCCAGTTAGCTAATAGCATTTGGACTAAGGACTATTTCTTTTGGACTTTACTGAGCACTTTACTTTTAGTTTTCATAGGCAGGGAAATTCCCTCACAGCTGTAGGGCTGGATAGGTGCTTTCCTTATTATTTAAATAAGCACTCTTGAAAATGTCACAACTTAGTTAGACTCCTGGTTTGCCACTCTCCCTAGTTCCAACAAAATGGCACGTGAGATGCAACACTCACTGAATATAATCTCCTGTTTCAAACCAACTCTAGAATTTCTCTATCTAGTAGCAACTGGGAAGAAATATCAAGTACAAGTATGTCATGTGACATGGTGACTGGGATTCTCTCCTCCCTAGTAGTCACAAAAGATGGCACACTCACTGAAAATCTCTGAATGACAATTCTTCTACTTTCAATAAACCTACCCTACTTCTTCCACTCCTTTTAACTATCCTAATGTAGCTCATGAATTTCCTCTCCCACTACCTACACTAGCCCTGCAACCAGCTGCCTTCTATTACCGCCTATACGATTGCAAATATTATGAGGAAGCTCATCCAGCTTTTACTAGCATTTGCGGATTTCCCAGACAGACTCAAGCCAACCCTCTGTTAACAGCTTCTTTCTTCCTAATATGCCCAAATTACTGCAAATACATTTGGAATCAAATGTAAACATAGGAAACAGGAGTTGTTGAGATCTTTGAAAATATCTGCTGATGGAGTAACACTCATTAAAAAGGGAAAAGGCCATAAAACACCCTCAAAGTAAATGGTGGAAAATCACAAGGAATAGAAGCATTATTAGTATTAAACCAGAGTCCAATTTTGGAGGATTGTCGCAGGTTTTGAGAGCGATGGATGCTCTTGGTCAAACTGCTAACATACCAAAACAGCAGGCGATGCAGACTTATTTTAATCTTTTAATAAGCCACCTATCATGTTTGACTTGTTTACAGATCCTTGAACTCCTACCCGATCTAGCAGGAATTTGAAACCTGTCCTGGGAGTCTTTCTACGTGACCCAGTATCAACCAAGGAGATTCAGGTTCTTTTACAGAAATTGACCACCAAAAAGACCACATGCCAGATGGTTTTACTTTTAATTACTTTTTAAACGGGTCCCTTAATTTGAGCCCCACTGTTAACCAACCTATTTACCCCTTATGAATTCTGGGTTAAGTTTAAGTAATTGGAACCTGGCGACACTAGCTCCAACCTTCAAGAAAGTGGACCAGAGCAACTCTAAGGGTGATAGGCCCATTTCACTCATTGAGTATACAGACAGACATGCAGTTAATGTTATTTATGAAGGGTTACTGGACTAGGTACTTACAAACAATGTACTATCAGTCATCTGAAACCGTTGTATAGAAGAAATCGGAACATGTAAAGAATTGCTTAATCTCCAGTTAATCCTAAATATGTATTAACGTCAAGAAATGTTCAATGTATTTAGCATTTATTGACTTCACATAAAATTATGGAAAGTCCTAAAAGCAATTAAGATCCCAGGGATTTTTATTAAAATGCATACGTAGACATCTTACCATTGCAGTTTATTGCCCATGGGGGAGAGCTGTCAGATCTATTTCCTGCAGAGAGCACAGTCAGGCAAGGATGTATATTTGCAATTCTTTTATTCAATAGTTTAATAATTAATTTGATGCAGAATTAATTTTGTTAACAGTGGACTACCCCCTGTTTGATCATGATATCTGTGAGGAGTCAGAAATGTGAAGTGCACCACGCTGTGAAGTCTTCTCATCAAATGCCATTTTATTATATTATAGGGTTGGATGTACACCCGACAAGGATTTCCCTGACTAAAATAAATTAAAGTAAACTCTCTAATAAATTATATCTGTGCCTCACACTTATACATATAACAAATACACAAGGAAATGCATGGCAGTTCTAAACAATAATGAGTGAATTCATGATCTAACCACGGTCTCTCTTCATAACCTGGGCGGACTAATGTGATTCTGCTTCACAGTTCAAGAAAAGAACACAAGGAAATCCTGGTTTCTAACTTGAAGTCCCTAAAGGAAAAATGTGGTTTTCTTATTTATGTTGTTTTAGAAGAGTGAGGCTTCAGGGAAAGTTGACCCATTCTTCCTGACCTGCTTCCAGCCTCATGTTACCCTCCTGCAGAACACCACCCCCAGGTCGGGATCAGACAGGGTCTGCCTTTCTCTCGCCACATGAGAAGGGTCCCAGCAAGGCTTTCTGGGGAATCCTAGTTGATTCATCACATACCCGTCCCCTAATGTCGCTGTTTTTTTCAGCCTATATTGGGAATCGAGATAGGAAACCAACCTTGCCTTGTTCTTTTCCTTTTCGATGCAGAACCGGAGAAACAAAAGCGCTGGAGATCTAAAAACCAGCGCATGACTCTAGAGTTGGTAGCTTTCCTTAAACTCAACCATTTAAGGGAAGCGTGATTAGTTATTAATCTGAACTTTCTACCCGTTACATAGTATTTCAAGTAGGTGATGGCCCATTTGATGGCGAGAGCTACCAATTCTAGAGTGGCATAGTTATTTTCCCGGGCAAACAGATTCCTACTAATATATAGGATTGGGTGTTCTTTACCATCATGACTTTGAGATAACACTGCCACAAGACCAATATGTTAGGCCTCAGTCTGCAAAATAAAGGCACTATTGAAATCTGCTATCTTCAGAATAGGCTTGCTGCACAATATATGTTGTAATTGCTCAAAACACTTTTGGTTTTCCGGCTGCCATCCAAGTTTCTATCAGTACGAAGGGCAGAAATATAAGAACAATTTGGAATAAATCTGCCATAATATCCAACAAGGACTAAAAAAAGCTCGTAAGTTCCTTTTTAGTCCTTGGGAATGGAGTTTCCATAACTGCTTTAACGTTATTCATCTGCGGTTGAATCAACTTGTTCCATACAAAGAAACCCAAATTCAACAGCAGATCTAGCTAGATGACATTCCTTTGGGTTTGCCGTGAGTCCTGCTTTTCTTAATGCCCAGGTGACTTGGTACAAATGTGACATATGCTCAGGGCAGGGTTTGCTATGGATCATAATATCATAAATATAAGCCCCACAAAATGATGACAGAGGTCTCAAAACGGGATCCATTAGTCTCTGAAAAGTAGCCGGGGCCCCATGAAGCCCAAAAGGTAGCACTTAAATTGGAACATCCAAAATGGGGTGGAAAAAGCAGTCTTGGGTATATCCCCTGGGAAGACTGGTACCTGCCAATAACCTTTAGTTAGGTCAATGGTGGAAAGGTATACAGCATCCCCTACTCTATCAATCAAGTCATCTATCCTGGGCATTGGATAGCTGTCAAACTGTGTCACTTCATTAACTTTCCTGAACTCAATGCCTATCCTCGAAGAGTTGTTGGGTTTGGAAACTAGGACAATAGGGGAAGACCAGGGGCTTTGTGATGATGGTTCAATAATATCTGCTTTAAACATAGACTCCACTTCTTCCTGGGTGATTTGTTTTCTACTCTGAGGTATTCTAACTGGTTTTTGATTAACTACTTGTCCAGGGGAGTATGTATATATGTGTATACTCCTTTCACTCTTCCTGGTTCCGTTTTTTTTTTGTAACTTAATTTTATTGGAGTTTATATCAAACAAATCACAGCTTATACAACCAAAGTTAACATTCATAACAAGAAAGCAGGTATTACAGTAAAATAGAAAGCGCGGTTGAGATTCAGTTTCATATATCAGCAAAATTCTTGCATTTCGTTCCATCAACAGTTAACTCCTCTTTAAAATGTCAATAAGCATTGGTCGCTCTTCTCCCATCCCCCCCTCCACCCCACAAGACTTTATAAGCTGCCGCCAAGGGATGTATTGTCTAGCGTTTGGCGGATTGTTTGATAGGTTTGTCAGACTTTGAGGCCTACCTTGTTCGTGAGGGTATCATGATGTTTCACTACTCATGGCACTGGTCATTCGCTAGGCGTTAGTGGGCTGTTCCGGCATATATTTGTTGACAAACTCTAACCAAAAAATGTCGCATTGCGTGGCTTTCCTGTGTATAGATGCCGTGATTTTTTCCATAATACACATATGGGAGGTCACGTTAACCCATTCTTTTTTTGTGGGGGTTACCAGGGATTTCCATTTCGAGGTCAATAGAGCCCTTGCGGGTAGTAACAGTGGCGCAGCTATGTCTGTGACCCTTCTCAGTTCATCCTCGATCCTCTCGAGACCAAATAAGATTAAGTAGGGGTCCGCTGTTCGTTGGATCCCGTCTAGATCCTTAATCCAATTTAGTACTTCATTCCATTTGACCTGAGGACAACCCCACCACATGTGCCAGTAATCTGCCGCAAACCCACATCCCCGCCAACACATTGGACTAGATGACTGATACATCTTGGAGAGCCTGTGCGGGTCATATTGCCACCTATTCAATAATTTAATCGAGTGCAACTTATATTGGCATGAGATCGAGGCCTTGGGTGCTGTCCTACATATCTTATCCCATGTCTCTGGGTCGATGTCTTCACCCATGTCCCTTTCTCATTTTAACCTAAGCGGTTCTGTTGAGCCCTTTTCAGCTCCCATTAGTGTTTTATACAAGGCAGATATTAACCCTTTCATTTCCGCCCTGGAATCGAGTATGGTTTAAAACGGGGTAAGTTCCCTGCTCAGCTTTTCCCTCCATTCCGGTTTTGTCAATACACCCTTAATCTGCAGAAAGTGGAATGCAGACAGTGTGCCTATTCCGAGTGCCTCCTCTAGTTCAGGGAGTGCAATGAAGGAGTCCTTCTTTAGGAGTTGTCCCACCCTCTCCAGGCCTGCCTCATACCAAGCTTGAAACCTTTCCACATTGGGGATCTGGTTGTTCATGCCTGGTGACCAGAGGTGACTTAATGGTGATGGCCATGTGGTAAAACTTTCCATATCCCTACTCTCTCGCCATATGTCCCATACGGTTACAAACATCGGGTGTGTCTTAGATCTTTTCAGTACCCTCTTCCTAAGGGACCATAGCCATTCGGAGATTGTTGCTGGGGACAGGTAGTGATTGTCCATAGCAATCCACTGGAGTGTTTTTTGGTTACGAAGATGGGGAATAAGAATTCGTAATTGGGCTGCCTCGTAATATTTTTGGATGTCTGGGAGACCCACTCCACCTGTGTCTTTTGGTAATGTCAAATTGGAGTACGCAATTCTGGGCTTTTTCCCTTGCCATAGGAATTTTAATATCGCCTTCTTGACTTCTGAAAGAATTGTCGTGGCATCTGAATGGGGAGCATTTGAAAGGGATATAAAAATCTCGGAGGTCATTTTTATCGCATTTAAACGCCCCAACCAGGATATGGTTAGGTTATCCCATCGGGCAAGGTCTGTGTGAAATTTTTGGAGGAGCGCAGGGAAATTGGCTTCATATAAATCTTTTAGTGATCTTTTGACATGTATGCCTAAGTACTTCATTTTTTCGTGTTCAATCATAAGGCCCAGGGACTGGTATCTTTCCGTGTTTGTATCCATTGATCCCTGTAAGGGGAAAAGAATGGACTTGGATTTGTTAACCTTGAACCCGATACTTGGCCGTATTCGTCTAACAGGTACAAAGCCCTGGGAATGGATGTAGTGGGGTTCATCACATGAAGGAGTAGGTCATCGGTATATAGCGCTACTTTGAATTCCTCGTCCCCTAGACGCATGCCTGTTACTTGAGTATCCTGTTGCATTTTTTGGGCCAGGGGTTCTACGGAGAGGGCGAAGAGGATGGCCGATAGGGGGCATCCCTGCCGGGTACCACGTTTCAGCTTGAACCATCTCGAGTATTCCCCATTGACAGACACTGAGGCTTTTGGAGCAGTGTAGACTGATTTTATCCCCCTTCTAAATTTTGGTCCTGTTCCCACAGCACGGAGGACTCCGACAAGGAAGCCCCATTCTACTCTATCGAAGGCTTTTTCAGCATCATTGGAGAGTAAGGCGGGGTCGTTGCACATAGTTTGGGAGGCTTCAACCAAATGGAGAGTCTTTCTCATGGTGTCTGCACCCTGTCGTCCAATTATGAACCCTACCTGGTCAGGATGGACGAGATGGGGCATGTGGGCCTCTAGCCTTGCTGCCAGGACTCTTGTGTAAAGTTTGGCATCAAGGTTGAGCATGGATATGGGGCAGTATGATCCGCAACATTTGGGGTCTCTGCCTTCCTTGGGAATGACTGATATGAGTGCTCGGGCGAATGAGTCAGGGACAATCCCTTTGTCAAGGATTTCATTAAATAGGGTGATCAGGAATGGAGCTAGCAGGGTACAAAAGGTTTTATATAAGCCGGCAATGAATCCGTCTTCGCCAGGGGATTTGCCCAGTGTAAGTCGTTTGATCGCCTCGTGTAATTCGTCTTCAGTTATGGGGGATTCAAGATGGGCCGAGTCAGCGCTTGCAACTTTCGGAAGAGCAATGCTAGTGAGGTAGTTGTCTATCTCTTGTGAGTGTGCGTCTACTTCTGAAGTGTATAGGGATTTGCGAACAATTCTGGGATGGGGGGCATAGGTTGTGCCTGGTCAGGGGTTGGATCTGTGATCTCTTTCACCCTACGTTCTGCCCGTTGCATCCTGAGTCTAGCCGCTAGCAGCGCATCAGCCGTATCTCTCTTTTCATAAAATTTCAGCTTCAGTAAATGTAGGCCTACGTGCTATCCGACCATGCTCTAGGTGGAGGAGTTCTTCCCGTTTTTTCCTGGCCTCTTGGATCTTATCAGGGTCTGTGGTGTCCCCCACCCTAGCTTCTCTATCAAGATGACATATTTCACTCCAGAGCTTATTCTTAATAAGGGCTCTTTCCCTTGTCTTCGAGCTCCCTCCCGTATGAGGATCCCTCTCCAGGTTGCTTTGGCCGCCTCCCACACACTCTGTTTAGAGACCTCCCCGGTATCGTTGGCTTTAAAGTATTCTTTGATCTCTATTTCAAGTTCCTCTTTGAAGACAGGGTCTCTCCACAGGGCCTCATTACATCTCCACTTCCCGCCCTTAACTGGTAGATGTTCCCACTGTATATCAACTGTGACCATGTCGTGGTCAGACCACGTTATTGGGGTAATCCCTGAATGTTCAGTTCTCGTGAAAGGTAGATGTAATCTATTTGGATGAAAGTACTGTGTGGGGGTGAATAAAATGTATACTCTTTCATCAGGATGCATCATCCTCCATGCGTCTACTAGTGCATAGACCTGCATCATGTTTGCAAAATCACTGCGTTCTCCTCTCACAAAAACATCGACTTCTGGGCGTCCCGCTTTCCGGTCTAAGTCGTGATCTGCCCATAGGTTGAAGTCTCCGCCTAGTATGATATGGCCGGTGGCCTCCAACATTATTTTGGGGACAGTTTTAGAGAGGAATCGGAGCTGTCCTACATTGGGAGAGTAGATTGTGGCAATCGTTACATCCACCCTCCCAAGAGTCCCCACAACTAGCAAAGCTCGCCCTTCCGCATCTGACCAGGTTTTGGAGACAAGGAAATCAAGTCCCTTTCTGATAAGGAATCCCACTCCCCCTCTTCGCAATGCTCCTGAGCCCCAAAACTCCATGCCGAAACGTTTCCCCAGGATAGACCTCTCCTCCCCCTTCATATACTTTGTTTCTTGTAAGAGTAGGATATCAATGTTAGCCCTTCGAAATTCCCGTAGCACTAACAACCTCTTAGTAGGTGAGTTAAGGCCTTTGACATTTTGAGTCCTGACTTTCAAGGGGCCTCGTATGCTTGCTTCAGAAGTGGCCATCAGTATATGACAATGCAATATTCACAACAATGGATCGCCATATCTTGTGTTCCGTACCCTCAACCAATCTTAGTATCCTTCCCATCCCAGCAGCGAGTAAAAGATCCGTAATAGTTATACCCTCCCCCTTGTCTTGCAGATCCCTCCCTCTCCCTCCCACGCACCCTCACCCCCATACGTCGGCGTCCGAGCAGGTCCAGTTAGATTCACTGAACTAGCAGCGAACCACCAATAGGGACCATCGTCGCGTGGTCCTTTAGTTAACAATAAACACCACATAAAAATGAGCCCCCCCACACCCCCATTCCACCCCAACTTACAACCATCGAAAATAACTTTAGTGTTGGGCCGAAAGTGGCCCTTATCTCAAACATACTCATAGTGTCAAGGTAGCTGCCGCTGATCTATCTCACTTGTCCCCCTCCGGGGTGCTGTTACTTCTCCGAAACTTTCTCGACCCTTTGACTCTCTGCCTTTTAGGTCCCCGGAGTTTCCAATCTCGCCCTTCGTTTCTTGGAGTGTTTCCATCCTCCTTCCTTCACGGGGATCAACAAGATCGGATATGCAGGCCTTTATTTCCCTCTCCTACTGTAGTCTGATTCTCGTGCCATCGTGTTCAAAAGAGAGCGAGAAGGGGTATCCTCACCGATATTGGGTATCCCGCTCTTTCAACCATTTTGTCAGGGGGCCACACATCCTTCTCAGCGCCAATGTCATGGCAGATAGGTCTTGATATATGGTGACCTGGGCACCGTTGAGAGTGATCACGCCTCCACGCCTTGCCTTCTCGAGAATCTTTGCTTTGTCCTGGTATCTGTGGAAGCGGGCAAGGCCCGATCTCGGGCCTCCGGGTGGGCCACCCGCTCTGTGGATCCGTTCTGTTCTTGTTTCATCAATCTCATCATCTGCGGCCAAGATTTTGATGATATCATGAAGTGTTGCTTTCAGGCTCTCCTCCGTCTCCCAATCCTGTTCCGGGATCCCAAAAAAGCGTAAATTGTTCCGCCTCTCCCGATTTTCCAAATCATCCATCTTAAGTCTGTATTCTTCCTCCCGCTGTTCGAGATCCGTGATCCTGTGTTCGAGTTGTGTTTTCAAAGTATCTATGGAGGCTTGATTGTTTTCTACCCCCTCCAACCTCTCCTCAATCTTATCTATGCGTTGGGTGATTTTGTCAATCTTGCCGCCTATGTTGGCCCCCATATTCTTTATCTCCATCAGGAGGGGCGCTATGTCACCTTTCGTGGCTGCTGTCTCTCCGTGTGCCACGGGTTCCATCACCATCTTGGGGGTGATGAGTGTGTGGGTGGAGGGAGCGTAAGCGTAACTAGCCAGTTTGATTTTGGCCTGCATATACTTGGGTGCCTCGCCTCAAAGTCTCGGGTTCGGGCAGGCGAGGGTAGGACGTGAGGGCTTACCCCTCAGACTGTGCTGTGACCCCACAAAGATCTTAGTCTGTTAGCGGTGATGTGCTCACCCTGCACGAGGGACAAGTTGGCCACGCGCTCCAGCAGATAACCTTCGGAATATGCAGGGCCCCTGGCGTAGGGGCAAGGTTGGAAGGTGTCTCCTTGGTCTCAATTCCAATCAATACCAGGGATCCGAGGAGGCACACGCCCCTGTTTCGGGGGCCCTACCCTCAGTCCAAAGGATCCTTGCCCTATGCATTAGGAGGAGCAGATGATCTGCGGGGCTCGGAAGGCTATATGTCCATTACGAGGGGGGGCCGGTAGAAGACTGTACGTTGTTGGGATTCACCTGGCCCCGTGCTTCTCCATTTTGCATCTGGTAACGTGCATTGTAGGTGTTCAGAGAAGTTATGGTAGCCCTGGAGCGTGCCTCCTGTTGTTAGAGGCCCAAGAGTAGGGGTCTTTGCGGGCCACTTGGCTGGAACATCGTCTTGCCACTATCCTAGTGTATTGCCCACTTGTCTGTCGCCTCTATGGGCTGTTGCCTTTGGTGGGGTTTAATATATGGGCCCAGTTAGACCCATTGAGGGCCGGGGCCCTGCACGTAGGCCGCGGTGTTCCGATGTACCACAGTTGCGGCGGACAGTATGGACTGCGTATAGTGGAAGGTGCAGCTTACCTCTTGGCGTGGTCTTCCTTATTTTCCGATGATCTGCGGGCCGGGGGCGTGACTGGGGGGGCCCACGCCGTGGATCGTTCGGGATCGTGGATCGTTCAGAGGCACCTCAGGGGACTAGCTCCGGGCCGAGGGGAGGCTCGCTGGTCAGTGCCTCACGGGGTGCGCGTCGCTCTCCCGCTGGGCCCGCTCACTGGTCCGGCCAGTTTGCTTTCGGTTTCGTGCTGTCTCCGGCGAAGAACTTTACTCAAAGTTTACTTGGGCTTCACGGGTCCGATTTCGATCGGGTTTTCTCCACAATGGTTCAGGTGTATTGCGATGCACGATTCTCTGCTGTTTTCACCGTGGGGGGGGTCGTGGGTGGGGGCTGAGTTCACCTCGCAGACCTACGGGGACAGAGCTCACACCGAGGAGGACACCATCCGTGCGCCCCCTGGTGGCCGATCGTGCGCCCACCCCCCCCTGGTTCAGTTTTAAATACATCAGGGAACTGCTGCAAGAGGTCTAGTAGAAAACTCAGGAGAGATTAACTGACTGACTTCACTCTCTTCAATAACAAGCTTGTTAACATGACTGAGGTATTTCTCTCTGTGTCTTCTTTCCATTCTTTAAGTAGGTTGACATGATAAATATGGGTTTTAATTTTCCTGTCAGGCTGGTAGATTTGGTAATTATGATGTCCCATTTGATTGATAGCTTCATATTGTCAATGCCACCCATAAAGCATCTTATTGTCAGATGATGGAAGGAGAACCAACACTTTTTGGCCTATAGAAAAAGATCTCATTAATGCCTTTTTGTTATAGCATTCCTTCTGATTTTCCTAAGGTCGGGTCATATTAGTTTGTACTATATTCCCAACTCCAACCATAAGTTCCTTTAGTCATGGGGTAGTTTGTGAAAATGGAATAGTAGCCCTTTTTTTCCCAGGTCTCATGTAATCTGTCCAACACACCCCTGGGTTCCCTTCCATATAATAGCTCAAAGGGAGAAACTCCAGTATATGACTGAGGAGTTTTCCAGATAGCAAATAGGGGCCTTGGTATCATAATATCCCAATTTGTCCCGTTTGCCTCGACCAATTGCTTTAGGATGTGCTTCAAAGTTTGGTTACATCTTTCAACCAATCCCTCAGTCTAGGGATGATAAATGGAAGTTTGCAGAGTTTTAATCTGCAGGATGTCTTTTATCTCAGCCATGAGTTTACTCCGAAAAGTAAACCCTTCACCGGTCAAAATCTCTTTTGGAAATCCAGTATGGGAACCAAATGGAAGTAAATGTTTCAAGATCGGCCTCTATTTGAACCTATTTTAAATTCCTCAACGTCACTCACAGGTCCCACCCATTAATCCTTCTGGCTATCTTTTCCCAGAAGGGCAGCCTTTTTGCCACTCTTGATTCCCCACTACACAGACGACCAAAGACTGACAGAATAGGGTCTCTCCCCAGGTTTTGGCAATGTGTGTTTATCCAATTTTGCACTATAGATTGTATACAATATAGACAACATGTTTCAGAGCTTATTGACCTTGCCTTATCCCCCTTCTGCTGTTGCCAATATTGGCTACATTGTGTTTACCTTGGTTTCAGTATCTCTTGGCTTGGGTAATTCTTATTTCCATTAACTCATAACAAAGTTGCCCCCTCAGGTTGCTGGGTTTTCCACAGACTCACACTTTTAAGGTTACAGCCATTTGGCTTTGACATAATAGGTTTTTGCCTAGTTCGGTGTTGTGAATCACTTGACTCACACGTGAGTGCTGCTTCTGTTGCTTTGCAATATTTTGGTATGTAACCAAGGCATGGTATCAGTGAAGACAGACACAAGTGATCATAGTTCAAGGGTGATGATTGAACTTCAGTGGGTTGATTGAATGCCTATCTAAACCTAAATATATGGATGGGAGCAAGCTACGACCTTCAAATGAAAATAACGCAGTCCTTGTCGAGTCTCTGTCAAAATAATACTAATACTATACTAATAAACCTATTGCCAAATCTTACTTCTTAATAGAAAATGGTGTGGGAAAGTAGTTTATGCAAAAAGCAAAGTGTTCAAGAAATAATATGTCAGGATAGTTGAGCAGTTGGCTTCCCTTCCCCAAGTTTTCAACACGGAACACAGCGGCACGTTCAAGCTTCGCACACACTCTGGCTTCTCTGTCACAAGGATACAGTTCAAAGCATAGGTATCAGGGCTTTCTGCCAAAGTCTCTTTCCCAATAACAGTCTCTTACTGATTGGGGCCCCTTTAGTACAATATTCACATTTGGTCTCCCTCGTTCGGGCTGGGACCATGGATCTCCCTCTTTTCGGGCTCAGACCCCTTTAGCACAATGTTCACAATTGGTCTCCTTTGTTCGGGCTTGGACCATATAATCTCACTTTCTGTGTTTTCCTCTTGATATAAAAAAATCAAAGACTTTTGAATGTGCGATGGGGTTTGCTTAAACTGTCACAGGACCACTTTAATTCACTTCACACAATGTTCTCACCAATCTTCTACTTTCGTTTCTGCCACTATTTGGCTGGATACCTTACAGAGACCTTCGATTGAGCACACTTGTGGAACCGGACAACTCTGTCACTGGTATTGTATCTTTCTCTTTAACCGTTCAAACATCCATCGGCAATTAAGCTTTCCTCGCGTCTTTCATCACACCCGTTTCAATCTTCGTTCTTGCGTTCTTAATACAATGTTGCCACTTGCAACCTTGAATTCAACACAGACCGATCTTACATCTGTCTCCCCAACTCATTGGCTGTGTTGATCTCTCTGGTGCTGCTTTTGATCTTGGAGCCAAGAACGGTACCACAGTGGCTGCTGTTCCTCCCCGACTCGGCCAGCCGTGCAGGAGGGCCCCGGGTATATCCGACACACAATACAGGATTCTTCAGTCTGGTTTCCTGGCCTTATGCTTTTTAATCTAAAGGCTTCTGGAAAGTAACGGTTTCTCGCTGAAAAGGTCAAGGGTATCTCCCTCCTTGCGTACCCTTCTCGTTTGCCGTCGGGGAAAGTACTGTTCCTTCGTGTGCTTTGCCTCATTCAGAATGTGCTCTTGTGCTCTGCCTTTTATCCGTGTGAGGAAATTTAATGGAAGTCAGGTGTGAGTGATTACCAGTAATTGCCTGACCTTGCCTCACCATAGTAGTGGGACATGTCAGTGCTTGGGTGTGAGTCTGTTTTCTCCCAGAGTGGCCTCTCCGTGTGAACGTGTTCGAGAAGGGAAAGGAGGGGCCAGGGTGGATAGAGTTTCTAAATATCCTATCTGGTAGGATGGGGTAAATATGTTACAGGGAGTGGCATACCGCGTCTCGCCATCAGGTGTCCCACTCCCCGAAGATCCCTCACCCAGGTGATCCTCTCACACTGGTCCACCCTCAGGGTCTGGATCCAAAGTCGATAGTCGTGCCCTGGCCACCTGGGAGAGATATCCCCCGGGGACTAGTGGGTGAGAAACATCTGGTTTCTCGCAATATTCAAAACCATTCTCTGCACTACTTTTGCTTCACGTGAGCGTTGCTCACTTGCCGAATACCTGCTTTGAACATGCAAGCAGGAACAGAGCGCTCAGTGTCACTGACAGCTTGTGAACTCATGGGTAAGACGTGTGCCTCTGTTCTCCACACCGCTCACAGGACCTCGGATGTTGTGGCTCCATGCAACCTGGCATACTGCTTCATTTAGTCTGCCTTGGCCTGCACCACTTCCAATTGGAGCTACTCTTGCTCCTGAAGCCCCCGGTGCACACCAGCCACCAGTGACAGCCTCATTCAAAGCTCTCGGGTGCATGGCAGCCACTTGAGACAGCCTCCTCACGTTTCCTGCTGCAAAGCCTCTGTAGAACAGGGTACAATGGGGAAAGCTTTCTTCCTGCACGCTTCCAGCTGCGTTACCTCTGCACTTCAGATTTCTGGGGGCACAGACCCTCTCAGGACTGGCAGCTGATATCTGCCAAGCAGTGGTCCTGGTGTCTTCTCTCTCTCCTCCAGCTTCTGCCTGGGCTGCCAGCACGAACCACGCTGCTTCTGCTTCTGGCTTCTTCTGCTTTTCACCAACAACGCCAACTCTATGGCCTCACTTGAGGGGGCTTTTTAAGCCTCTGTCTCCCTCAGGTGTGGGTCATCTGCATTAATGAACTACCCACTCCTACAACATTGTACCGTTTCAGCCCTCTTCTTCGTCCCAGTACCTAGGAAATTATGGGACTTGAAGTCCCTAATGGAAAAATTAGGTTTTCTTTTTTCTGTTGTTTTATAATAAGCTATTTAGAAGAGTGGGGCTTTAGGGAAAGTTGAACGAGGGGATTTGCCATTCTTCCTGACCTGCTTCCCCCTCATTTGCTCATCCAGCAGAACACCACCCCCAGTTTTGGGATCAGAAAGCGTCTGCCTTTCCCTACCACATGAAAAGGGTGCCAGGCTAGGTCTTCTGGGGGAATCATTGCTGATTCATCACATATCCCAGTGATGTCAGTGTCAGATGATGAAGTACTACTGGCACATGTACCGAATTCGCCATGTAGTCATTAATTTATCAATACACTGTGCATATAAAGGGTTGAAACCTAAGTCAATAAAGCAAATTACATGTTATGGTTTTGGTCCTTAGACATTCTCAATTCAAGGCAGTTCTTGGAATTGGGAGACAGTGGAACAGTAGTAGATTAATTCTCATATCTGGGAACAAAATGATCTACAAATTATAGTTGGGCTAACCACATATCTGACACTAACAAATTGGCCCAATCAAGTGGGGCAACTATTTGATATGCTAAATTGCCCCATTCAGTCAATGGTGGAAGTATTCAGGGCAAAGACCATTCCATCAGTCTTGTACGAGACAGGTATGTGGTAAAGGAGGGGGTTAATCCATTGCCATATGCAAAGACAGGAGAATTTGGTTTTGTGTACTTTTCTTGGTCTGTCAAAATCTACCCCTACTTTTTTTTGCAATTCTGTGTGGATGGGGGCTTCATACATTCAACATTGAATTAATCTAATACTACTCAGGGACGTCATTTGGGGGTTGCCAGGGGTCGCAACTGCGACTCCTGGGGGCCACAGGTGCAACCCCTGGGACTCCCTTGTGACTGCAACTTAAAACTTCAAATTCGTTTTTTTAAGTGTTTTACAAAAAAAAAGAAACTGACGTTCCTGGTGTAGCGGGCACTCCTCCGGCGTGGGGGGGCCCGCCACACCAGGTTTGGTTGGTCCCTGGCCCAGTCCTCACCCATCAGGGGAGGCACTCAGTAGTGGTTGGAGCTGACCATGACATGTTGCACATGTCAGATGCCACGTTAAGCTCCAACCCCTTCTCCCTCAGCTTCCTTGCAGCTCACATACATTGAGAATACAATAAATGGATGTAAGAGAAGGTGTGAGCGACTGGTGGGTGAATGAGAAGTGATGTGTTGTGTGTTTTTGAATGTTCTGGGTGGGTGGGTGTGTGCCTGTATAGAGAATGCAATGAGTGGATGGATGTGTGCCTGTGTAGAGAATGCAATGAGTGGATGTAAGAGAATGTGTGTGTGAGTAATTCGTGGGTGAATGAGTATGAATGTGATGGTGTGTCTTTGAATGTTCTGGGTGGGTGGGTGGATGTGTGTCTGTGTAGAGAATGCAATGAGTGCATGTGTGAGTGAGTGACTGGTGGGTGAATGAGCATACATGTGGTAGTGTGTGTTCGAATTTTCTGGATGGCGTTTGCAGTGTGCATGTGTGGTGAATCCATTGTGAGTGAGTGCGAGAGGAGATGTATGGCTGAGTGACCGGTGGGTGAAAGGTGCATGTGTGTAAGGCCCTGCGAGACTAGGAATCACTGAAGCATTTTTGCCACATCCTTTATTGACTTTACATGTTTTACTGGTATTTTTGGGCAAAGGCAAGTTCATGTGTGCCATTCCCTGGCTAGTCTGGCATTATGGTGCAGTCAGTCTAGCTTATTGTGGCATGACATTTATTATTCGACATCTTTAAAAAAGCAAGCATGATAAGAAGTGTTAACTCGCTAGACTGATGTTTTGGTGTAGTGGCCTGTATATTATTCACCATAGCATGACTTTTTATTAACTGAGCATCTATGATGAATTAAGCATGATAAGTGTTCTTATGGGTCTAGACTGCCTCACATTGGAACCAGTTTGGACAGGTGTTCCTATAGGGACACGTCACTTTTCAGGGACAAACCAACGGGAGTATGTACTTACATAGGACTACTGGCATATATTGGCAGAGCCAGTTTTGTGCCCAGTAATGTTACTATAGATAAACGTCTTAAACCGAACATAAGTATGGTCTTAAATGGGAATACTAGCATATGATGGTGGAGCCAGCATGGAAATGTATGGGCACAGCCAGCATACACATGTTTTTTATACTGGCATATATTGCAGGGATCGTCATGATGATGCATTTGGAAATGCCTTGTGCACTTTTGGTGACTTTCATCTATTGTACTTTTTGCATGATTTACCCTACACCCTACAAAACCGATTGTTGGTCTTTTACCCACATTGTTGGCCTTTTACCCAAATGTTCCCCGATAGAACCCATTATTCAAAACATTGACTCTGGGGAGGGCGAAGAATCCCCCTGGGAACTCCACCCCTAAAATCCCCCCATGCAACCCTTTTTCGTTCGTTCGGGCTGCTACGCTATGCTCAGTCGCAATCAAATACTTGTGGCAAATATTTACACCCTCCAAAAAAACAACTCACCAGCCATCACTGGTGGGCGGTATATATGTGGACCAGGCACCGCCCACTTCTCTCTGTTACATTAAAGATTTAGCTGGAAGGGGAGCTGACATATTTTGTGCTAAGCCATTGGGCACCATAGTGCACACCTTGAAGTCTGCCAGTGAGTCCGCGGGTGAGAAGCAACTTGTGGGTGTTTTCAATTTTAAATAACTGTGTGGTGCTATGAATGTATGTGTGCAGCAATAATATTACATTAAATTGTGTGTTTTTTTTTAAAAGTCCTCTGGCACCCAGTATTACGCTTACATAATAAAAACTATGGGGGGTCTTGGGTATATTGAAAGAACCTTTCCGAGGTATTATACTCCAGCAAAGATAACATTATCAGGTGCACTCCCATCTGTGCACGCAGACCAGTCTAATAGGTTTCTTCTATTGTAGTGGTAGCTGAATCATAAATACATTTATAACCAGGGAATTTTGTTGATTCTAAATCCTGGTCAATTGTTTTTAGGCCTTACTTGTGCAGCATTTGTCTCCTGGTTAAACAGCGGCGCACGCGTTATTTTTATTTTTTTTTTGGCTTGTGTAACACAGCAACCCCCCAGATAACACGTACTTCTGTGTCTATTTATCTATAGTTGTTTCATACACTAGCTGTAGCCTGCGTTACAGATTTCAGTTACCCTGTTAGAAGTACTGCATTATGTATGTTTTACATATAGATCCCACGTCGAATCTGGGAAATGGCATTACCCAAATGTGTAATCGTGGACAAATCATGCCTCCCTCTGTGCCTCGGTTCTGGCTTAAATGAGAGCACCTGAGAATTGTGATGTCACTTGGGGGCGAAGTCAAATTACATCACTTCCTGTGATGTCATCAAGGGGGTCAATGGTCGTGTGATCTCACTTCTGCTACCCCAGACATTTTGGTGAAATGATGTCCCTGACACTACTTTTGCTCAGGGCTCTGATGTGATTGAATGATCAAGTTGGGTTGACTAGGCTTTCTCTTCATTATGTAATGAGGATAAACGTAGTTGCCAAAATAAGATTACTTGACTATTTGTTTCGTTCGATCATCTTGCTGTTACGATATTCTGAATAAATACCAACATACTCTTTGATGTTAACACTACTTTATTATAATCATGAACAATTGAGAAATTAAAAGAGAAAAATAAAACTGTCTGTCATTAACTTGAATCGTGTGGGCTTCAGTTAGTGGCAATGTACCCCAAGACTATTGCACGTAATGCCACATGTAAAAATTCAGGAAAATATAGCATGGGAATTTCCCCTCTCAAAGACTAGTTAGCAGAGTCTAGTGTTCGTAAATGCATCATTGGAAGCCCCACAACTGGGTGTGCAATGTACTTGAGAGAAATTAATACTAGAAAACAGTTCATTTTATAAACCGTATTAGTTTTGAGAAATTGCCTTTGGCTTACATTCTGGACATGTGGGCCAAATTAAAACCCTCCCTTAACAGAACCTCCCTTTGAGATAATCCCTCAATCAAATCCCTGATTTATTTTGTGCTTTTCTGTTCCATTATGGGGTTATCCTCTGTTCTATCTATAAGAGAAAGAGGCTTATGGCCTGCTAATATGTATTTTTATTAATGACTTGCTTATTATTGAATTTGGTGAAGGTCCTTTTATTGTAAGCCGGCCTCTCCTCTCTTCCCCTGTCTAAGTTTGGAATGTTCATGTGTCGCAACGTCACGGTCTGACAGTCTTGTGTGGTAGTGAAATGTGATTTGAAGGAAGGCCCCTGTTTCCCTGGGTGAGGGTAGCTAGTGTCTGGTATCTTGGTAGCTTGAGTAATTCTATCCTTTGTGACTTACCTGAATGAACATACCAGAAACATACCCTGGCTTCCACATTGTTCTTCACGAGGCACGCCAGATCATTGTAACGTGTGCTATGTGGTGGGAGCAGCCAGCGAACAACCATACCCTCCACTCCCACCAGAGTACATCTGCTTTCACCCACTGGGGGGCACCCTGGGACTTGAACGAGCAATGAGGGAGAAGACAGTTTATAAAGCATCCAAGTGCACCACAGAGCTGAGAAGAGCACAGGTTGAGAAGTTGGTGAGGCCAGGTGCATGGCGTATGGTGGGCTGCAGCGTTAAACGTGAAGCAAGGTGCTTGGAGTGTACAGGTCCTAGGTGTGTGGCAGGATACCAGAATCCAGAGCAGTTTTGCAGTGGTGTCCGGTTGTTACTAGCTGATGAAATGCAGAGCCAAATAGCTGAGGGAGCCATGCTGCAAAGGGCCCTGGTGCATGCTTGCCCTCACAACTAAGAGAAAACTATAGTGAAGGGATCGTTCAACTGTAGAAGTGAATAACATAAAGTTTGGCTAGCTCCCTTTCCCAAGTGACGATACAGATCAAATTGTAGGATCTTGCAATACTTGTACCTTCTGGGGTACAGTGTCTGGTTTTTAATCCACATAAGGTTCCATGATAAAAGTTCAGTTCAACACAAAAGTTCATAAGAAGTTCAGGCTCCCTTCTCCAAACCTCAGACACCAGTTCATGAAATATCCAGTGGTCAAAAGTTCACAAAGTTCACAAAAAACAGTCTTGCTCTATTCACTCAGGACTCAGGGTTCCCTTCCCCAAGACAGTGCTTGCTCACAAAACAAAGTTCACAGGTTCCTCAGGTACAACTCTTTCGTTGGAGCCCCTACCTGGTCGTGGCGCAGTTTTAGACCGCACAGTCCACCCATAACTGGTCTTGCAACCAGTGGCTCTTTATCCTTGGCACAACATTGGGCATTAGGGCTTTCCTTCATATATTAGGGCTTCCTGGCCTACCCGCAGGTTTAGACAACACAGTCCACCCATTACAAGTCACGCAACCAGTCACCCCAGCGCTGCCCTTCTTTCACTTGGCAGATCAGTTTACTTCTCTGGCCCCCTCTAATATTTTAGCATCTTCACTTCTGTTAAGGCTCTGTTTGTATCATTAGTTTCTTCTATGGGCTCTAATACTTCCTTATGGCTCACATGCTTAGTTCTGGTTTCTTTAATGTTCTTTATACTCTTTTTGTACTTTTGCTCCCACTTCGCCAGCTATCCTCAGCAGCTGCTTTCCTTTTCATTCAGCGACCTCAGGAGCTTTAACACGCTACTTTGTTTCACTTGTTTGTGAATTACTTTTCAGACGATCAGTAACTTCTGTACTTCTGTCTTTAAGGGTATGCCATACGCTATCACTCGGCTACTCTGTATCACTGCAGATTAGACGCGTGCCGGGTTTCATTCACACTTTGAAACTCACCAGCAGTGGGGTCTTGGCTCCTGGCATTCTTATCGTTCTCCGTTGAAGGCAGGGCTCTTCCACCTGCCCCTTGGACAACCCTGGGCTGGCTCTCCCAGCCAGGATAATGAACAGTCTCTGGCCATATAAGGAAAGAGACCCTCCCGCTCAAGTGCCTCCCTTTTGATCCTTCTTTGCAACTCCCTCGCCACATACAGACCACCTGTTTTCCACGCAGACCTCCTGCATTCGGTACAACAGTACCCTCTGGGACACTCTCAGACTGGATGGGCCTTCCTGCTGCTCCACACATGCTTGTCTGCCTGCTGTAGCTGGGACATTTATACACTTGTAACCTGTTAAGGGTTCTCTGGTGCATCTCCTTTGACTGGCTTTCCTGCCTCAATCAATCCAATCACTGGGACATGCCTGGCCTTCAAAGCCTCTAGGCTTCTTCTTCTTCGTCCCAGTACCATAATGGTTTCTTTCACAGGTAATCTTTTTTACCCGAAGATGCCTCTTCCTCTTTGCAGTACTTTGCATGTTGTCAAAGGGTAAAGTACAGGCTCAGTAGCCTACAAAGGCAGAGGGGGGTAGGATGGATTGTCACCAGGACAGGAGGAATACCATGTCTCTCCCTTTGGCATTGTCTCCCCACTTCCCAGAGACCCTCTACCCAGGCGATCCTCCCTCGCTTGTCCACCTCCAAGGTCAGAATCCAAAAGCGATGGCCCTTGCCTGGCCACCTGACTAGAAGATCCCTGGGGAATAGGTGTGAGAATGCCATTGCATTTCTCACAAAGGGTACTCATTTGCATTGAATGGTCAGAGTAAGAGTAGTGGAGAAGCACGAATAGAAACTTCTTAGAGTATTGTGCGAGACGTATAACTGGACAATAGTAAAAGAAATTATAGTGTGATATGCATAACTTGAGAACACAACTGATATTGTGGTAGTGCAGACCTGTGAGTAGACCATTGTGTGTTGAAGGTTCTGTCAGTGAGTGACATCAAGTAAAACTACATGTGTGTTGGCCTGCATGCATGTGATTCTGCAGGCCTGACTGATTCTTCTTTCAAATTCTACATAGGTTCGTAAGGTATTTGTCTTTTTTCGTTCCTTTTTCCATCTTTTGGGCTGGTGGATGAAATGATAGGCAGCTACCTCCAGTCCATGGTTACTCAATGAGATTCAGCCTTGGTTTTGGGTGGAGTGTGTTTAGCCTAGAGGGTGCATTTTATTAGCACCGGGTCAGTACAATCGCACTCTCACTTGGGTGGGCATATCCATAGGTTGTCGGTTGTTGTACGTTCCCTCACTTTATGTTTTGCTCAACCATGCATCTACCTCAGGCAGTGATGTTCAGCCTTCGTATTGGGTATGAATGGAAGTTAGAAGGCGGGTGACATGAGCATGTTTTCCTGTGCCTATGAAGGGGTTCTGAGATAACTTGATGTGGGACATGACATGCTCAATTTGGACCCAATTGCGTGCCTTGGTTGATTCCGTCCACCCGAAAATGTGGGAGATCGGCACCTGGAAGATGATACCTTATGAGATCCGTGGCCCCAACCCTCTGTGCTTTAATTTCCCTAATACTACTACTTGAAAATTCTTGGATTTTCCCCTGCCCAAATAAAACTGTGCATCTTAAATTGCATAGATAGTAGAGATGGGCTTGGGAGTTTTAATAGTAGGGCAAGGCAGAAAATACAAAACTAAGGCAGGCGATTCATTTTGACAGCTGCGATGCATCCCATTCAAAAGTTTTCTCGTTTACCCCACCTTAATAAATCGCTCGAGAAATCCCTCAACAACCTTGGAAAATTAAGGTGGCATATCTCTTTAGGAGAGGAAGGGTTGTGTACTCCTTGATATTCTATGGAGTCAGTTTCCCAGTTTAGCGGCGAGAGGTCTCTTAGGGTAGTTAGAAAGTCTTGGGGTACAGAAACGCTCGGACCATTAGATTTCTGGTAGTTAAAGGATAGTTCCGGGACTTTTTTTTTATTGTTCCTATGGTTCGGCCATGTGTTTTTAAGCATAAATCGGTAGATCGTAGAAAACTTTCCTATGGACCTTACCCAACTTTTCGTCCATTAACGCACTCGAAATCAGCCGCCATTTTCTGATAATCCTATCATTTCCCCCCATCGCCCTGGCTCACCTGCTTTTGCGGCACTAAATCAAATCCTCCGCCCCTGAAACAGACTTGATCAAAACATTCATATTCCCCGCCTCTATCCGTGACGTGACTGAGCTGCGTAGGCAAACGCGCCCAGGCGTCTTCTACGCGACTCCACACAGAACCAGGAAATCAACACAGATGAGCTCAAACAACACATCGCGCCACAATTGGGAATCTGAAACTGTACTTTTAAATTAAACCGCAAGATTGTAAATTTGGTAAAGTACATTTATTTGACATCAAATGTTTTGAGAATATTCAGCGATTAGCATTTTTATTTGCTCACGTTCCAAAAAGTTCGTTTCGAGGCACACGATGTTCCTTTGCTGTACACAGGGTCTTAGATCATCTCACAATACAGCGCCACAATTCGGAATATGAAACAGTGGTTTAAAAGCACACGGCAAGATTGTACATTTGGCAAAGTACATTTATTTGACATCAAATGTTTTGAGAATATTCAGCGATTTGCATTTTTAGTTGCTCTCGATCCAAAATATTTCGTCTTGAGGCAAGCGATGTTCGTGTGCAGTAGACAGGGTGTTGGTTTACGATAAAATAAGCTCTTCGGTCGCACTGATAATCGCATGGCTATTCCAACAACGAGGCACTAGGGCACCACAACGGTCTGTATGTTGCATCTAGCCATTAGTACCGCGTAAGGGCATACTTGTACTTGGCGATCGTCCCACAAAATGGTCAGGGTGCTAACGTTGTTCACGCGGAGAAGCAACTGGCGGTTGAAAAACCCATCCGCCGGTGTCTGGTACTCGTGACACAGACAATAATGGACGATGTATCTATTTGAAAAACATAAAAAAGGAAATTAGTCTCACCGTCAGATCTTTATTAAAATTATTCATTTTATATATTAGGTCTGGAAATTATTTCATAGCTAGGACAGTGCAACTGGGTTTTCTACGTCAAGGGGGGCTGTAGGATACTGAGACAGTCCCCCAGTGCAGGGGTTGACAGGGAGTGCAGGTGGAGAGTGGAAGGGCCCAGGACCGAGGTCGCAGACAGTGGACAAGTTAGATAGTGCGCGGTACAAAACAATATGCCACATAGAATGAACAAGTACAACTTAACCCGTCTTTAAAGCTACTGTATAGTAATTAAATTGCAGTATAAACTCATCTAAAGAGTTACTTACATTATATTTGCATTTTCCATTGTGTCTGTGCGTAGGGCAGCCCCGAAATACCACTCCTTCTATGCCGACGTTTTATTTCTTCTAATGAACGAACATGAAATGGCTTTCGTTTCTGAAATTATATTCATTATCGTTTCTTACGTGGTCCCGGCCTGTCAAGGTCAAATAACAATAGAACCTTATACTGAGTCGTGGGCCATTCTGGCACCCGAGAAAAAATCAAAGCAGCTGACCTTCACTTTGAACGAACACACATTCCTAGTTAGCTACATTCAGTGTAAGGCCGTCTTACAGGACTTGAAATTTACACTCCATCTTTGCATTTTGTCTGCTTGCTTTGCTGCCCCACAGAACCATAAATACGGAGACATTCTATATTTTTGGAAAAATAATTTATATTACTGTTTGGTTTAATTTAATGCGCAAATGAACAAGGTTGGATATATAAACATATTCAATGGGCCTGCGACATGAGGAGACTCGAGAGAACAGACAATCAAATTACAATCATTTAAACCGTGATGTGTATTTCTCAATGAGCTCTGCTTTAGGTGGACATGGAACAGTGGCAATGTTGGGTGGCAATGCAGTTGTCACCTGCACAGGTTCGTTCACAACTCCATTTATGTGCCTATCTAGGACGTCAACAATAAGTCTCTCAATAAACTCATATTGCATATCCTCAAACACTGGTTTGATCACCCATTGTTTACTTCTTTTAGTGAAGGCCTTATTGTAGCGAAGCGTCCCTAAAGTTCCGGTCGTCCTACTTTGTTGACGGCCAACATTATGGTTATGTGCCAAGACCGCTAGAAGAGTCCGATTTATCATGCCCTCCATGCCAAAATGCAATCGTTTTGGCCTGTACTTTAGGCACATATTGTGGAACACCTCCAAATCTCCTGTGTGGCAGAATTCCGTGAGTCCCCTCAAAGCTTTTGTTATAGTTTTATCAAATACAATCTTTTCAATGGCTTTGTGAGTGGGTGATGAAGGAATCAACCACTTCTTCTTCCGTGCCTCCTCTGTGGACAAATGGCCATGTTCACAATTGTGGAAATGTTGGTTCGTGTTCCAGCTGTGCACGTTTGTACAGTGTAGCATTACTGACCGCCATTTTTCCAGTAGAATTTCCAACGACCCTCCACATGTTTTTGAGCTCCACCAAAGATGGTTGCTGATTGACTTGGACCACTGTGAAATACCTTGCATATCTTTTTTTTTACCTGCAGCCGACAATTTTTTATTGATTGTTTTTGCAAGATGCCAAACGTCAAATTGGTGATTTATATTTTTGTACTCTTCTTTCATTGTCTTGGCAATTGAAACGTGTCTGTCCGTGGCTATCAGGTCGATCACCATTCCCCGCGATTGTAGTTCTTGCAATGATGCTACAAAGCCAACTTTCTCCATGGCCACTGAGGATGTACTTTGTGACACCTGCACGACCACCGAACTCACAATTTTCTTACTTTCCATGTCCTGAAAGTGGTAGGTGCAGTACTTGGCTGAAAATCCTGGGCTGTCGCACTGTCCATCACCGGCTAGCCTGAACCGTTTGCCCGCAAATGTACTATCAATAGACATTTTTTCCATTCTCCAAGTTTCGCTAATGGCTGGAAATAGATAATCGGTTTGGTATTTGTAGAACTGAGTTTTCGCAATGAAACGGATTCCCACAAACTGAAAGAAAGACTCTAATTTTTTAAAACTTGAACCACTAAAAAGTGCAGCCGCTGCACAAAGTAGATTGCCTGCTGGCAGTTGTCCCAGCGTGGGTTGTGCAGACCATGAGAAAGGATGATATTTTGTACAGGTGGCATGTATTTTAAGGTTAGTGCCTCGAATTGCACGAGTCACATTAATCAATGGCTCCCCACATACTTCCCCACCTACCGAATGCCCACATTTCAACCGAATAATAATATCAATCAAACAACTATCGAATACAATGAATTTGGCCTCTTTCCTTATACTGTCACTCTGCATCCCAGCTGGTTCGGCCTGTAACGTTGAGGACATGTCACTCACATGAAAGGTAGAATCTCTGATATCGTCTTCCGCTATGTTCAGTGATATTGAAGGTGTTTCATTGTAGTCCACTTCATTCTCTTCCATTGCAACATCTGTTCCTTCTCCGGCAATGGGTGAATAGGACAATTTCTTCAACTTTCTCGCGGTCTTAGTTTTTGCGGGTGTGGATTCTGTGAATTTATCTCCAACTGCATCCGAACTACCAGGAGGACATTCACTATCAATGGCTGGTGGTGGTATAGCTCCGTTGTCAATCACTTCATATTCTTCCCATTGGCACGATGCATCTCCAGTCTCAAGTCCCTGCCAAAAGGTTTGACAAGCAACATCTCTCGTTCGCTTCACTGTCTGTGTAGATCTAGTTCGTACACCCACTCGCAACTAGAGGACAGATTGGAAAAGGGATGTTCAGTTTAAACACAACTTACAGTATTGAACTATTAACAGTGAAAAACAACATAATATAGTGACCAGGACACTAACCTTCTTTTGCTTTCTTTTCTTTGAAACTTTCTTGCCTCGAACTTCAACATCAGGACGCTGTTGCTCCGACTCGTGTGTGCATGTCTCCACTTCCTCTTGCGCTGCAACGACTACATTTTCATGATAAGCACATCCATCACGCACTAACGCTCCATCGACTCCCTGAAACATAGAACTTTCATTAGTATGTATAATAATATCGAAAACACAAAATGTACTTGGGGACCAATACCCACGTACATCTCAATAGCAAAACACGAATGAACGCTTTGTGTAGAACATTCAAACGACAATTATTCACGCATTGTTGATCTAGTTAGATGGAACTATCAAGATCCATACCTCGGGCTCCACATAGACTTCCATTGATGATATTATTGAAGATGATGCTTCAATGACTCCCTGAAACACAGTAATTGCATTAGTATGGTTTTCTATTTTGATAAAAAGAACAGAAACTTTGTGCAGGGGTGAACGGCTCATCTAAATAGACCTGCACAAATGATCAGTTGTCTAAAATAAATAATGGATATGTAAATATGTTGTGATTTGCTTGATCGTTGGAAGTGTCACCACCCAGAGATCTGCATCAACTACTAGGGGTGATGTTCTTGTAGAAGAAGCTCCATCATCTCCCTGAAACATAGTACTTGCGTTAATAAAGAAGGAAGTATAGCGGATGTAATCACGTCATATGATTTCTCTTGATCGAACTGTCAGTATCCATACCTCGAAATGCATAAGAACATCAAGGGACGATGTAACTGCGGTGCACACTTCTGCAAGCTGTTGCGCCGACCCGTAACTGCATGCTCCCCCTTCTTCTTGGACTAATGCTCCATCGACTCCCTGAAACATAGGACTTTCATTAGTAATGAACACAAAATTGAAAAAAGAAGACACATAGGAGGGCGACGGAACTGTCCTGAAACGTACCTCGAGCATCTGAGTGACATCAACGGTAGTCGTCAATACGCTGGACTCCTCAGCATCTCCCTGAAAGACAGTACTTGCATTATTTTGGATAACAATAATTATAACTGAAAACAAAGACTAGAGGACGAGTACAAGGGTGTACCATTAGGTAACATAATTACACGATAAATTAAAACTATTGATTTACATGCCTAAAACAAGTCAGTGGCAGAATAGCCAAGTAAGATTACCCGATAGGCGCTTGAAGTGGCTGATGACTGCAATAACGACACGGATGGAGAATCTTCCGCCTTCATATTGAGTGGATACATAAATGGGAAATTATTGTTAGCTAATGCTACACACTACCGCAAGGCCAAGAGATAAATACGTAAACTTGACTCACCAGTGTAGGGATGTGGACGAATAGAGTGGGAATAGCGGTTGAGAGCAATTTTCGCCTCGCTCGCGGTGTGTTCTTCTTTATTAGCAATGATGTGGAGTACATGTCAGAGGTAAAGTGCCTGCTGCAGATGCGGTATCGATCACCCCTCTTGTCCGCAAAGACCTCTAGGACTCTACTTTCAAGCTCAGACGGTGGATATCCGCAATATCGGACCCATTCTCTTATCTGATCTATTGTCTTAGGGAAAACATGCATTATAGTACCTTCAGATTTATTATGGGTCTTCGAAGGGCAACCGCCAATGGAACAGGCAGGCATTGTGGAAAGTTCTGAAAAGTAAAGATCAACAATTCTCTATGAATACCAATGTAAACTCAGAACATGTGACTAGTTCCTTGCATGTACTGTCTTGAACGAAAAGAAATTGGACGCAAAATGATTATCGTACATGGCCTTACCTTGACGAACAAACAGTTAGATGCAGGGATCAGAGTAGTTTCTTGTCGTAGAACAGGGAGCAGTTCACAGGTTGCAAACTGACGAGTTTCCTCGAAGTGGTCACGGAAGTTCACAGAGACGAAGAGCAGATAACCAGCACCTTCACGGGTTGACTAGCAAAGCGCAAAGAAGTGCTCATTAGAAATATGAAGTGGGTTATAAAGAATTCGAAACAGGGGTGTGTTTGTGAATGAATGACGTGTATATGTCGTGGCATTATGTGGATTGCAGGGGGCCGTCCAGCGTGAGGGGGGATGCTTGGCAGGAGACACGAGGTCTGGAGGTAGACATGGGAACAACAACCCATGCTCTGTAGACCACTTTGAAGTGTACATGGTCTTTGGCACCTCTTGGCCTTTATCGCTCCCTGACTGCTCCAGTTGCCAGCACAAGTACCCCGGTGCGAACTGCCTTTGATAGGGCGGGGGGGTGGATTGGGGCGGTGGTCGTGCAGACAAGACACAGGAAGACTCGTGAATGGAGACACACTTATGTGGATTGCAGGGGGCCGTCCAGCGTGAGGGGGGATGCTTGGAAGGAGACACGGGGTCTGGAGGTAGACATGGGAACAACAACCCATGCTCTGTAGACCACTTTGAAGTGTACATGGTCTTTGGCACCTCTTGGCCTTTATCGCTCCCTGACTGCTCCAGTTGCCAGCACAAGTACCCCGGTGCGAACTGCCTTTGATAGGGCGGGGGGGTGGATTGGGGCGGTGGTCGTGCAGACAAGACACAGGAAGACTCGTGAATGGAGACACACTTATGTGGATTGCAGGGGGCTGTCCAGCGTGAGGGGGGATGCTTGGCAGGAGACACGGGGTCTGGAGGTAGACATGGGAACAACAACCCATGCTCTGTAGACCACTTTGAAGTGTACATGGTCTTTGGCACCTCTTGGCCTTTATCGCTCCCTGACTGCTCCAGTTGCCAGCACAAGTACCCCGGTGCGAACTGCCTTTGATAGGGCGGGGGGGTGGATTGGGGCGGTGGTCGTGCAGACAAGACTCGTTTGCCGCAGGGCCTCACCAAGGAGAGGCCATCTAACTGCATGTAAGAGGCTGGCTGCAGGATCTAGTACATGGAAGGCAGGGGGGTGAGTTTATAAATACCTCACCCTCCCAGGAGAATATATGGGTGCAGTTCACCCTGGAGACCCTGGATGCCTAGGCAGTTAGTCAGCAGCAGGCTGGCCTGTGGTGGCAAGGCGGCACGGGCCAGAGGTGGTCATCTCTGTACCCGGTGCCCAAAAGGATGATTTATTATGATCAACCATATTTACCTATAACCATGTTTTGTATCAATAAAATACAACGGCCTTCCTTTTATTGCCAACGCTTGAACAAATCAAAACAACCATTGTTAAAATATATATTGGGTTTTATTTTGGATCTTAATTTCAATTGAACATAAATAATAAACATTACACATTGTAAATTTGCGGTTGCAGCACATCCAGGGAAAATCCGCGGTATTGTCCACTGTCGCTGGGGAAATGTTGTCTAATGGCAAGTACCGCACAGGCAGGTATTACTCTCCGAACGCGGTGTCCGAGCCTCCCGTGAAGCCACCAAGTGAAGCAACGATAGGCCACCAGCCTGTACCACCTGTGAAAATGAAAGATGCAAACTGTATTAAAATGACAAAACTTTCTTATCACTGTCGATTCAGGCAAAAAATGTCATTCTGCTTTAAAAAAAATTCTATCTAGAAAATGCTCAATATGGAACCAATTTACATGCATTCGAATGATATGTAGATGTAATTTTATATGTGTGAGACGACCATGATATAGTAGTGGCATCACTGGCATCACAAACAGAGTATACTTACTCGTTACTCGGATTACGCGGACGAACAGTGCCGCGAAGTTCGTGCATAAGCACCATCATCATCCTCAACACGGTCCGTGAGAGGCAGGCTTCCCTGAACTCTGGCAGCTCAGTGATGCATTGCGGACTTGGCTCTCCTTCCGAAATGTAGGCCAGGCATCCCGAGTTTTCTCGGCAGCAGCAGTTCTCCTCCTCAGTTGGCATTAGCTCGCACCGATTGCACGTGCACCAGGTGGAGACGCCATCCATGCGACATGGTCCAGGCTCTTCATCCGTTGACTGGTCCTCCCAACTGCCGTCCGAATCCCCATCGTTTTCGCGTGCTTGCCTTTCCAGTAGTTCTTCCTCGGTGTACTCGGGCTCGTACATATACGGCATTATTGTAGCCATTATGTGGTAAAGAAAGTAAAATAATTTATAGCGGTGGTACTGGTATCTGTTCACACGGGCTACAATCAATGAAGGTAGCTGATCAGAGCACAGAAACGAGTCACAGAATACTCAAAGTAACACAGAGAGAGGAATGGATTCGAAAATCTGCTGCTGTGTGTTGTGAAACGGTCTGTTTATACTTATTGAGGAAAGAGGCGTCCTGCCATTTCCATGGCGACACTTCATTAGCTGAGGCGCAGCGATTGTTGACACGAAACGGGAAATGGGCGGTACGCGTCTGCTGATGTCAGGCTCAGGGGCGGGGGATTTGATTTAGTGCCGCAAAAGCAGGTGAGCCAGGGCGATGCGGCAAGTGAGAGGATTATCATAAAATGGCGGATGTTTTCGAGTGCGTTAATGGACGAAAAGTCGGGTAAGGTCCATAGGAAAGTTTTCTACGATCTACCGATTTATGCTTAAAAACACATGGCCGAACCATAGGAACAATAAAAAAAAAGTCCCGGAACTATCCTTTAATTGAAAATCCTGATGCTAATCAAATGCTTTCAACTGGTTCAAGTCTGTCATTGCCGGCCCTGAGTGAGTTTGGGAGGTCTGTCAAAGTCAGTTTTAGGTTATCAACTGTCACACTGTTTCGTTGGGGTCTATGGAGGCCTTGGCGACTAGCTTTTGCTATTGTGCCAGTACATCCGTAACACAGGACTGCTTAGGGGTCTAGTTGTTTTCAAAGATGCCCACCACCCTCTTATCAGTGCTTTCCGGACACGGTTCCCCGCGTTGAAACCCTTTTCCTCAGATTACGGGTGAGATGCTAGTATTCCTGTGTTGCTACAGCCCCTCTCACTTTTTTCACCAGCTGGTTCTTCGTTGCCTTCCTTCGTTCATTTCATTGTTCTCCCCTTTCTTTGTTTTGTTGCTGCCCTGTCCTGCTTGCTTACCTGGTACTTCAGAACCTTTGTGTAGCCTGTGGTACTTCTACATTCAGCTGCTTGGTTTTTTCCCATGTCCTACCACATTTCCCACCGAAGCAGCATTCTACCTGAGGACTGTCTGACTGAATTCTTCATACAGGATTTTTTGTGCTGAAGCTGCCTTTTCACCCGCAAGTATTGCTTCCATGGTATCGCTCTGCCGAGCTGTCCCCTCAGTCGAGCAAGGTGACCTTCAACGGAAGTAGACTCATCTATTTGAGGAACGACGGACCGCCCGTGACAAAAGGTAAAAGAAGAAGGGAAGACCACAAGAAGCATCCCAGGAGTCCCAAGGAGAGCCTTCTAGTGAGGATTCTGGCGGTTTTGAGATCAGCATAAAGTGTGATTTTATATGGTACCCACTTAACTTCTATACACCAGATCTCAGGAATATTCCTGATTAATTTAGCGAAGGGCTCCATTATGAGTGAGACTGAAGACTAAAGGGGACAACAGGGCATCCCTGTCTGGTGCCACGAAAAATTGTAATAGGACCTGAATAGCCTTGATGAACCCGTATTTAAGTAATTATCACTCTCCATTTTGCCAGAACCAACTGTTAAAATACTCGGCTGAAGTTATATGCTTGCAATTCAAAGGGGGTCATTACAACCTTGGAGGTAACCATACCGCACATGGTTAGCCCCTTACCGGGTACCGGGTCTGGGTTCCTTATATGAGGAATTTCCGTGCCATTCCAACCTTGGAGGACCCGGTAATTCCTCATGCGAATAACCCGGACCCGGTACATCCCCATTCCCATTCGAGCCCCGATAGGGCTCAATTTGAATGGGGAGGGAGCTAACACGGGGCCCGTTAATAACAGGCCCGTTGTTAGCTCCCTGGTCTGCTAGCGGGACACGCTAAGGACGCCTGGTTTTACCAGGTGCCCTTTGCAGGTCCCGCAAGCAGACTCGTAATGGGGCGGTAAGGGGTTGACGGCTCCGGCACCATTACAGGCGCTGTTAACCCCTTACCGCCAAGGTCGTAATGGCCCCCAAAGTGTATAAAGGTCCAGTCTACTTTATCAAAAACCAGCTTTAATGGCGTTGAATGCCAGTACCCCCAGCTTCAGATTATTTGCTCTTTGTGATCTCAACTATGTTAAAGACACGTCTCATTGTCATGTGTTTTCCTTCCCGGAATGAACCATCTCTGATCCGGGTTCACATGAGAAGACCAGACCTTTGACAATCACTTAGACAAAACCTTAGAGTAAAGATTCCCGTCGATATTCAACAGGGTAATTGGTGTGTACGATGAGCAGTTATGCAGAGTTTTCCCAGGTTTCGGAATTGGGATCATTGAGGATTCCTTCATTAAGTGCGTGATTTTCGCTGCCATTTTTTAATAGTTTGGTTAGCACCATGATGAACTGTGGTTTAAGATTTTATAAAAAGAGACAATGCATCCTTTTTATGAGAGGAGATTACTGCTTCTACCTTTTCTTCTCCGATTGGGCTATCCAATATTTCACAGTCCGTGATCGTAGGTTGGGGAAGGTTGGCAGCCTGTCTTTGAGGGAATGAGACTCAAGGCCATTATTTCAGAAAGGTATTTCTCCATTATGCCCCTCTTAGCATCCTTGGTGCTATGAATCTTACCCTCAACGTCTGCCATCCCCCCAATAGAATTCGTCGTGTTTGTCATTTTTAATTTGCGGACTAGGTATTTATTTGCCTTTTTTCCTTTTTTTGAAGTACGCTTGTTTAGTTCTAATGATTGCCTGGTGTGAGACAGGCATGGTATCAAGAGAGACACAGGGCCTCATTACACGGAAGGCGGTAAGGGTTAGCGGTCACCGGTAATGGTACCGGTGACCGTTAACACTTACCGCCTGATTACGAGGTCCCTCTGCGGGTTGGTATTTTAACGCCTGCTTTTTAGCAGGTGTTAAAAACCAACCCGCAAAGGGACCAGGGTGCTAATTACGGTACCGCAATTTGCGGTACCGTAATTAGCACCTTCCCCATTCCCATTATGCCGTATGGGGCAAAAATGGGAATGGGGAAGGGCAATGGGGGAAGGGGGAATTACCGCCCCGCCAACCTTGGAATAGGGCGATAATTCCCCTTTCCTCCAAGGCGGTGCCGGTATTTTACCGGCATGGACCAGGGTGCTAATAGCACCTTGGTCCACCGCCTACCGTGTAATGAGGCCCACAGACTCAAAGATAATCGTTTCAAAACCTTTTATTAACTGAAGTTCCTGGGTTGGTGTAATGCTTAATTTGCCCTTACACTACTGGGATGGTTCCCTTAACTGATGTTTCTAAGGACCGTCAAAGTTTGGAAGTGCAAAATAAAAATCTGTCTGTCTAAACCTATGCTTGCTCTCACTCTTTGACAAACATGTGTTAGGAAGTCTTTCAAAAGCAAAAGGTGGTGGTTCAACAAAAATTGGAAACCAGGATTGGTTTCAAGTGGTCTTCTCACCAGGTGTAGGTTGGTCAGCTCCAAAAGTATGAGCCCAATCAAAAGGGACTGTTCATAGGACCTTCATAGTTCAAACAAAATCAATGTTCTTAATACCTTGGGGTTCCCTTCTCCAAGCTTCAATTCCTTCAGTAACACCAAATAATCAAGATTCCAATTTGATAGACCTCATAGGGTTCCCTTTCCCAAGTTTAGGCCTCTTCCAAGTTCAAATACAAGTCCAGCTCTTAGGCCTCTCAGGGTTCCCTTCCCCAAGCTCAGGCCCCTTGTGGGTTTCAAAACAATACTTTTTTTTGCCAGGATGTACCTTTATTTCATATACAGTTCTTTCATGGAGTAGCATTAGAGACTTTTGAAAATGCCAGGTTCTTTGCTCCTCATAAGCGCGACTACTCAGAGCCTTAACCCCTTTCTTTTATATCCTACTCTTATCTGCTTACCTTCCGGAGCTCTCTGTACCCCTTCTTGTTTCCCTCTGTTTTCTTGACTTCTTTCTTGTGCCCACTGGCACCTTCTTTAACTTCCTCCGTGTGCACATGCACCTTCTTTGTCCTTTTTGTACGCCCTGGCTCTTTCTCCAGCTTTCTCGAGCACACACACTCTCTTTACCTTTCTTTTCCACCTTTCCCGTGCACACTTTCCACTCTACTGTGTTGCTTGCACCCTTCTCTCTCGTTTCAGGTCGCTCATGCCCTCTTTATTACAGTTATTTCACTTCACACACATTGCACGCTGTGCTTTTCTTACTTTCTCTTGACCGTGTCACTCTTCTTTCAATCTATATTACTTTTCTAGTTTCCTTTCATTTATTTCCTATTCTCCGCTCTGTGCCGCTTTGTGCATTCTTTTTCGCCCACTCTGCTTCAGTGAGTCGAGCATGGTGACAAGCGGTCCCTTCTGGTTGTGCAGGCCTGATGTCAGGGTCTCACCACCTGCCCTTCAGACACCCTTGGGCCCGGCACAGGTCCCAAGGGAACAAGCAATTTTCTGACCGCCAACAGCAGCCTGCAGGATGCTTCGCTCTGGCTCTCCAAATACACGGCTCCCTAACCACGCTGCAGCCCCTCGCCTACACCGGGCCAGCGACTCAGCATGCCGTTATCCTCTAGGCCGTCGATCCTGCTGCTCTCTGTTCCTTGGCTGCTCTGCTCAAACAACATCCACTAGCTCGCTTCTTCACTGGTGTAGAACCACACCTTTTTATAGTTGGAAAAACAGTCAAGTGGAGTCAAGTGTGAGTAATAATTAGTAAATGCCTGACTCTATCAATGAGACAACTTAAGTTCTTTCTACAGCCGGTTTCCCTTACACTCCCCATGTTATTCCTATGGGAAATCTTCACTACTCCCGGATGCATCTTCCTCGTCTCAGTATTTGTTGAAAATGGGGAGGGTGAGATGGAAGGGTTTTCGGAGAATAGATCTATTTCCCCCTATTCTACCAAGGAATCGACACTGGGCACATGGACATCCTTTAGCCTGGTTTTCCCTGAAGGGGATGGTTGCCCCTTCCATGTTCCTGATGGTCGATTATACAAGCCTGGGTTTTGATGGTATTTCCTGTGGTTTAAATTGGTAGTGGATGAAGAGATTTTGACATCAGACTCCTGGCTTGGTTTTAGTTGGTTTCTCTTCCTTTCGCACCTTGGGCCATTGACTCCCTCCCCCTGCCCCCCCACACCCTCCCTCTCTGGGTAACTAATGACTGGATCACATTTAGGGAAAATGAGACCTGGATTAGGGTGATGGGAATCCACGTATCCCATGAAGGCATCCAGGACTTCCTCGTCCTCTTCTGTTGCCCCTTCAGAATACTGCATCTCGCCCGGGGCATCCCCACAAAGTTGACCCCGGATTCCCCTACCCAGGGGGATCCTCCTTCGCTCGTCCACCCCCAGGGTTGGGATCCAAGAGCGATTGCCCTCGCCTGGCCACCTGAATAGAGGACTCTCTGGGTCTTAAAGGGAGAATAACCCAAAGTTTCTTGCACTGGGTAGGTCTCTTTGCTAAATAGAAAGAACAAATAGTGGTGCCAGGATATCGAGAGCAACTGGTAGAAAAAGGCAGAAGGTAATGAATCAAATCATAATTTTGTTTAAATTTAAATAAAAAAATCATCATGAACATCTTTAATTAATTCATTTTTTATTAAAAAAATCCCAAATAGCAGGCATTCGTACATTCATTCAGCTAATACAAGATCCTAAAACATTTGATTTAAGTTATTTTAAGAAATTTAAGAAAGTGCAAAATCAATTCCATTATTTTGATCATAGTTGTTCACTCGAGACAAAATATCTTTGCTAAATAGGCTTTGAGTTTATTATGTGCGATTCTTAAGGTTTTTAATAATTTAAGAGAGCATGTTTGTTTATGTGACATTTCACACTCCTGGACTTTATTTCAGGGTCCTGAGTTTTGCATGTTGTTTTCTAAAATCAAATGTACAGGCAATAGGATTCCCTATAATGACAGCCTTCGTAGCATTCCAGAGCAATGAACCTGAACCGGCACCCTGTGTATTGTCTCTGAAAAGGTTGACTATCACTTTAGAGATGTCATCCCTGAGAGCCATATCCCCGAGCACAGTGTCATGAAGTCTCCAAGGGGGCCTACTAGAGGTAGTTGGTCTCTGTGCTAAGAACACCAGGTCACTGGGGGAATTGTCTAGCAGGATGTGGTTCCAATTTGAACATTAGGAATACACAGGACTAGTGAGGGTGATGCTAACAGTATGTCGATTGGATGTGTGAGAAGTGAGTGTAATCCCACTCACCTTTGTGTCACCAAATATCACCCATTTCCCTAAGCAGTCTAGCAAAGTTTAGAGACTTCTTGAAGTCGTTGTGTGGGTGGGAGGAGGAGTGTTTTGTCTAGCTGAGGATTTGATACTAAATTGAAGTCCCCTCCCATAATTATCTGGCACTCTATAAATGGCATCATTGCTGATAAGAGGTCTGCTAAGAACCCATCCTGTCTCTCATTTGAGGAGTATAGGGAGATGATAGTAAATATATGACCAAATAGGGTGCCTTTAATCCACACAACTACCTGTAGGATCACATCTGACCTGTATTTCTTCAAAGGGGGTGCCTTGCACAAAGAATATTACAATGCCTCTTTTTTATGCTGCTATTGGCTATGTATTGGCACGGGAAGTTTCTATTGTGTGATCTGTGTACATCAGAGGGGCATGGTGCAATAGGGCAATCAATCAGTGTTTGTCAACAAGACTTTGCTTTACCGAATTACGTTTATTGTGGGGAGTTGAATACCGTATACATTAATAGTGAGAACCCTAATTTTCAATGGGGAAATATGTGCTGTCTGGTTAGCCATTACTGTCACTTGGGCCACACAGTTGTTGTGCAGCAGGCCGACAATGTCCTGCCATTCCCTCCTTAATGAAAGAGCAATTTGTGCAAACGATTTCCCCACAGATTTTTATTAAACAAAGCCCTGTGCCCCAACCGCACCAAAACAAACCTATAGAAGAAATTGACAACAAAGTTAAGAGCTATTGCCTTCAGAGCCCTGGGTTAATTCCATAGATTGCCAGATGTGGACAGGTAGTCTTCAGCATTGCGTCCAGGCAGAGAATGTATTACTCAAAAGTTGAAGGGGGTTGTCATGTGCTTCTGCTGTAATCTGAACTTCCTGCCTTAGAGAGGCTAGTTACTTAGTCAAAGGAATTAAGGCAGATCATGTTCATGGCATTGGATAAGGGATAAGGAACTGGGCTGTCTCCTGTTATTTACTGCCCATATGCCCCCATACCTGCCGGTTTTCCCAGCTTTAGACCAAGTTTCCCCTGCGATTTGGGGTTGCCTGATTTTGTTGGAGACGTTGAGGCGGGACTGATGTTCGGATGGGGTTCGAAGATCTCTGGCTCCGATCAGCTCTCAGCTTTTCCAGTACCTGCCCTCTGCATGAAAAGAATCCCCATCTATATGATATCTTCACTTTTCTAAGCATAAGGTTGCTGGTCGAAGGGCCCTGCACGTCTGGACCATGATTGATGCCAGGTCTTGAAATACATTGATCTTTGCCTCCCGGAATACTAAGTCAGATGTGTCTCGTGCGGCCAAATTTTTTTTTTTCTTCTTGATTGTGTAAAAGTGACCTCAGGTGAATATGTCTGCTGGGAGACTTGTACAAGCACCCAGACGGCTGCAGAGGGGATGAGTACAGTCCAGCTGAATTACAGAGTCCTCAGGGAGACACAACAGGAGCAAAAGATAACTTGGACATATTCATAGAGGTCGTTGTCTGCCACTGCTCAGGAAATTCCCCTTAGCCTGATGTTCTTACACTTTGAACAGTTTTCCATGTCTTCTTGCTGGACTCCAGAGCTTCAGGCTTATTCTCCAGGTTTATCAGACAGTGAGCGAATTCGGAGGACTCACAGGTGTGCTCACAGGAGGCATTTTCTACTTCATCGGTCGATTGCTTTGCTCTTCCATTCGCTTATCCATTGCCATAATTTTCATTGCGAATACGGCCATACTCCATGGATTTCTTTGTTTATGTCGCACTACATATTATGAAGGTACATTTTAGTGGCTGGCTTTTTAGGGGCTTCCTCCCTAATGGCAGGCATGTGTATTGTTGCCACTGTAATTTTTGTTTTCTTGCTTTTATCATGTTCATGGAGCATGGGGGCAATGTCACTGTTTCTTGGGCGTTTGAGTTGCTTGGCTATAATGCCTCCATGCTAGTCACCAGGCATATAGTGGAGACTTACCCTCCTCGTTGTTCCCACAACAGGCTATATGTGTGGAGGTGTGGTGCAGCGTGATCCAGGAGTAGAGAACAGGCTGAGTGTCAACAGTAACCAATAGCTGGCCTTAACATGGGAGCACACGTTTCGCATGATCTGTTGGAGGAGGGCATGTATATCAAGATGTAGAGGTCCAGAGACCAGGCGGTGCCCCTCCTCCAGAGCAAAAAGTCACACTAATGTAAGTCAGTGGATAGGGTAAGATGTCAGATATGATTCACCATCTTGTAGAGGACCCCCTCATAGGCCTCAAGGGCTCAAGACCTGAGAGCCATTGGATAATGTTGTATTTGACCTGAGATGCAGTGATTCGCTTCCAAACCCTCCTCGCCTTATGGGCTTCAAAAACTACTCTGCAGCACTCTGCCATGCAGAGCTCCTCCATGATGTAATCTTCACAGCGGATTCCACCAAGTTTGTTGCAACTGCAGCAGTCTCCCTAAGCACATTATGAGCGTGGGGGATTCTGAGCGACCTCCATGTTTCAAGCGAGGAATGAGATGCCACAGATCCGCTGCTGTGACTCTTCCAGTCGGGCACAGCACAAAGACCTCTTCTTTCTAGTCTTTCCGTGCCACGCCACCCCACACTTGTCTATTTTATCTAATCTTCCTATCGTTTGTAGCAATCTGACTGTACTATATTTTCTGTTTATCCATTCTTTTATCCTTCTGAATGTCCTGTTCATCCAAATGCTAATGTGGCGGATTGACCAAAATGATGCTACAAAAGACAAAAGATTTTGTTCAATTTGCTATATTGTTGACTGAATGTGGCTGGGTAAATGCCCATGGCTTCTAAGTGTTTATCTGCAACTAAAAAGAAGATTCCCTAATTGCAGTGTGAACACAAAAGGTGACAAGACAGCTTAAACTATAAGGTGTTAGTATTTCTAGTCTGGTAGAGATACTTGTTCCCTCTGTTTTTTTTAATCTATTACACAGTTTCTGGGTAATGGTGCCCAATACACCACCTTCTCAAAATCCTAGTCACAGGAATATAGTGCTCAGCCGGTTGGTGGCTCATTTCATGGCCAAAGAGAGATAGTCCCCAGGGTGTCTAGTCAAAGGATCAAATCTAAAGGGTCGACAGGTCAAAGGATCGACACCAAAGGGTCGACAGGTCAAAGGATCGATTTTTTAAAAAAAATTATATATATTTTTTTAGGTTTTCGTTTAGGGAAAAAAGTGTTTTTTTAGCACCAAAAAAAAAAGACGGTTTGGGGGGGGCCCCACCCAAAAAAAAAAATGTGGAAAAAAAAAATGTGATCCTTTGACCTGTCGACCCTTTGGTGTCAATCCTTTGACCTGTTGACCCTTTAGATACTATCCTTTGACTGGCAACCAGCGCCCAGCTCACTGTTGGTTATCCATCCAGGATAATAGTGCCAGGCTTCTTCCTGTTTGTTTCATGGATAGAGTGCCCAACTCAATATCAAGGGCTATTATGTCCCTCTCAATTTCAAGGTATGTCAGCGCTGTGGTGCACCTCTTACTTGTAAGCAGATATTCTCTCCAGGATGCTGAGACTTTTTAGCTTATGACCTCTCAGCTCTTCAAACCTTAGCACCCTGACTATTTTGCAGAGCCGGCCGAGGACTGCAAATGTTCCCCACTCTGCTGACATGCATAAGTGGTTCAGGTTTCACTGTTGGGGTTCTGAATACGGGAGCTCTCTCTCCTTCCTTGAGGCTCACTGGATGCAGTATAAATGCTTTCGAGATGTGCACTGGCTAAAGGAGAAGTCCTTCCCTCAATTTGGTGGCCTTAAATAGGCCTGGCCTTCAATGCAGATGATGGGGTTTTCACTTTGGCTGCTTGGTAGTGTGAGACACCTGTTGCCTGGCCACTTCGATTTTTACTATTCCTGTTTCTCACACCCCACATCAGTTGGATACCAAACAGAGACCTTCAAATGAGTGCCCACGTGGCGCCGGGCCACTCTGTGTATGGTATCTTGGGCTGCCTCCCAAAGTTCAATCACAAAGTTCAGTTACTTCTTTGGTTCCAACTATGCTCGTGTCGCTCATCGCCATTGCCTCACACCCTGTTCTCTTTATACAAAGTTGCTGCTTGCAACCTTAGTTCAAAACGCAAGCTGGCTTGGTATCAGTCTCTCCGACTCACCGGCTGTGCTGTTTTTTGCTATACCGCTTTGTTGTAAAGCCCCGCATACATCTGACGCACTATGCTGGTTTGATCAGCCTTAGTTCCTGGTCTTCGGTTTCTTACTTACCAATGCTCATGAAAGTAACTGTCTTTAGAGGTCACGGGTACTTCCATCCTGCGACTCTCTCTGGTCTCACCGTCTTTCTGCTTGTATTAAACGGACATCTTGGAACTGCGGTTTCCTTGTGTGGTTTGCATAGTTCTGAGTGCTTTTGTGCTCTGCCGCCTTTTATCCTGGTGGGGAAATGTAATGGAAGTCAGGTGTGTGTAATAATCCGTAATTGCCTGGCATTGCCTTTCCATGGTGTTGGGACATGCCAGGTATACAGCTCTGGTGTTAGTCTGTTGCTCATGGTGAACTGTCGGTTAGAAAGTGTTTGTGTCGGAAAAGGAGGCAAGCGCTCTTCCCCACCATGGTTATCGACACGAGAGAGCCCCGGCTACCTCCGACACACTTTGCAGGTTTGAACAGCCTTAGTTCCTGGTCTTCAGTTTCTTACTTTCCAAGGCTCATGAAAGTAACAGTCTTTGTAAGTCATGGGTACTTCCGTCTTTGCGACTCTCTCTGGTCTCACCTTTCTCCTTGTATGAAGCTGCCATCTTGGAACTGCTGTTTCCTTGTGTGGTTTGCAACGCTCTGAGTGTTAATTCGTGCTATACCTTGTATCCATGTGGGGAAGTGCGATGGAAGTCAGGTATGTGACATAATCCGTAATTGCTTGACCTACCCTGTCCATGGTGTTGGGACATGCCAGGTATACAGCTCTGGTGTTAGTCCGTTGTCGCTCACGGTGAACTGTCTGTGAAAAAGTGTTTTGGTCAGAAAAGGGGCTCCAGTGGTTATAAATCTAGGTATCCTACCTGGTAGGATGGGGAAAAGGTGTTATTGGGAAGGGGATACCGCGTCTCGCCCTCCGGTGTCCCACTTCCACTCCCTGGGGACCCCCCCATCCAGGTGATCCTCCTGCATGGTCCACTACCAGGAACTGGAACCCTACATTTTCACAGAGAATGCAAGGATTCCCCTGAGATAATGTCCCAGAGTCAGGGGCCTGTTGCTTTACTCCTATTCTCAATAGATCTGTATTTGAAGATGCATTCCTGTGTTTCGTTATAGTACTGCAGATATGCCAAACAATTGTGGCTTTGATGATAGAATCATGAATGATGGCACACTTCTAGACCACATCCCATTTTTGGCTATTATGCCATCTTTGTAACAAAGTTGGCAGCGCTTTAAAAAAAAATGGCGACTAGTTGTAGATATGCATTGTTCAATCATTTACTTGTGGTTATGCGATGCTTATTGTACACTTTAGAAGTATAAATTAAGCCAAATAGTAAATAATGTTTTTTTCATAATGTATAGCAGAGTATATACATTCATTGATTTAGTCAAGTGAAGAAAAACAAAACCATTAACAATTATTGATTGATGTTTATGCAAAGAAAGTCTGTGGTCCTCATTACGACCCAGGCGGTCCGGAAATAACGGTGGCGTTAAACCCGCTGCCACCGTTGTTTCCAGACCGCCTGAGTCCGACCCCTGCAGGCGGGAGGTGATGTTCCCGCCAGGTCTGACCTGGTGGGTTTAACACCTCCCGCATGCAGGCGGACGAGGAAACACCGGCAGCATTACGAGATGCTGCCGGTGTTTCCATGATCCCCATTTCCATCGAGTCCCATAGGACTCAATGGGAATGGGGATTTACACCATTCCGCCTCTGTGTTTCCCGAAAAACCGGGGTTCTAATGCCCCGGTAATTCCGGGAATCACGGAGGCGGAATGGTAATACGAGTCCGGCGTTAACCATGCGGTTTTACCGCCTCGGTTAACGCTGGACTCGTAAAGAGGCCCTGTGTCTTATATTACTGATTTGTATGTTATTGTTAATTATTGAATGAATATCAATACTATTCCTGAAACAGATTATTGGTAATAACCCCCTATCCCACTCTCTTATTTCAGTCGGTACAAAGAGCGCCACAAGTGCAAAGAGCAGTACACTGTTGGGTTGTCTTCCTTCACTTGCACTGAGTGGGCAGCCTTTCTTGCAGCCATATCGCAGGAGTTCCCTGCAAGCTTGCGTAGCCTCTGGTAGGGTTGTCCAGGATATTTTCCATCCATTTTTTCATCCTGCCTCCTCTCCCAATCACTTGGCAATGGAAGCTTTGGTGTTGAGACCATAGTTTGGGCACAGCAGTAACCAGCCTGGTAGACAGCTGTTTTTGAATGCTGAATGAGCACATCTTGCTTGGGAGGTAGATTGTCAATTGCGCTACCGTTCTGAGTAAATAGCTGTTTTCTTGCCTCATTAACATGTTAAACACTGCTCGTAGGGTCATGTAGCAAAACAAATCTCTACTGCCTGCTGACTAGGTCTGTCACCCAATGAGGTGACATCTCTGTGTGCATTCCAGCTGTCCCATGCAGTCCTCCTGCCTCTGTGTCCCACCCAGATATTGTGTGAAACATAGGTAATGCAGTACAACGATCCTGACCCAAAGCTCTTGCTAACTCATGAGCAGAAAAGAACGGTAAGTTCTTCCCAACTCCAAATGCAACCCATAGTTACTCGATGTACAGACACAGTGCAGATGTAATGCAGAGAACTACAACATCGGTGTCAACAGTGCATATTTCGGCTTTGTTATATCCTTGCTGCACAGCAATACATAAATGGAGTAGAATCCAAGTGTCTGCTTCTTCGTGTGAGCATGGAAGCAGTCGTAAGATATCTTGCAAATTAATAGAAAGAACATTGGTACTATTTGTGGTAACTACCTGCTTGTTCGTGTCAATAGCTGTTAAGGTTTTTGCTATGAATGAAAACAGTATAGTCTTATTTTCATCAAACCAGAGACAATCCTGCCCTTTTAGGAAGTGCATTTCTTGGTTCAACATGTTTTCAAACACTGTTCCCCCTTTTGCTATATGTGCCACTCTTTAAACTATCTGGCATGTACACATCCCAGATTATATCTAGCTTTGTAATATATTGCAGCTGAGATTTCCTGTACGGTATGAACACAGCACTGGCATAAACTTCTAATGTTTTTCGTAAATCTTAGTTGCAGCATGTTGACAATTGCAGCGCCATCAAGGATGATCATTTGGACTGTTGGTTTGGAAGTAGTGTTTTTTTCTGGGTCTGAGTTCTTCCAGGCAAATCAATAAATCATACTTTGTTACAGGTGTTAGTGTCCCTAACTTCGACAGTGCTGGAGGATAGGCTTGGTTTTCTTTACTAAAGAATTCGTCCAGATCTCAGTTATGTATCTGTGATGCAATGCAGTCTAAACAATAGTGAGCAGTCATTCCTCAGCGACGTCAGTTGCAACTGTTTCCTTGAATTTTCACAAACTGGAGGATGGCTGAGGAGATGGAGGTTATTCCGCTTAACACGATCTGCGATACGTTTATTTTGATTAATAAGCCTGTCGCTGACATAACTCGTACTGCTCAATTCCAATGTTTTTCAAATTTAGCAACTGTTGTATGAATTATATTTCTGCTCTCAATTACAATTAAATCACAGCTGGTTTCACCAAATGGGTTTCCCATATCTTGATTTGCATGAGTAAGAGACTTGGGCCTCCTTACAAGTTTGGTGATAGCCTTGCCGGTAAAACCGGCATGCTGCCGCCAAACTTGTGATTTTTCCCGGCACCCGCAAATGGGTCATTACGGCCCTGCCGGACCCGGTAATTGCCCATTCATGGGCGCCGGAATGAAATGCTCCCCATTCCCATTGAGCCCTATATCGATATAGGGCTCAATGGGAATGGGGAGGTCGGATGCACCTGCACCATTCGTGAATGGTGCTGGTGCATCCGACATGCTGTGCTCGTGGGTGCCGGTATGCCCGCCAGGTCGGACCTGGCGTGCGGGAAGGCACCAGTGAGCACAACTCGTAGTTGGCCGGTCCGGTAGCAATGGGGCTGGTAGCTTACCGGCACAGTTACTACCGGATCGGCAAACTTATAAGGAGGCCTATGAATGCTTGTTGGCAATATGATGACACTCTCTTCATCTTTGTAGAAGTAAAGTCTTCAACTAAGCCAGCCATCTCAGGACCAGAGACCATACAGAGCTGTTGGGGTTTCTTTCAGTCCTAACACCCCTCTATCACCTTTGACTGATGCTTTATGTTGTTCATGGGCCCGATCAATGGCATTAGCAGAGAACGTGCGCTTTGATGTTTTTGTGAGGGTGATGCTTTTTAAGTGAAAACAAATCACGTAAGTGGACAGGAATCCATTGTGCATAGTGAGTATGGTCCAAGGAATATAACCAGGGAACAATCTTGGATAGTGCCCCTATATAGAGCTGGAAATCTCCTTCTCGTATCGCTCTTACAAAAGCCATCAAAAGGAGTTCTAGTTTTAGAATGATGTACCAGAATCTAAATGGTACATACATCACTTTTTTCTTTACACCAGTCTTCAAGTGACTTACCTTGACTGCTATCCTCTGTCTTGGCTGTAGTCATTTTAGGACTTCTGCAGAAGTAAGTAGAGACTGCTGGCTGCGATTTGATGAGCCCTATGGGTACGAGTCACAGGGGAATCTTTAATAGACGAGTCTGTTTTTTCAGCTTTTGTAATATCAGCCCGAACAAGTGCTCCAGTCCACCCACTTTCATCCAAGAGATTTCAGAGCTGCATCTCAATATGCAGCCCACCAAATATTAAAATTAATTGATCTTCTCCATGAGTTGGTGGGAAGTTCCACTTAGTTTATTTCTATGTTTCTTCTTGTTGACTTGCATGATATGCTGCCCAGGTGAATATTTCATCCCCTTGTAGGTTGCCACCTGTGTTACATTCTTCAGCCAGGTGTATTCTTTCACCATAGCTTGCGACGTAATTTGGTAGTTCCCCTCCCTTCTCCTTCACCTGCTCTCTGGCCTCCATTGGGACCCCTCTCCCCTCCCCACGGCGGGGCAAGGGCGCAGTGATTGGCGCCTCCCTGGTCACTGGATGGACCTTCCATTTTCTGGTTTGAGGCCACGCCCCCCTGGGCTTGTCTCGCAGCCACAAGCCCTGCAGCGGTGAAGCCCGCGGCGTGGCAAGAGCGCAGTGTTTGGTGCCTTCCTCGTCCCTCGAGGGACGTTCCATTTCCTGGTTTGAGGCCACGCCCCCCTGGGCTTGTCTCACGGCCACATGCCCCGCCGTGGTGAAGCCAACGGCGGGGCAAGGGCGCAGTGTTTGGCGCTGCAGTTGTTTGGCGTCCGCGGAGGGAGGCGTTTCCTGTGTTGGTTGTCAGACTGGGCAAAAAGGAAAGTAAGTGTTGGCACCTGTGACTGCTTGTGACTGCTGACTGTTTCCCAAAAGGTGTAGTGCCACTTAAGTTTTTTGGAGGCTCATACTCAGCAATTTAGCTCAGTTCTCTTGGCCACCTCTGGGGTATACCGTCATGTCCTTACTTAAGTCCTTGAGGTCCTTTAAGGGCCATGCTGTGCCAAGGAAACTGGCCAGGAAACCATCCAGCATTTTGCCATCTACCCCACCCTTGTTCGGCTCCGAGTCCGCCACTAAAGCTTCTAAGTATACCCCAGCGCGAAAGCTCCTGGTTGTCAAAAGAAGAAGTCAACTGGGAGTAACAGCTAAAGCAAAGAGCCATACCTCTCGTGCCCTGATACTGACCCTGCAAAGGCATACCGAAGGTCCATCCACACCATGGAGGGTGTGAAAGGACCCACCCCAGGAACCCAATTTCGAAGGGATTGTGTCCTCCGACGTATTCCTTATCTTAGATATCTCTTTTCAGCTTTGCTGGCCTCGGAAATGTTTTCTCTCTAGAGGGCGCTGCGCGTCGACGTCCGCCGAGTCGATGTCCCTCGACAGCCGCCGTATCGACGTCGACGTCATCCTGCCTATAAAGGCCACGCGCAGCGTCTGTTGCTCAGTTCCGTTTTTCCGCGCTTACTCAGTGCCTCGGAATATCGTTGCTCAGTTTCGTAGATATATTATTCCATTTTCCTCGAGATATTCGATCCATACTGGATGGCTTCCTCGTCTGAACCGACGACTCCTCGGTCCGGCTTTAAAAAATGCCGAGACTGTGGAAAAAAGATGTCGCTAACGGACCCTCACAGGGTCTGTCTGTGGTGTTTGGGAGCTGAACACCATTGTTCGGAGTGTGAGGACTGTATGTCCATGACAGCTAAAGCCCTGAAGGAGCGTAGGGGGAAGCTGGAAAAAGGTAAGACTTCTAAAGCTTCTTCCTCGACGAAGTCGAGACATTCGTCTCCTCATCACCATTCGCGCTCCAGGTCTCGAAGCGGGTCCCATCATTCTTCGAGATCGAAGCACTCGAAAAGGAGACGCCGAAGACCCCCTTCTTCGTCCTCCTCTTCCTCTGTTTCACCTAAGAGAATCCCTTGCCCCACGAAGCATAGTTCCCGGGCTGAATGGGAGGAATTCCGAAAAAATATGATGAGCGTCTTCGAGAAAGCGGCTTCGACCACCTCGAAGACTGCTGAGAGCGATGCTCTGGTCGAAAGACCCGAAGGTCCAAAACGCCGCGAGTCACAGTACCCGGCGAAGGAAGCTTCTCGAGCGCGTCAGGAACCCTCGAGTTAAGCAAAGACCTCGAATCCTTCTTCGAAGGTTCCGTCGACGCCGTCGACGAAGGTTCCGTCGACGCCGCGGTCGGTGTCTTCGACGCCGTTGTCGAAGGGACCTTCGACACACGGGTCTGTCGACTCGACGCCATCCTCAACAGCGGCGTCGACGCCAAGGAAAGTCACGATTGCGGCGCACCCAGTGGCTATTCCCAGGTCTTCGATGTCGTCGAGATTGTCGATATCCTCGAGCAGAATTCCGATTCTATCGAAGACCTCGAGGCCTCCACCTTTGTTTTCGACGGCACTTTCGAAGCCTTCGACGTCGGCGTCGACGACATCAACGTTTTCGAGGCCAATTACGACAACTTTGGCACCCTCTGCCTTGGAGATGGGTTTCACACCCTTGGTGAGCTCAGACCAATATGTCTTCAATTATGGAAGAGGGAGAACTGTCTGATCAAGAAGAGCCATTTGAGTTGCAGGGATCTGCAACCCCAGTTCAAGAGGAGTTATCCTCAGAGGAACGCAGATTAAAGGAACTCCATGATTCCTTACATGAGGCAAGTGGTTTAGACACTTCCCAAGAGGTGGAGTTCGCTAGGCCAGACCCGGGGGAGCATGCTGAAACCCCTTATAGAGCCTTAATGGCCAGGATTACAGAATTTATGACCACACCTTCACCGGCTTTCCAACAGGATGACCTCACGGATATTCTTGATAAAGGTCCACAGGAGGATCCTGTAGTACCTTTTCATAAAGCTCTTCAAAGAAAAATAATGACGAACTGGGAAACCCCAGATGTCGTCCTGGCAGTAAATAAAAAACTGGCTGCTAAATATAGGGTATCTTCTGCAGACCCGGAGTTTTTGTCCAAACACCCATCCCCAGAAAGTCTGGTGGTACAGGCAGCATCTTCTACTGACATCAAGACTGCTCACCCTACCGTCCCACAGGACAGGGACGATAAGAAATACGATGCTATGGCTAAGAAAGTCTTTTCGGCATGTAGCATGGCGTTAAAATCTATTAATGCTACTTGCACCCTTGCTAGATTTAGCCATACACTTTGGGAGTGTGCTTCTACAGCGGAGGGAGAAGAAAGGGAGGCGTTCCTAAATATCACAAGGGACGGTAAAGACGCTATGTGCGAATCCCTCCAGACGGGCATTGACTCGGCTGACAGTATCAGCAGAGCAATGGCGGCAAGTACAACAACCAGGAGATTTGCTTGGTTGAGAAAGTCTGGTTTTGCCCCGGATGTGCAAGGCAGGCTCTTGAACATGCCATTTGATGGCTCTTCTTTGTTTGGGAAAAAGGCGGATGACAGTTTAGAAAAACTGCAAACATCAAAGGCAGCAGCAAAATCCCTAGACGCTGCAATCCGTCAGACACCTTTTCGTCCCACAGGAACCTCTGCGAGAGGCAAGTCTTTTCGCTTCTACTCCGCATTCGGAAGAGGTAGAGGACGACCGGCTCAAAGGGGACAAAGAAGAACTACCCGAGGTGGACGGGGTAGATATTCAAAAGCCGCAGCAACAGCAGGTGCCTCTTTACCATCGGCATCTACATCAGCCGCCCCTAAATCACTCTGAGGACTTCCCTCACAAGACACCTGTAGGAGGCAGGTTAACTCAACATCTGGCAGAATGGCAGGCTATCACGTCAGATACTTGGGCATTGGAGACAGTTGCACAAGGTTACTGCATGCCTCTCCTACGCATACCTCAGAGTCATCCACCGGGGATCAGCTCTCAAAAAGCTCCAGATCAGCTCCTCTTGCAGGAAATTTTAGACCTGCTAGAGAAAGTTGCCATAGAACCGGTACCTGTAACGGAGAGGAACAAGGGCTGGTACTCCCCTTACTTTCTCATACCAAAGAAAGACGGAGGACTGAGACCCATCTTGGACTTGCGGGAATTGAACAAATTCCTCAGGAAAGACAAATTCAAGATGGTAACTATCTCTCAGATCCTTCAGGCCCTTCAGTTCCAGGACTGGTTGGTATCTCTGGACCTTCAGGACGCTTATTTCCATGTGCCAATCCATCTCAAACACAGGAAATACCTGAGGTTCGCAATTGGCAACTCTCATTATCAATTTCGAGTTCTGCCATTTGGGCTGACCTCCGCCCCGAGGGTCTTCACCAAGTTAATGTCGGTAGTGGCTGCAAGTCCAAGGAGGGAAGGGATTCACGTCTACCCCTACCTGGACGATTGGTTGATCAGAGCTGTATCTTCGGAACAAGCTCAGATCCAGCTAGATTATTTTTGCCACTCCCTTCACAGACTGGCTTCTCCCTTAATTTAAAGAAGTCACAAATGATACCATCGCAGAGACTCCAGTTCATTGGAGCGATCCTGGACACTTCCCTGGGAAAAGCCTTGCCACCAGAAGTGAGGGCTCAAGATATTCTACAGATGGTCACCAAGTTTCAAAATGCCCAACGTCTCCCAGCCTTCGACTTTTTGAGGTTGCTAGGCCTCATGGCATCCTGCATTTTCCTAGTTCCAGAGGCTCGCCTGAGAATGAGATCTCTCCAGAGGGCACTGAGAACTCGGTGGTCACAATTCTCAAGGAGAATGACAGATATTGTTCAGGTTCCCGACAGGGTGACTCGAGACCTTCAGTGGTGGGCCTGTCAGGAGAACATTCTGAAAGGAGAGCAGTTTTGGCAACCTTGGCCGGAGATAACAGTAGTCACGGATGCCTCACTTACGGGGTGGGGAGCCCACGCCAACGACTTGACGATCAGCGGTCATTGGTCTCCATCGGAGTCCAGACTACATATCAACCTGTTAGAGCTGAGGGCCATCAGACTTGCGCTGAAGGCTTTTCTGCCATCTGTACAAGGAAAGAATGTCCTGATAATGACGGACAACACAGTGGCCATGCATTACCTCAACAAAAGAGGAGGCGTAGGATCACTACCACTGTGCAGAGAGGCGATGCAGCTCTGGTTTTGGGCAATCCAAGAAGGAATTTCTCTATCGGCAGTTCACCTAGCCGGAGAGAAGAACTTGACAGCGGACGCTCTGAGCAGGCAGAGCACAGTCTCCCACGAGTGGGAACTAGCTCAGGAAGTCCTTCAAGAGATCTTCGCCCTTTGGGGAACCCCTCAGGTGGATCTGTTCGCCACCAGTGTCAACAGGAAGTTCTGTTCAAGGGAATTTCCCCCGAGAGGAGCTCTGGGAGACGCGTTCATAGTGGACTGGGAGTTTCCACTCCTGTACGCGTTTCCACCAGTCCCTGTCATTCTTCAAATGATCAGGAGGTTGAGAAGATTCTGGAAAACCATGATCCTAATTGCCCCGTATTGGGCCAGGAGAACGTGGTACCCGGACCTTCTAGACTTGTCCATCTGCCCTCTTTGACTTCCACTCAGAGAGAATCTGCTCTCACAGAAGGGAGGTCAGGTTCTCCATCCAGACATCAAAACCCTCAACCTTCACGCTTGGCTTCTGAAAGGCTGAGGTACAAGGATTGGGACCTCCCTGATGACGTTATGGAGGTGTTGCTTTCGGCAAGAAAGCCAGCAACAAAATCTTTATACCGCTGCCGTTGGAACAGATTTTGCAGCTGGTGTAGAGAAGAGAATATCGACCCCTTTTCATGTGGTACACCAACGGTGTTATCCTTTCTACTCTACTTGGCAAATTCAGGCCTTCAAGTTGGCACTATCAAGGGCTATCTCGCAGCGCTATCCATCTTTAAGCGCACTGCGGAAGAACCATCCTATTTCAAGTTACCCTTGGTAATACAGTTTCTAAAGGGGTTAACTAACATTTATCTCCCAAGACCATTCCAGGTTCCCCTATGGGATTTAAATTTAGTCCTAACTTTCCTGATGGGCGCACCTTTTGAACCACTCCACTCTTGTTCGTTAAGGTTTCTTACCCTTAAGACTGTTTTATTAGTAGCACTTACATCTGCTAGAAGGGTGAGTGAGTTACAAGCTCTTTCTTGTAAACCCTCTCATACAATCTTTCACAAAGACAAAGTTGTTCTGCAAGTGAAGCCTAATTTCCTCCCAAAGGTGGTTTCTGAATTTCATATCACACAGAAGATTACCCTTCCATCTTTCTATCCTCCTCCCCATCCGGGGAAAGAGGAAGAGAGGTTACACAGGCTGGACCCAAGAAGGGCTTTAAGTTTTTACATTGGTAGACTGGCTAGGATAAGACAAGCAGACCAGCTGTTTGTAGGCTACGCAGGTCACAAGCTGGGGCTACCGATAACTAAGCAGACCATTTCCAGATGGATTATTTTTGCCATTTTGGAATGTTATAAACTGGCAGGAAAAGAGCCCCCTCAAAATCTTAGGGCTCATTCGACCAGAGGTATCGCAGCTTCATCGGCCCTCAAAAGAGGAGTGCCGGTTCGAGACATATGTGCGGCTGCCACATGGTCGTCCGTCCATACCTTTACACGGTTTTACAACTTGGATTCCTCCTCCAGTCAGGAAACTAGGTTTGGAAGGGCAGTATTGCACTCTATTCATCAATAAGAGGAAGCATGAAGTCAGTACTCCCACCTCCAATAACAGAATACTGCTATGGGAGCCTATCTAAGATAAGGAATACGTCGGAGGACACAATCCCTTCGAAGAACAAGTTACTTCTTACCTTGTAACGTTCTTTCGATGGGATGTTCCTCCGACGTATTCCTTATCGACCCTCCCATCCATCCCCTTGTTGTTGCAGTTTACGCTCCTTCAGGGTGATTAGTCTAGTCCAGAAAGAATTATTGTGGGCTACTAAACGGAACTGAGCAACGGACGCTGCGCGCGGCCTTTATAGGCAGGATGACGTTGACATCGATACGGCGGCTGTCAAGGGACAACGACTCGGCGGACGTCGACACGCAGCGCCTTCTAGAGAGAAAAAATTTCCGAGGCCAGCAAAGCTGGAAAGAGATGTCTAAGATAAGGAATACGTCGGAGGAACATCCCATCGAAAGAACGTTACAAGGTAAGAAGTAACTTGTTCGTGTGGGTGAACCCTCCAGTAATTCAGTTAGCCTCCCAGTGCGGAGCTGCAAAGGCAGCCCTCTGAGGCCGAACCACAAAGACACTGCCTGTCAAGAAACTGCCCACCGTCACTGGCAATCCAGATGCCTTGCTTCCGACCAATGCATCTGGCACTGGCATAGTGGGGGTTTGTGATGTGTTAGTCCTCCCAATCGCATCCCTGGCACCTGTTGTACCTGTCACCCCCCCACTCAGCTCGTCCCTTGCAAGCCCACGTTTGCCCCCTGTTCTCCCGTCCATATCAGGACCAACTCTCGATGTCCTCCCCCCTGTCACTGTTGCTGCCACTTTGGATCAAATGGACACAGATGTTGTTGGAGCAATCGAAGATAAGCTCCCGCCCAGCCCCATCTGTAGCTCCTGGAGTGGGAATCTACTAGCAACGATCTCAGGGTCCAGCTCCTTTCTTCACTTAACCCCCTTTAGGGCCCTCAATCCACCACCCAAGGCAGTCATCCCTCCTCTGCTCCACCACTCAAGGAGGTGCATACTGTCAGAAGCTGCCCCTGCGCACAGGTGCTTTCTGAACAAACACAGTCATTAAAAAACTGCTTTTGGTACTGATTGATGCCCAGTGGAGGAGTGGGGAGGGGAAAGGGGGAGTGGACCCGCTGGGGGAGTCTACCAGCATGCCTTATGTTGGTAAGGGTACCAACCCCCCACCGACAACCTTTGAACACTGCACCCTGCGAAAGGACTGTCCATGCATTAATGAGCCTTACTCGGGATGACCAGTTGATGCACCCCGACGCTGATAGGGGACACCCCACTGGGTGCACCAAGCCAACTGTGCTGGTGGCATGTCCCCAAGCTCCCTGATAACCAATCCCCCTAGGGAGGGAGGGATTGGAGCACGTGGCTATTGTTCAAGGGTGCGCAGCTCCAAGAGAAATGTATATGGGGGGGCAAAGAACTGCTACTGTTTTCCTGCATGGGGTACCTAAACTACCTTTGGGCCGGCGAGAACCAAGGGATTCCCTCTCTAACAAATGTTCCACTGGCTTCGTACAGTTGGGGATTGTCCCTTTGTGGCCAGGGAAGCTATGGTGGGGTGCGTTACATTGGCCAGTGAGGGCACAAACCCCTCCGATTCTGTGAAACTGGTTTTCAGGAATGATCAAATGGTCAGGGAAGTCTTGAGGAAATCTGAGGGCTATGTGCGGGCCCCGTATAGTGGGATCGCAATCAGCTTCCGCCCCTATTTGGGAGCCGTTACTCCCCCTGGAACTGTCACACATAGTAATGTTCTGTCTGGAGCGAACTGTACACCTCTGGGAAAAAGGCCCGCGGTGGGATGGGACCGAGGGCCTAGTGTGGGCAATCTGTCTTGTCACTCTCTGGACTAGTAAAGGAACAATGCATGTTGTAATGGGGGCCTCATGGTTGACTCTTTTCTCCCTCCTAGTACCTTTTGATTTATTGCATTTGGCTATGGAGCACTGATTGTAATTCCTTTGTGTTGTGATTTTGTTTTTCTTGTGTTTGATGGATTTTTGAAATTCGAATAAACTGGTTTGACTGACTGACTGACTGTTTCATCCCCTTGTAGGTTGTCACTAGTCAGAACCTGTGTTACATTCTTCAGCCAGGTGTATTCTTTCCCCATAGCTTGCGACGCAATTTGGTAGTTCCCCTCCCTTCTCCTTCACCCGCTCTCTGGCCTCCATTGGGACCCCTCTCCCCTCCCCGCCTACTCTCCTCTACCTCACCCATATCACCCTCTAAACAGGTGCTCTCCTGTTCCTCCAGAACTATCAAGGACAACATTGTCTCCTTTGATCCAGCCTTGGCTGATTTCTGCAATCACTCCTTTGCCACTGGCTCCTTCATGCTACTCCTCAAGCACTCCCTTGTGCACCATCTCAAAAAGCCTTCTGCCGACACCTTGTGCCCGGCCAACTACTGCCCTATTTCCATTACCCCCTTCCTGGGCAAACTCTTGGAGAAGCTGGTCATCTCCCAGCGGATCCACCACACTGAATCTGTTGGTTGTCTCCACGACCACCAGTCTGGCTTCATAGCAGCCAGTGGCACAGAAACTGCACTCCTGAACACCTGTGAAGACTTGCTCTCAAATCGCAATCCCATCTCTCCCTCTGTTCTCATCCTACTTGACCTTTCATCTGCCTTTAATCTGGGCAATCATGCCACCCTTATAGATCAGCTTCATGATACCCTTGGCATCACGGACCTGGCACTGGACTGGTTGACCTCCTTCCTCTCTGACTGACTATCCCAGGTTCAACTGGGCCCTTTTCCCTCCTCCATCACACTCTCCACCTGCAGCATCCCTCAGGGCTCTATCCTCTTGCAGTGGCTCTTTAACATCTACCTTGCCCCTGTAGCCTTCTCTCCTCACTTCCAGTGTTATGCTGATGACACGCAGCTTTCCTTCAAACTTCCCTCCACTGTCTCCTCTTCTTCCTCTCTCATTCCTGACTGTCTGACTGCTATTCAGCATGGTGTGCTGCAAACAGTCTCTGCCTTAATGCCAGTAAGACTGAGATCCTTCTCATTGTGACCCCTGCTCCCTTCTTCCCTCCTACTCTCTGGCTGCCCTCCATGGGCCCCCTTCCCTCACCCTCTTGTGAGGCCAAACATTGTGGTGTCATCTTTGACTCCTCTCTCTCCTTCTCCCCTCACATCACATACCTTGCCAAGAAGGCCCACTTTCAGCTGGACCTCCTCAGAGGCATTCTGCCTTTCCTCACCTTCCCTCAGAAACCCATGTCTCCAAGAGCTCTGGTCCTCTCTAGGCTGGACTACTGCAGCAACCTCTTCCTCAATCTGCCTAAATCCTCCCTTCGTCCCCTTCAACTGATCCAAGATTAGGACTGAGAGACTTATCCTTGGCCTCAAGCCCAGGGACTGCATCTCTCCTGCCTTAAATTCTCTCCACTAGCTCCTGGATGCTGGGAGGATTGAGTTAAAGATCCTCTGCATCATCCACAAGGCTTTCTGGGGCCTGGGAGCTTGCTAAACCCAACTTTCTCTCCCTAAATACCTCCCTACTAGAACCCTTCGGTCTTCTAGCTCCAACTCTCTGCAGATCAGATGCTTTTCCAAGCAGACAGTGGGGGGTAGATCTCTCTTCCACAGGATCCTTTTTCTGGAATGGCCTCCCGGCCCCTCTCAGACTTGAGCCGGATCTCCCTAAGTTTCGGAAGCTTCTCAAGACCCTCCTTTTCTCTTCTTCCTTCCCTCTCCCCCTCCGCTGCTAATGTCGCCCTCTGCCGCATTGTGACTGGCTGCCTGGTTCCTTCCAAATCACACAGGGCACCAGGCCCTCCTTGCCCAGTCTACCCCATCACCTAGGTCTACCCTGACACCCCACTCCCCTAACTTGCACATGCCCTCCCCTGCTCCCTCGGCCTGCACTTGCCTGACTGGGCTTGCTCCCCCATGGAGCCCATCCAGCTAATTCCTCAAGCATGTGGACCTTTATCCCCCAGCACTCTCTGCATTCCCTGTGCACTTGTCCACCTGGCCTCCCCTTAGCACTAGCCTAGTCCAGGTGCCATCTTTCCCCCCTAATCTCCCCTGCACTTGCACGCTCTCCACTCCGACCTGCACTTCCTTGGCATTAGTGCATTCTGCGCTGACCGGCACTTCCCCCTACCTTCCCACTCCCCTGCACTTCTTGTTATTGCACTGCACAGTCTGAATGACACAAGGCCTAGAAAGACCGTTTTTGTTTTTCTTCTCCTATCCCCCCTACCTCTTCTGTCCTGTCTTGTTGTGCCTTGAAACACCATTTGCTGTATAGGCGCATTATAAATACCCAATAAATAAATAAAATTAAATTAAAATAAAGTAGTCAACTAAGTTCTCTTCTCTTGTTTTTTTTTCAGTGAGCTAAAATAATCTTTATTACAGGTCATGAAGTACAGACCCTCAGCTCAACCTTACACCTGGCTGGCTAGTGCAAACAGTAATAGAAGCAACATTACGAGTAAACATTCTCTGGCCACAGTCAGGCTATGATACCCTGCTCAGAACTATAATACACTGTGACATTCCACATAGAACTATACTACATCATACACAATGAACACCCTGCTCTCTATGAATAGCAAGCATGGCCAAAACTATTTACATACAGTGAGACAACTTCATAACATATCTCCCTCTCTTATTACCCACACAATCTTCTCACCACAGCGATTCTATTTTTATTCCAAACTTGACCTCCACTCACCCCTCAACACTGCTACCACACATACGGGATCCGAATACAATGGATCTCCCTTCTTCATAAATCACTGCCTTCCTGATCCTCACACAATCTCCACATTCCTCTCTGAGTTCCTTATTCACTCTTCTCCGGTTTTCACTCATAACAAACTGCTCTTTCTTATTTCGGAGATCTTTTCCCAACTTATGAATCTCACAATCTGATTCCACTCCCCTTTCCATCCAAGTGGGATACACCAAAGAATATCCTTTTTCACCCTCTCATCAATTCAAATGGTAAAACTCCTGTAACAGAATGCAGTGCCATTCTCCACGCACCCATTTTTTTATTTTTTATTTATTTGCATTTTTAAAGCGCTCACACAGCCGGGGGGCATCGAGGCGCTGTTACTGAATGTTTTGTTGTTGTCTTAGTTGCATATTTATAATGCGCTTAAATACTCAAAGGTTCCTAAAGCGCAGATCCGGGGATAGAAACTGTGTTGCTTTTGTGTCATCTTGCTTCCAAGGCGAGCACATTGCCACTGAGCTTCCAATCTCGGGACGAGTCCATTCTTTCTTCTACTGCCAAACTCCTACTCACACCACACGCTTTTACCAACCGAACATCCTCCATAACACATATGTTCATTCTTTCCACCAACCTATTCCCTTCGGGATGTTACAATGCAGCCATCTTATGTATTATGCCACAATTCCTCACACATTCTTTAAAGCATCCTCCCGTAAAATGAAGAGCATTATCTGTCAGAATATACTTGGGAAATCCTTCTCTCCCAAATACCTTGCTTAAAAACGTAACAATACTACCTCCATCTATGTCTCTAACTATCTTATATTCGCACCAGCGGCAGACTGCATCAACCAGGGGCGTTGCTGGAGGGAGCTAAGAGGGCTATAGCCCCAGATCTTTTGGTTGTAGCCCGGATAGAATCTCAGGAGCTACAGCCAAAAGGCTAGCTAGCCCCCAGTCCCAACAGTTCCAACATCAGTTTAGCCCCAGGTCTTTTCCAGACCCAGCAACTCCCCTGGCATCAACTGTTACCAATATGAGCCTTCCTTTCCCATAGCCCATTTCCATGGGACCCAAAACATCAAACGCCACCTCCGCCCACACTCTTCCCGGTTCTCTTCTCCGAGGACAATCAGTTCTCATAGGAGGAACAGGGGGCACGCTGATGTAGCACTCAGGAATATGTTTTGTCACTTTCTCGGTACAAGGATCTTTAGCCATAGTACCTAGAGTCATTAGGATTTTGGTTTAAGCCCCGAATCTAGCCGCTTCGATCATCTGCGCCCGATACAGTTGAGTCTGTCTTGGAGCGCAATATAAATAATTAAAATCAAAATTAGTCTCTGTAAAATTATCATCTGGGTGTTGAAATATTGATATTCATGTACCATGGAAAGAGTCATGAGGTGTGGTAGAGCTTGGATTGTGGTCTATATTGTCGACCGTCCTGGTTGTGAAGAGCCCTCCCTTTTAACTGAAGAGGAATGACATTTCTTGTGTGATAGTGATGACATACTTCATTGCCAAGATCTAGTGAGATGTACAGCATTGAGTCGTATAATATGCTTAACCCAAGTTTGTGCAGGGTTTCAACAAGTTCACGCTTGTTAATTCTTGTATGGATTAAAATACCTAAATTGATAGTGTGACGATTCGTGGGATTCAGTAACTTCTCCCAAGGGGGGACCTTTTCCTTGTGAGACTAGGGAGGGGAGCCCGCTATGCAATACCTTCCCTAGGGGTAGAGGCTAGCAGGACCTCAACGTGAGAGACTCCCCCGCCTCTCCGTCCCCCATGGGGACAAGGACTCAGGTTCTGATGAGGAACTCCCTTCCCATGTTTCATGTGAAGTTCAATGCCTGCTTGATACTGAAACGAAGATCATCTGTGGAGTCATAATGAAGATGACTGAGACACAGAAAAAGGACTTCCATCAGAGGCTGGGGAAGCCTCAGAATAGCATCATAAAAGTGGACGGAGAGAGAGAGAATGTCAAAGAGAGACCCAGATGTTTCAAACCAGCCGTGTCATGGGCTCTGGGAAACTCAAGAGGACGCTGCTTCCAAAGCCAGGGAGAGGCAGGAAAACTAGTGCCCAAACTGCACTACTTGAAAGGCAGATCTAGTGAGAGTCTGCCAACCTGAGAATAGAGGGAAGCGAGAGAAAGGCTGGAGAAGGACTCAAGGTACAGGTGCCCGAGTTGCACTGTCCATGTCAACCTGACAGGAGTCCCAGGAGGGATCTGCAAAGTGGTGGCCGAGACGGGAAGAAAGAGGAAACCCCTCTCTGTGCCGATACCACTAACGAGGAAGTACGCTGAAGCGAGTAGGAGGAAGGAAACGAATCGAACACAAGAGCCGTCCGGAAAAGAAACAGAGACAAAGAAGGAGAACGCCAACCCGGTGACTCGGCCCTATTACACAGAAGTTAATGGGGAGAGCGGGAGACACAGGGAGAGAGGCGCTTATAGCGATTGGCATAATCCTAATCGTCAAAGTTATAAAAACAAATATAACGATTGGAGTAGTCGTACTCATCCCGCTGAGAAGAGTGAGAATCAATACTGGGCTCGGACTACTTAGCCCAGTGAGAAGAGTGAGAATCAATACTGGGCTCACGATACCCGTCGCAGTGAGAAGCAAATAATGAAAAGAGTGAGAATCAATACTGGGCTCAGACTTACCCATCTTATTGAGAAGCTAAGTAGTGGAAAGAGCGAGGTTCATTATAGGGCTCATTGTACTCATCCAAGTGGATTACAAAGTACTGAGAAGAGTGAGAATCTTTCCTGGGTTCATCATATTCGGTCCAGTGTAAGAACCAGTAATCTGAAGAGTAAAACTAGTCAATGGGCACATCCCAAAAGATCACAGGGAAAAGACAAGTGATCGGAGAAGTACAACTAGTGCCAATGAAAGGGCTGGTTATAGTCTACAAATTATAAGTTGGTTGCCAGAGAGAGAGACTTTCCACTTTTTGTAAAAAGCACAGGGTGGAGGAACATATTGGTGCTGGAGAATCTATACAGAGGGACTTGAGAAACCAAGTGAAAGTAAAAAAGGGACGTGGAAAAGTCCCCGAAGTGAACTGAATCCACTAGTACAAGAAATAACTAAGTACGTGAAGATTCTAAATTGATAGACACTCGCTGAGAAAGTATCCCTGGAGAAGGGAGTCATTCTCCTGGACTTTAGTTGTTTAGTACTAGTGGTAGGGTCAGGATAGGTTAGCTTTTACTTTGGACTTCCCACCTGACGTAGTGCACCCTAGTTAGTTGTGTTAGGTAGGGAAACCCATCATTTAGGGAAAGTGAGACATTATTATTTGCAATACATATTTCTTGAGATGGCAACTCCTAGTCTGTGTCCTTCTTCTGACCCTCCATGATAAGCAAAGGGGCTCCCCCGTTCTTGGTTGTGCCTGAAGGCTCTTTCAGACTCCTACTCTCACCAAACGGTTGTACATTACTAACTGTGCAGCAGTGAGGATTGGTTGTGGCATTGTTGAAGAACTTGTCTATACTTTCATGTATGGGGCTTGTTTCCAAATTATCAGTTGAAGTGATTTTTCATTTTAAAGATGTTTCTTCTCACTCTATTTGCTGCTTCAGCAAGGTGAACAGCACCACTATCTTCATGTGCTTTGCTCAGTACAGATCCAATATATATAAGCATCACATGACAGCCTTGCTTATGTGCTTCCATGTCAGGAAAGTAAGCAAGTATCCTGTTTTGCAGTTTTGTGGAATGCATGCATCCTGAAAGATCACTGTCAAGAAGTTTCATCCTCATGCTGTACAGATTGCATAGGTCAACAAGTTTAAATATGGGTGCAATTTCATTGTCCGTTCGAGCATCTTTGATATAGGATATAAGTTCTGCAAACTCTGATTAATTTGGTCCATCTCAGTTACTTGTGGTGTTTTTTGTCTCTTGCTCTATTATATAATAATACAAGGCAATGAATATGGTGCATGGCATTGTGTGCAATAAGATCACCTGCACTCAGTTTAGCAAGCAAGGGTTTGTCTTCAAGTTGAAGGGCACAGTGACGAACGCGAGTACCAAGGCCGATTGAAGATGCTGTACACAGTGATCTTCCAGCTGGAGCAGGCATACCACAAAAAAAGCATATTGGTTTTGTATTCACTGAACATTATTCTTGAACACTGATGGGTCAATTTGATAGAACTATCAGCATTATCTGATGGCGATATCTTCTTTTTCCCTGCTCTTTGCAGTTTTGTTTTATTGAACTACAATCTACATGACTTGTGAAACCGAGTTTTACATTGTACCAATGTTTCCTCAATACCTCCACCTTCATCCAGACATGACCTATTAATTGTCTTTAGTAGTCACCCAACACTATTAAACCCCACAAGCAGATCAGATATTGTCTTCTAACCAGCTACCTTTGTAACACGTTTAGTTTATGCTGGACCATGAAGAACCTCTGAATTGTCTTCTTGGCAGATGAAACACTTGTTCCACTCTCTTTCTATGATTTGTCTGGAAGTATCAGGCTTCAACAGATTCATAAACCTATGCACTTTCTCCATACATTTAAATTCTTGTTCTTCATAAATTTCCATACAAATTTCTATATCTGTGAACAAATAAATTATAATAATATTACTCTTTTTTTCGCACCCTTGTTTTGTCTATGCATTTTTATGACTATTGGATGTTTTGCACACATATTTATAATATAAGTTCACGGAAAATCACATATAATATGGAAGTAATGGCATCAAATAACATATGAAAGAGCAGATTAACAATTTTCCGAGGCCACCATATTGAATGCCCAGCATTACTGTTAGGGAGAAAATCTGTGATGGCCTCCTCGCCAAAATGAAACTTTTCCACAATGTAGTATGTGCCCCAGGTTTCATGGTTCTATCATCAATAGCACAATTCTTCCAAATATTTCACCCATCTGGTGTACTAGAACACCTTTCCCTAAATGTATATAAAATTGACCAGAGATCTCTGTGGTAGAAAGGGCACTTCACCATACTCAGTCCTTGTGATTGGGGATAGGCCATGGACTAGGCGTGGGAGACTCTGCGACTGCCACTGGATAGCACTTTGCTCTCGCACTTAGGTCCCAGAAGGCGACTTTCCTGGGTTGTATTTTGACCTCCAGACCTTAGGATGGAGTCCGGCACCTGCATTCGTCATACCATTCTTATCTTCTTGAACACTTTTGGCATCATGAAAAGTGCATTGGTGCGGGTAAAAACGCGCAAAAGCTGCAGTTATTCCATTACCTCTGTATTACCACCGCACCACCATACTGCAAGTATGCAAAACGCTGAAGGTGATTGACACTTTACCACCAAAAATCTGCAGAATTACCACCAGCGGCAATTCCGCCGAAGTCCCCATGAATTTGTATGGACTCAAAAAATGGGGACTTACACTGCCCTATCACCACTTGTAATTCCTCAGTAAATCCTCTGGACCAAGTGGCAATAATTTGGCGGATTTACCCTAAATTACCAACAAACTTGTAATGAGGCTCTTTATCCTTGAAAAGGCTGTATCCTTCTGATAGTTCCCGCAATCATTCTTTTTGAATGCACCTGATATCATGCATTCTATCACTTTATGTATACACCCTTTCAATCTCTCCAGCCACTCTTCTCTCCATGCTAGTTATCCAACCCCCATTCACCATATCTGTCCAGCTACCCCACCAATACATACATCGATCACATGTTTACATGTATACATCAGGTACTCTATTCACCCTATACACTCATTAATACTATCCACCCATTGATCTATTCATCCACCATATATTTTCTTCCATCCACCCTATCCATCTTTGGAACAGGTGAGATAGATTAAAATCCTGCCATTTTCACTTTGGTAAAGTTGTCTGATCTTCATCAAATTACTTAATGGCCATATGCCTTGGTTTGGCTAAATTCTGGAGTGCTTAAAAATACTGTACAACCGTTCTAAGACTTAGTTATTTTATGAAATATGGGAGAACATGCTGGGACATTGCATTGGTGTCCTTTGTCCCTTTTAATTTGTATTGTTTCCATTAAAACAATCTTGAAAGGGTGGTAGAAAAGGTATCCTCTTCTTTCAAAGAAAGCTGAGTACTCTTTCTCTAGCGACGTGGCACCCCTCACCCCTGTGAGGAATCTGAGGGCATCTTCACTTCTTTCCCCAATATATTGTCCTCCCAGGTGGCCAGGGAATGGCTGTCTCTACCAGATCCTGACCTTGGGGGTGAATATGTGAGGGAGGATCCACCTGGGGTGAGGAGCCTTGGGGAGTGGACATGAAGCACCCTTGGGTGAGACTTGGTATTCCCCATTTCCCTTTGAAAAGGAATCAGATATCCTCCAGGCCTTTGTAGGCTATTACCAGTCCCTTCCCTATTTTTCCTGTAAACCATCTCCCAATGTACACCAATCAGGTATTGGGCGAGGAAGAGATACCCCAGAGCCATAGATCCTCTCTTTATGGACTCATACTCACACATACACCACTCTGTTACTGGGAAGAGGGATGCCGAATATCTAGACTGTTATGTAGGGAATGAACATTGCCTGCACCTGAGGCCAATGGGGTGGTATAAATGGCCTGCTCAGGTGGGGCCAATAAGATCGTCTTTGGAACACTTGCAGGAAAGGCTGAAGGTGAAGCTAGGGAGGCGGATGCCCGAAGCGCCTATGAGCTGTAGAGTCATTGCAGCTGAAGTGGATTGTGGCGGGAGCATTCGGAAGGTCTCTGGTAGCAGAGCTGGTCTGCATACCTCCGGGAGTCAGAGAGACTCCAAATCTATACAACCGAGGTGGCAGAGATCCTGGAGGAGAGGGGCGCCAAGCGGGAAGCAGCGATAGCCAAAGCGACCCTTCCGCCATGGAGAACTGCACCTGGGGACCGCGTACCCGGTGAGTCAGAGAAGCCTGAATCAATCCGGGATGCTGAGGTGTGGACTGCGTGGTTGCTGAAAGTCGGGTCGCTTGCGAGTGAGTGAGGGACCGTTTAGGAGATACGTATTCCGGTCAAGCTTGAACTAAATAAGCACAATAACCCAAAGCTGCTGAGAATACCGAAGAAAAGTTGTTGTTTTTTAATACCGAACTGTAAAAGAGATGAAAACGACAAGACCAAGAGAGTGTTAGGTAAATTGTAGCATTTGAACTTGGGAATGCACCCGTGAACAGGATACAAGTTCCCAGCAGGAGAGTAAACTGGGAATTTGTTGATTCATTCAGTGTGACTGATTTGAATAGATTGAAGCCTATTTGAATACCAATCTGAAATAAAGCAAGTGTGGTTAAATACCAATTGGATTGAAAGCAGTTTGGTGCAATATCCTGAAAAAAAGAAACTGTATAACCTGAGAGAACAAGCATTGGAAAGCCCCATAGGGATATAAGGAACTGTGTAACTTGAAAGAATAAGCAGGGGCAAAAGCCCTGAGAAGAGTTTGAAAGGACAACAGGTAAATGGTGGCAAAACAAGTAGTAAAGCATCAAGAGGCTGTGAAATGAGACTAAGTCAATACCACTGTGAAGCTGAAACAGTGGCAGTGTGACTGTGAAGAAGAAGCAAGTAAGGTATCTCAGTTGTGTGACCTTTAACGGGTGGACTGTGTGGTCTCACAACTGCGCCTAGATTGAATACACCCACCAAAGGAAATTTGTAGGACAAAAGCCACTTAACTCACACATGAGCTTGTGATTGAATTTAAAGGAAAACTTGTATGATCTGAAATTTAAGGAACTAAACTCTGTGATATTGGTGAAATTGGTGGAAGGCAACCAAACCAGAAGAGCCAGGAAGTTTCCCAGAGAATTGTGTTGTTTTAGAACGTTGAGAGACTTGAAAGTTTTCCAACCAAGACCTGGAAGAAACTCTGAACTTGTATTTGAACACTTCTCATTTTGATGCTGGCATCTTTACACATTGTATACAATTAGATGTGAGGGCAAGTATAGATTTTCGACACAGACAGACATTTGCTTTGGACTTCCTGACACAGACTATTATTAGTTTCAGTTAGGTATGGAAATCCCACCTTAGCATAGGGAAAGTTAGACCTTTTTTCCAGCCCTCTTTTTCTTTAATAAAGGTTTATAGCACACACTTTATTCAGTTGTCTGAGTCTACTTCATGGTGCCTTCACACCCCCTGCCCTTTGTAGTCTGCACTGTGCGTGTTAATGGTCAACTTAAAATGCTTTTCAAAGTAATATACCCTTCCCTCAACTTGAAATCATTGGCCTTCTGGACAAGTTACAATCTCTTCACACTGGCCTGATTCGATTTGGAATATATCCTAGGCTAGTGTCCTATGCTAAAATTGGACAATTTAGTAATATAATAAGTAGAGTTCTATTTATTTAGTTACTAATTTCAAATTCAGACTCATATAAAAATCTCATCAATAATAGTATGCCTTTAATAATTCATTTAATGACCTACTCTTGCATCCTGCACTAGCCTTTTGCTACATGTTAATTATGCAATTGAGTATGCCATTCATTGTTGTGTACGTTTCTCAATGCACACCATAATGGTTCATATCATAATGCCCTTATTTACATTGCATTTAGTTATGCATGTACTTATGGAAAGATACTACATCTTGTTATAAAGTGGTATCAAACATTTATTAAACTTTAAAACGAGGGAGACCAGGATTTTTGGGATATCAATCTAGCATTTACATTCTCGAAAAATGCGGTCACTATAAATGTCAATGAATCATAATATATTAAAATGGCATTTGTTATATCATCATTGTTGTTACAAAGTGCACATAAAAAGATTCCAAACTACCAAAATGGATGCCTCATGTAAATGACTTCAAATATTAGATGAATGATTTCAAATGAAAACAAAATGTTGCATGCGCCTCTAGACTACACCATCTAATGCCTCTGTGCAACATCTGGCTTGTAAAGCCACTAATTACATTTCCATTTATGGTACCAAGCATGAGGGTTTTTGTGAATACCTATGTGAGCATTCACTTTGCTTACTTTTAATCTGTTTTCCGGGTGTACCTTCTCATTCTATCTTTATTTTCCTGCTCTTAGCAGATACTCATCAATGAGTGAAGTATCAAAATTGGAGCGGCTGCTGAGACGATATGGAGAACAAAATCTTGGAAAATGTACAGGCGGACCGTAACCTTGTTTCACATCCCAGAGCAAAGAGTAAGGTATGGAAGTACTTTGGGTTTGATACAAATGGCGAAGGATGCATATTGCAATGGAAAAAAATCTACTGCCGCATTTGTATGTCCCAAATTGCCTACTCTGGAAATACATCAAACCTTTCCTACCACCTTGAGAAAAACCACCCAGATGAGTTTTGTGAATTCGTGAAAAGTAACACTGAACAAATGAGGGAAGCCTTTGCGGCTGCATTTCTGAAATTAAAACCAGAGTCCTCTCGTCAGGTTTTTCAAGACACTTTAATCATGAAGACCAATCATTGCAATGAAAGTAAAAAGCAACAAGAGATCACCTCTGCAGTCACCAGCTTGATCTGTGAGGGCTTGCACCCTGTCTCAATTGTAGATGAACCTACATTTAAGTCTCTCTTAAAAACAGTTGAGCCCAGGTATGAGCTTCCCAGCCGCAAGTACTTTTGCACCAAGGTAATCCCTGACAAGTATAGTGCAGTACGAGAACTTGTTTTGAAGGAATTGCACACAATTTCATGGTGTGGAATAAGTTTGGAGGCATGGAGAAGTAAAAATCAGAACAGATCGTATGTCACACTTTCAGTCCACTTCCTTGACAGTCGTGCATCTCACTGCCTCACTGTGAACTCTCGTTGTTTGAAGACATTCGAAATACCCAAGGATAATACCACAGAGCTAGTTACACGTGTCCTCTATGAGACCCTTGTCGAATGCAGCATCAATATGAAAGTCTTTGGTGCTACAACAGACTCCAGTAAAGACATTGTGAAGGCCTGCTCACTTCTTGATATTCCCCTCAATATGCCTTGTTTGGGACATACATTTAATGTGGGAATACAGCATGCTTTTCAGCTTCCTAAACTGCAAGCTGTTCTTACCAGATGCAGAAATCTGGTGGAATATTTTCAACAGTCATCAGTAGCAATGTACATGTTGAGCGAGAAGCAGAAGCAACAAAGAGTCCTGGCCTGCATGCTCAAAAGTGATCGTGTTTGCTGGTGGTGGAGCACGCTTGCCATGCTTCAGCGCCTGAAGGAACAGCAGTTTGCCATTGCAGCAGTCCTCGTGGAAGACAGCAATAACCACCATCTCATGTTAGAAGCCAATGAATGGAATACAATTGAAGGCCTTGTGAACCTTCTACTCTCATTTAAACAAGTGGCTGAGGTGATGTCTACTTCCAAATACCCGACAATAAGCATGGTGAAACCTCTTCTCCACATGCTGCTTAACACAACCTTGACTGTTAAGGACACAGATTTAAAAGAAATAGGTATGGCCAAGGAAGTGATAGCCAAAGAGATATCTACAACCTATCAGCATACACCTGAGATAGACATGTTTCTTAACGTTGCAACTTTCTTGGATCCAAGGTACAAAAAGCTTCCCTTCCTTTCAGCATTTGAGCGGGCTCAGGTTGAAAATAGAGTAGTTGAAGAGGCAAAAAGCTTTTTGGAGAAGGGGAAGGAGGGTTCTTTCGGATCGGAGGAAAAAATCTTTGCACCCCCTGAAGAGCCACCAGTGAAAAGAATGTTCATCTCGCCTTCACAGCCTCCAACCATCACAATCAACAACATGCTGGCTGAAATCTTCTGCCAGTCAGGGGTCCCAGATGGCCAAGAGGAGTGCTATGGTCAGGTAGTGGAAGAAGTAAGCAATTTCAAATCACAGAAGGTTCTTGGACTCAATGAAGACCCGCTTAAATGGTGGTCTGATCGCTTAGCATTGTTTCCTGTTCTACCAAAGGTACTTCAGAAGTATTGGTGTATTCTCGCCACCAGAGTCCTCCCTGAACGTCTTTTTGGATCACCTGCCAATGTTGTGAATGCTAAGAGGAACCGATTAGCCCCTGCTCATGTAGATGAGCAGGTCTTTTTGTATGAAAACACACGGAACTGGTCAGAACCTGAACCTGAAGATGAAGACGAAGGGGAGTGGTGTTCGCAACAGGAACCTATTTTTAATTTAAGTGATGCAGTTAACATAAGCAGCAGTTTCTTTACCATTAGGGACAGTGGATTCATTTAAATGGATGTTATTGGTACCCCAAATATTTTAAATGTTAATGAAAATGTTATTTGCCCAAAGCTACCAAAAATGTTTTTTCTTGTATTCTCCTATGTCTCTGAATAGTGAAATAATAAGTTGCAGCCTTGTTCTTAGATTCAACTGCATTTGTGTTTATACCACAAAGTATACTTAAGAGCAACTAATTATTAAAAGTGAAAGAAACCAAAAGGGTGTGTGGTTTACGTGGCTCAAGTAGAAATATCTGCATCCTGCATTAATCCAGTTTTAAGGCATACTCCTACATCCAGTCCACCTGAAACCATACTAGTGGGAGTTCTGTTCTAGGGAGACTGGCTAGGAGCTTTTATATTCATCACAAAATTCCCCATTTATTTTGGTCCCATCAGATGCAGCTCTCGGCTTCACCCACCAATCTTTTTCTCTTTGCTTGGTAGTACTGAAAGCCTTGCGACAGGCAGTGCTTTTTTTCTCTGTATCCTCTCCCTTGGTTTGGGCATTGAATCCCTCTGCCTTTGCTTGATAAACATGTGCTTTCCTTTTGCAGCATTTGCAAGCAGATCTACTCACCGCTTGTGTTTAGAGTTCTTTGATGTGGAGTATGGCTGGTTCTGTTGCTTGTGATGTTAGGCACATTTGGTTTGCAGGCTCTCTCGCTTGCTGTACTGCTGGAAGATCCTGTTCATCAGAACTCCTCCACAACACCTACTTTACTTCATTGGCCTAAAAAAGAATAGACAGGTAAGTCAAAGGGAGGGAGGGAGTCCTACCCAAAAACACCCCAGTAAGATACAGGAGTGGAGTCAGGCCCCCCCCAACGTATAATTACCTGGCAAATGTTGACAGTGGGGCCAGGGCAGTCCCCATTGCAACGAGGATAGCAGCAGCACCACAGTGGGAGGATGCCAGCAGCTAGGAGGCTGGGCTGCGCTCACCGGCCCGGCCCAGCAACAGCACCACAGGACCAAGGAAATGATGGGCGCGGCACCAGGGGGTGCCGTGTCAACTACAGCACTGGCTTGGTTCTGACAAACTGAGTCTTTCTTTTCCTCTATCTCACTCTCCACTTGTGGTGTTCCCCAGGGGTCTAACCTCTCTCCCTGGCTCTTCAACCAATACCTGGCACCCTTCACCTACTGCATTACTGATCTCTGTTCCAACTTTCAGTGCTGTTTGGACGACACTGAGCTCGTTTTCAGGCTCCCCTCGGCCACCTCCTCACCCTCCCTTATCTCTGACTATCTGTCTGCAATCCAGGAGTGGTGTGCCACCAATGACCTTTGCCTCAACGCCAGTAAGACAAAGATCCTTCTCATCGACACTCCTGCACCTTCCTTTCCTGTCACTCTCTGGCCGGCCTCCCTTGGCCCCCTTCCTGCTCCCACCTGTAAGGCTAAGAACCTTGGGGTCATCTTCGACTCCCCGCTCTGCTTTTCTCCACAAATCTCTGATGTCTCTAAGAAGTCAAACTACCAACTGCTCCTCCTCAGGGGTATTCTTCCTTTCCTCTTCTTCCCCCAGATGCTCACTGTCTCTAGAGCTATGGTTCGCTCCAGCCAGGACTATTGCAACAGCCTCTTTCTAAATTTACCTTCCTCCACTCTCCGCCCTCTGCAACTCATCCAAAACAGGACTGCGAGACTTGTCGATGGCGTTAAGCACAGGGATCGTATCTCTCCTGTCCTGAAATCTCTTCATTGGCTCCCAGTGGCTGCAAGGATTAAATTCAAGACCCACTGCATTGTCCACAAGGCCTTCTGGGGGCTGGGTCCGCAATACCTTCAACTCTCCCTCCAGAAATACCTTTCTTCCTCAAGCTCTTCCGCTCCTCTACCTCCGCTCTTCGCTCCTCTACCTCCAACTCCCTCGGGGTCAGTCATTCTCCAAGAAACAAGTTTGTGGTCGATCTCTGTCTTTGGCTGGGGCCTCCCTCTGGAATAGCCTCCCTACCTCTCTGAAACTTGTGGAGAACCACCTACAGATCCGGAAGCACCTCAAGACCTTCCTCTTTGCTTCTCCCTTCTCTCTTCCTCTCCCCTGCTGATCTGGCTGTTTCTGCACTGGGCTCCTGGTTACCCTCTGTATTCAGACCCTGATCCCTGCCCACCCGCCTGCTTACCCGCCCTGCCTCTTGGCAACCCTTGCACTTGGGACTGTATCAGCAACCCTACAGTCCCCTTACCTGCACTTATCCAACACTTGTTTCTGCGCTTAAATTCTGCACTTGCCACTTGCCCACCGCACTACCTGTAGCTATTTCTCACTCCTGTTTCAGCACTTTACACTCCTCTCCTGCCCCTTGCACTTTCCCCCTCCCTCTCCCCTGTCACTGGGCCTAGTAAGATCGTTGTGTTTTTACTGATTTTTTCCCCCTTTGCATCCCTCCCTTGCCTCGTCGCACCCTGAAACACTTGTGTATGGGCGCAATATAAATAAACTATCATATCATATTACTAGCCCACCAGGGAATTCATTAAAGAGACCTCTAGGAAGGTCTTCACCATCACACAGGGATTTGTATATATATATTAATAAAGGCCCACAGGAAGGCCTTTAAGAACCTCCCTGGTGACCAGTATGTGGTCGATATTGTCAAAGAGTGAGGCTTACAAGCCTTTTTCAGCCCTCCCCATGGCCTGCCCGGTCACACCCCCTCAAGACAGGTAAGCGATTCGCTAAGGTGAGTGGGCCAATCCTGGGAGGGATGTGGTATTTAAGGAGGTGCATGTAAATTGTGCAGTGTGGGTTAGTAAGGTGAGGACAGGAGGTGGTGAAGGAGGCATCCAGGAGACTAGAGGTGGCGAGAGTGATTGGAGTGCGGAAGCTACGATTAAGAGGGGGGGTCTGTGGAGTGTTTGAGTGTGAGAGCAGAAAGTGTGAGCAGTAGAGGTAGAATAGGAGTAGCGGAATGTTAGTAGGAGTGGAAATAGGTGGAGATAGTAATAGTTGGGAGTGGAGATAGGCAAAGGTAGGAGTAGAGGGAAGGGGAGAGGAGTAGAGATAGTTATAGTGGGAGTAGCGGAATAGCTAGTGATGGAGATGGAGTAAGAAGTGGTAGTGAGGTAAAGAATAATATTGGAAGTGGAATAGGTAGTAGAGCATGTTAGTGAGTAGAAGAAGGAGTAGATCAGTAGTAGGTAGTAGAGGGTGATAGCAAGGGTTAAGTACGGCTTAGAAATAGTGGGAGAGACAGAATAGTGAGGGCAAAAGTGAGTAGGAGAATAGGAGTAACTATCAGCGTAGAGTGAGACAACGATTACAATGGGAGAATAGCAAGAGGCGAGGAGGGAGACTAGGAGGAAGGAAAGAGAAGAAGAGAACGGCAGAAGAAAGCAGAAGATAGCAATAATAATAAGTGAAGGAGTTAAGAAGTATGATGGGAAGTAAGATCAAAGGTTAGAGGTAGAGAGGCGGAGTGAGAGATCTGAGGGACCTTTAGTATGGTAGGAAATGATGACCTCATGGAGGGGTGTGAATCTGCTGTCGCCATTTCACATTCCACAACTATTTCACAGTCCCATACCGCCTCTTCGACCAGGGTCACCCTTGAGACAATATAGGAATCTTTTCTATCCACCAACATTTTGAACAGAGATCTTTTCCCTCCTTTAGTAGAGTGCTCTTGGCTGACCTTGATGTAATTTCCAGCAACTTTTTATTTGCTGCCTCTCTAGTTGCCCCATCACTAGACAGATCTGTGGTTCTCTGTGCGCCAACACCCCTTTTTGCGTACATGGCGTTCTGGTCTAAACCCATGCTGTTTCAGACGTTTCTTCAGCCTTCGTCACAAGACATTTTATTTTCTAAGTTTCAAGAACTCCTGCATTGCCAGTCCATGAGGTCTTGCTATTAAGAGCTTATAAGAAAGGTTCTTTTTATAAGCACCAGCACACTACTCCTTATGCTTCTATCTCGGGGCTAGCCCTTGTATAGCTATTAACATCTCATCACCTGCCTTGCCATCTGCTCTTTTAGGTCCGGTTGGAAGCTCTTTATAGCCTCACCCGTCAAGGCCCGGAATGCTGCCTGTTCTTCCAGGACTTTCACCCTCTCTTCAAGCTTCAAATCCTGCTAACTGGCCATTCCACTGGACCTTCCATTTCCTTTGGACTCTGTGGGGGATATGGGCATGAAGGACCCCTTTCAGGATGATCCAGAGGTCCACAAAAGGGTTCTCGATCACATGGCAGGAATACTAGAGTTCCTCGAGATTTCCTCATCTGAGAGTGCTCAAACAGAGCCCATAGTTTTTATCTGCAGCCCTGCAAGCAAGGGCCGGAATGCTAAGGTGTTCGTCTCCAGAAAGGATGGCCTAGCGCAGGTTACCAAGGTAAGGCAAAAGCCTCACTCAGCACTGTGGTCAGTATGAAGATTGATATTCGATATAGGCCCCTTCCATTTGACAAAGAGAGCCTGTCATTGCCCCTGCAATCTGAATTAACATTTTGAGTGGTGACAACCCTCTTTTCCAAAGCTGCGCCTTCTGCAGTGGCCTCAGCTCCTTTGGTCAAAGAGATATGTTGTTTTAGGGAATGTGAAAGAAAATGTATCGCCATTCATCCATTCACCTCTGGAACATGAATTCCGCCACCATTCTAGCAGCAGCAAACCAGAACTTGCGGAAGGAACTTGCTGATTTTCTTAGCTGTTTCGTCCAGTGGACAAACCAACGGAGTTCAAAACAGACCATCGAGTGACTTACGACATCCTGAAGCCTGTGTTGTATCATATAAATACTTCAGCACAGGACATATCATTGGGGCAGACATCTGGCAGCAAACCGGGATGCAAGGACTAAATTCAACGCAGCTATGCAGGAACCAATTCTTGTCTTACCCTTTTTTAAAAACATATTTTAATTATTATTTCATAAAAGCAAAAACTATTCACTAACTAGTAATAATCTAACATAATTCTGACAAGTGCAGCACTGTCAAACTCATAAAATGGCTATTATGTAAAGTGTCTTACATTTGGATGGGTGGATCTCTGCCACTTGGAATGTTGGCTCACAGGAAGACCATTAATCAGACAGTGAAACCAAAGCTTAGAGTGAACAACGCCCTTAACCAAGCCTTTTTCAAGGCCCTTTTGGTCACTGTTTTGTGACTGTTAATACAACATGCAACCTGACTAGTCACATATTTCCCAGTGCAGCAACAGGTCCCAGTTTATTTTTACAGAGCCCCACCACCTTGTAAGGAAGGCATGGTATCAAACAGTAAGACAGACAGACACACATGATCACAGTTCAAGGGTGTTTATTGAAGTTGGGTTTGAAAAACGCCTATCTAATCCTAAATCTAAAGATGGGAGCAAGCTGCGACCATCAAATAATAACGCAGTCCTAGTCGAGTCTGTCAGAATCAAAGGGCCTACACTAATAAACCTATTGCCAATCTTTACTTCTAAATACAAGTGGTGTAGGAAACAATGTTATGCAAAAGAAAAGTGTTCAAGAAATGATATGTCAGAATATTCAAGCTGTTGGCTTCCATTCCCCAGGTTTTCAGCACGGGATAAGGCGGCACACTCGAGCTTAGCACACACTTTGGCTTCTCTGGCACGAGGATTCAGTTCAAAACTTCACCACGAGGGCTTTCTGTGCCAAGTCTCTTTGCCATTCTCAAAGTCTCTTATTTCAGAGGGCCTGATGCAATGCAACAAACATTAAAGTTCCTTTCTACTTAGGATATCCATATTTGTATTAGTATCTATTGTGTTTATATAGCGCTTTACTCCAAAACACTTTACATTTTAACAACTGGATACATATAACATTATAACAGTAGAAGCAATTAACAATTATGAATCAAACCAACAAAACAGTAAGTATAGCAATTAAACTGTGAGGGAGGAGGGAAGGGTGAGGAGGGCAGGAGGAGGAAAACAGAAGGGGTAAAAGGGCGAGAATGGGGTGGGTGGAGGGACGGGGAGGTAGAGGATCATAGAGAAGAGACAAGGGAAGGGGGGAGCAAGAGGTGGGGAGGGTTTCATGGCGGGGGATGGAGAAGGAGAGATTTTAGGGAAGTGCAGAAAGAGGAGAAGGTAAATATAGAGTGGATTGAGAGAGCTAAGGAGTTCCAGTGCAGGGGGGCTTGGAGCTGGAAGGAGCGGAAACGGGAGGGGGCACACAGGGAAGGAGGGACAGTGAGAAGGAAGAGGTCAGCTGAACAAAGGGAGCGGGAAGGAGTGTACAAAGAGAAGAGGGAGGAGAGATAAGGGGGTGCAAGGCCATGGAGAGATTTAAAGACTAAACAGAGGACATTACATTTAAGTTGGGAGTGAAAGGGAAGCCAGCCAAGGGAAGAAAGGGAAGTAGAAATGGAGTCTCCGGAGGTAAGGAGACAGAGGGTACAGACGGCAGAATGGTAGATAAATTTGAGTGGGGCGAGGGTAGGTAGTCCAAAGAGTAAGGAGGAGCAGTAGAAGAGGCGAGAGAAGATAAGGGAGGAGATGAATAGTTTAGTAGCATGGAAAGTGAGAGAGGAGCAGACTTTGCGAATATTAAAGAGGTGGTAGCGACAGGCGCGTGAGGTGAGGGAGATATGATGGGAAAAGGTGAGGGAGGAGTCAAAGTGAATGCCTAAGTTGCGAGCATGGACAGAGATAGGAAGATTAGAGGGAGGAAAGTGAATGAAAGGTGGAGGAGAGGTGGAGGTGGAGGAGCGGGAGGGGGAAGAGAATTGGAGGGGAAGAATAAGACTTCAGTCTTATCACTATTCAGGGAAAGAAAGCGGGATGACATCCAGTTTTTAATGGCAGTAAAACAGGAAGAGATATTAAGGTGGAGAAGGAAGAGAAGGAAAGGAAGAGCTGGGTGTCATCAGCATAGAAATGGTGAGAAATACCGAATTAAGAGATAACAGGGGCAAGGAGAGAGGTGTAGAGTGAGAATAGGAAAGGACTAAGAACCGAACCTTGGGGTACGCCGTATTCCAAAGGCAGGGTTGGCGAGGAACGGCCGCCCTAGGCGACAGTGAATGATTGGGAGGAGAGGTAAGAGGAGAGCCAGTTAAGAACAGACCCTTTGAATCTAAAGGAAGAAAGAGTGTTGAGAAGAAGGTCGAAAGCAGCAGAGAGGTCAAGAAGAATAAGGACAGAGGATTGCTTAGAGTGTCGAGCGGAGAGGAGGGAGTTAAGGATGTAGGTGAGGGCCGTTTTAGGAGAGTGTTTAGGTCGGAAGCCAGATTGAGAGGGGGGTAGGAGAGAAAGATTGGTGACAAAGGTTGAGAGCTGGGAATAGGCAAGGTGTTCGAGTAATTTAGAGAGGAATGGGAGAAGAGAGATTGGACGGAAGTTAGAGGTAAGAAGGGGATCAGCAGGTTTCTTCAGAATCGGTATGATAGTGGCATGCTTGAAAGCGGAGGGGAAGGTAGCTGAGGAAAGGCAGGTGTTGAAGAAGGAAGTTAAGTAGGGACTAAGAAGAGGGTAGATTGTAGGGATAAGAAGAATACAACTTCTTGGGTGATTTACTGTTCACCCCAGGTCCCCTTCCGCCAGGCTCAGACCCACTTTAACACAAAACCTTCAATTGGTCTCCCTCCATCGGGCTCGAACAAAATTTTTCTACTTCATCAAAATAGAAGACTTTCGACTGTGTGCAGGATTTCGCTTGACCTGTCGCAGGACCACTTCGATTCACAATTACTCATTCTCTTCTTGATCACCGTTCACTTTTGCCACTTCTCAGCTGGATACCTTATAGAGACCTTCGATTGAGCACCCACGCTGTGCCAGGCCCTCTTGTCATAGGTATTGTATCTTGCTTTGAAATTCAATCCCTCCTTAGCAGTCCAACTTTACTTGTCTCTTATCACATGTGTTTTAACAATGTTAGTTCCAGTGCTCGTCATACAGTGTTTGCTTCTTGCGACCTTGGCTTCAAAACAGACCGGTCTTGTATCGGTCTCACCGGCTGTGTTGATTCACTGATGCTGCTTTGTTCTTGGAGCCTTGATTATTGATACGGGAGGGCCCCGGGTATCTCCGACACACAATACAGGATTCTTCAGCTTGGTTTCCTGTTTTTACGCTTTCTATTCTTGAGGCTTCTGGAAACTAGTGGTTCCTTGTCAAAAAGGTCATGGGAATCTCCCTCCTTGTGATCCCCTTCTCTCGTTCAGCTGCTGTCTCGAAACTGCTGTTTCCTCGTGTGCTTTGCCTTGCTCAGAGTGTGCTCTCATGCTCCGCCTTTTATCCGTTTGGGGAAGCTTAATGTAAGTCAGATGTGTGTGATGGTCAGGTATTGGGACACCTCAGGTATACTGCTCAGGTGTTAGTCTGTTTTCTCTCATAGCGGGCCGTCCGTGAGAAAGTGTTTGCGTTGTAAAAGGGGCGAGCAGAGGGGCTGGTTAGAGTTCCCAAATATCTTACCGGGTAGGATGGGGTAAAGGTGTTACAGGGAAGCGGATACCGCGTCTCACCATCCGGTCTCCCACTCTCCGAAGACCCCTCACCCAGGTGATTCTCCCACACTGGACCACCCCCAGGAACTGGATTCAAAAGCAATGGTCGTGTCCTGGCCACCTGAATGACAGATCCCCAGGGACTAGTGGGTGAGACACCTTTTGGGTTCTTACAACCTCCACTTCTGACACCAGGTCCATGCAGTGGCCTGAGGATTTGGCTCGGTCAGTGTTTAATTTTGCTCTTCACTGAGCCTTTGAAGTGCATCTTTATTGACCTGTGAGTTCTTTCAGTGGTCAGTTGGGGCTACTTCCTCAACATTGTCCCAAATCTTCTCTTCCTCCAGATGGGTTTAGAAACTCTCCTCTATGAAGTAGTCAAGGTACTGGACATGTGGCTGTGGGAAGATGAAGTCCTTTCCCTCAAGAGGAATTCTAGGTTCTTTTCAATATTCTGTGAGGTGCCAAAGCACCACAAGGCAAACCTACATGCAATCCTGGGCATTTACAAGTTCAAATTATCCTTCCAGCTCTTTATTGTTCTGTCTTCTCTCAGAGTGATTGGATCTGTGGGAGCTGAAGAATCCATACCTTTGCATTGTGAGACAGGCATGGTATCAAGAGAGATGACACAGACAACGGAACTCAAGTTTCAAAAGAGCTTTATTAAAATGTCAGGATGGTGTAAGCCCTAACTTGCCCTATAACTAAGGTAGGGATTTCTCCTGCCTAAAGAAAACTAAGGTAAGTCTGTGTCTGTAAGTCTGAATCAAAAGCCTGCCTGTGTCAAAACCTATGCTTGCCCTCAAATCTAGAAATAAACATGATGTGGGGTTTCTTCTTAACCAAAAAATAGTGTTCAAATGTAGAGTCTCAGCTACTCTCAGCTTAAGCCCTTGGGCTTCTATGTCAAGCTCAATACAGTTACAATAGCCGTTTGTATCACCAATGTTCAACCAGGCATTGAGGTTCCCTTCCTCAAGACAACACTTCTGAGTTCCTTCAATTCTCAGGGTACCCTTCCCCAATATTTCAATGTAGTACTTATTCTAATATAATTTGCTCAATTTTCAACATCAGAAAACAGGTTCACTTGCTCCACCTTCTGACTTACTTTATCAATTAGTTCACAGTTCTCAGTGGTTTACTCACAATGTCCTTTGCTGGTCATCATTTGGGGCTTCCTGGTCTAGGCACAGTTATCAGACCACACAGTCAACATATCACAGGTCACGCAACCAGGAACCCTATGCTTCTGCTTGGCTTGATTCAGGATGTCTGTGATCTTCACAGTGGAGAGCTCTTTGGTCTAGGCGCAGTTATCAGACCGAACGGTCCACCCATTATAGGTTGCGCAACCACAAGTTTCCCCCTTAGTTTTGGTTACCCCTTCACAGGCTCTTCTGCTTTGGGCTTCGAGTTTTCCACACTTGGCTTTCCTTTTGGCTTGTGCAACCTTTTTCTGCATCAGTCTTTGCTTTACCACAAGTTCATAAATCTTCCTCACATTTGTAGTTTCAAATACTTAAGTGTTTATTCAATTTGCCACCTGCTTTAGTTCTGGTCACGATGTTGCTGATGGACGATTTGACATTCACTATGTCGATTTAACTTGCAAATGTTTGTTTGGTATTCAATATCACTTGTTCTTAATCAGATAGTAGTTTCCATTCAGTTGGGTATTCAATATGATGTGCTTTCACCCAAAGTGTCTTTTCCATTCAGTTCGGTATTCAATATGATGTGGTTTCACTTAAATAGCATTTTCCATTCAGTTCGGTATTCAATTGTGTGCATTCACTCAAATAGCACTTTCCATTCAGTTCAGTATTCAATATTGTTAGCATACACTTATGCTTATGGACCGTTACTTGCCTGCAGACCTATGGTAGCGCTCCGGTCTTCCCGTGTCCTCTGACACTCACCTTCTCTTTGCATCTCACCAGCAGCGGTTCCTGCTGCTCCTGCTCACCTCCTCTGAAGTCGGGAAGCAGGCTGCATATAATCTGCTAATTTGCCGGGCACGCCAGCTTCCAAGTTCCTCGCATAGAACGTGGATTGTGTTCTCTCTGCTGGCAGCTCCTTTCTGCAGCTCAGCTGTTTGGCAGTTCCTCCTGCCAGCCTTCCACATTGAAGGCTCCCAGTCCTGCATACGCCACGCGACCCGTTCTCCCCGGGTCGTGCAGGTCCTCCGGGATCGTTGTCGGTCTACAGACTTCTTAGTTGCGCTCTAACCCGGCAGTTCTCCTTCTCCTCGTTCGGGGTTGCCTCTCCTTCCTTTATACACCTGATCCTCAGGTGTGTGTTGGGGCCTCAGGTGTGTGTTGTCCATTTGATTTGCCTGGCTATAATGAGCCCAATTAATGGGACATTCCTGACCTTCAATACTGCATGTTCTTACACCTCTCTTCTTCGTCTCAGTACTAGAGTGCTGTTTGTAATAGAATGTGTCCATTGCTCCTAGTTGCTTCTTCCACTTCTCAGCACTTGGTGGGAATTTACAGGGAAAGATAGGGCATGAGTGGACATAGCCCATGAAGGCTGAGGGGAGGAAGGGTGAGTCTATATTGGGGAAGGGGGGATACATTGTCTCATCATTATAGGTTTTCTTCTCTTAGAAATTTGTGGGAGTAGATGGGAACTAGTGAATTGAGATCTCTGATTGGAAGTATATGTCTTGTTTTATTGCTTCTCTTTTCTCTTATTCCCAAAGTAGTTTCTGAGATAGGGAACTGATAGTGCTTCCTGTTGTTCTGCTCTAGACCTCCCATTTTGTAACCTTGGAGGAGGGAGAAAGGTATAAGGTTGGCAATATCCCGTACATCTAGAGGGAAGGTGGGGTAGGTCGTCACCATGACCTAAGGAATACCATGTCTTGCCTAAGGGCATTCTCAATGAAATCCCCAAGGCCCCTCCACTCAGGTGATCCTCCCTCGCTTGTCTGCCCCCAGGGGTAGGATCCAAAAGAGTTGGCCCTTCCCTGGCCACCCGAGCAAAGGTTTCCGGGCGAGTAGAGGTGAGCACACACCCTCAGGTTTCTCACAGCATCCAGACCTGGACACTGCACCAGCACTACCTATAGTTTTCTATAACAGAGAATATCAGTATGGAGGTCTCCCATTTAGGCTCAAAGGTCTTTGTCTCACATCTTCGGCTATGGGGCATTCACATTTGCACTGTATTTAGACGATTGTCTAATTCGGGCAAGCAATCCTCAGTAAACTGCTTTCGAATGGATTGTGTTCTCCAACGTATTCCACATCTTTGACATGTAATGTCCACAGCTGTGCTGCTTTGGAAATTATTTTGGCAGAGGGCGTCCTGCGTCGATGGCATCGGGTCGATGTCCCTTGAAGGCCTCTGTCATGGGTGACATCATCGGATGTTATAAGTAGCACGCACAGCGCCCTCAGTTCTGTTTCTTCCGCAATCGTGTTTGCTTCGAGAACTCGGCGCACCTTGTGTTATCTACTTCGATAATGTCTTCTTCTTCTACCCCGCCGACCCCGCGGTCTGGCTTTAAAAAGTGCCAGGACTGTAAGTCCAAAATGTCCATCACGGACCCGCACCGTATCTGCTCGTGGTGTCTGGGCGAGAGCCCCGACACGGACGACTGCTCGAAGTGCCAGTCGTTGACTGCCAAGGCCTTGCAGGAGCGTAAGGGGAAATTACAGGTAGGTCGGGTATCCAAACCCCGTAAATCCAAAAAGACTACTGGTGTTTCCACCGATGACTCGGGGGTGACTCTCCCCGTCGGAGGGAGTCCAGGGGATCTCGGTCCCGGAGTGGTTCCTGCCACTCGTCCTCCTCTTCGAGGCACTCCCGGAAGCAGCGTCACCGTTCGCCTTCCCTGTCCTTGTTGGATGATGGCTCCGCGAGGAAAGTGGCTTGTCCCACTAAATCCTCTACTCCGGAGGAATGGGAGGCATTGAGGGAGAAAATGCTGGAGATTTTTCAATCTCGGGGCACTGTTCCGTCTGCGCCTTCGGTTGAAGCCGGCAGGGAACGGTCTTGGTCGCTTGCGCGCCCTCGGGCCCGGGCAGTCGGCACGATAAACATCGGGAACCGTCGAGGTCCCGTTCGGACAAGGCTCTGGTAGATCGCCAGACACTTGCCAGATCCAGGTCGCTGTGTTCGTCCCCAACGAAACCATCGAAGTCTGGGAAGGTTTTGAGGAAGGCGTTGACATCGTCGGCGCCGTGTCCATCGAGTGCTGCTGTCAGGGCTTTGCTTTCGGGTCAGGCCCTCGGAACCTTCGGCACCCTTGTCCACATTGAAGCCGTCGGCGCCCTCGACGCCATCGGGCCAAATGACCAGAATTTGCTGTTGGAGGCCCCTGTGGCTGTGGATCCTCTGAGAAACGCTCTATCTAAGACTGTGAGGCATGTTCTTGACCCCAGGTCTGCTCCTGTACCTAGGAAGGAGTTATTCCATTCTCTAGAGAACATTTATGAGGATGAGCCTTTTGATATTCCTGGTGTAACACCTGAAGCTCCTGACATGGTCTTTCCTGAGGACAGTCAGATGGAGGATCTTCGTCAATCTTTACATGATGCCAGTGGCCTTGACACATCTCCTGAGATGGAGTTTGGTAGGCCAGAGCCTGGGGCTCATGCTGAATCTTCCTATAAGGTTGATGTTGAGAGTTACGGAGTGCCTAGGGTGGTCCGGCCCTCCAGTTGAATTCGATCAGGATGACCTGACTGACATTTTAGATCAGGGTCTGTCCACTGAACCAGTGTTGCCTTTTCACATGGCGTTACAGAAAAGGGTGGCTGCTACTTGGCAGACCCGAGAGTCTCTTCTGGCGGTCAACAAGATGTTGACTGAGAAATACCACCCATCCAGTAGCAACCTCGGCTACCTATCCACTCACCCCACTCCTGAGAGTTTGATGGTTCAGGCAGCCATGCCCACCTCGAGGCAGGTGGTGTACCCTACAATCCCTCCTGATAGGGACGACAAGCGCTTCGATGGATGGGCACGCAAGGTATTTTCGGCTGGGAGTATGGCACTGAAATCGGCCAACTCCACCTGTGACTTGACAAAATGTTCGTACACTCTGTGGCATTGTGTCTCTCTAGTGGCTGAGCATATTCCCGAAGGGGAAGACAGGGATGGGTTTCTTGCTATTGTGCAGGATGGCAAGGATGCCATGTGTGAATCCCTTCAGTCTGGGTTGGACACAGCTCATAGTGTTAGCTGGTCCATGCCTGCGAGCACCGTGATACGCAGGTTTGCGTGGTTGCGGAAGTCGGGTTTTGCTCCGGATGGTCAGGCCCGTCTTCTCAACATGCCCCTTGACGGTTCTCATTTGTTTGGCAGCAAGGCTGACGAGAGCCTTGAGAGGTTGCAGACCTCCAAAGCAGCTGCCAAATCTTTTGGCGCAGCTGTGCGCCAACCTCTGCCTTTTCGCCCTAGGAGACAGCAGTGGAGTGGTGGTTCCTTTCGTTACTACTCCTGTTTTGGTAGAGCGAGAGGAGCGGCCAGTCAAAGGGGCCACTGTAAAGTTCCTCGTGGTGGACGGGGAAAAGGTGCCAAAACCGCTCAGGCAGCTGCCTCTTTGCTTTCAGGCGCTGCCGCAGCCACCCCAAAACATCTATGAGGCCAGGTCCCATTGTTCGCCGGTTGGGGGCAGACTGTCACAGCATCTCAAAGAGTGGCGAGCCATTACTTCAGATGTGTGGGTTCTGGAAACTATAGCCCACGGCTACTGCCAAACCTTTCTAAATCGGCCTCACAACAATCATCCGGGTAAGCTCTCTTTGAAGATTCCGGGTCCGCTCCTTGTGCAGGAAATCGTGAGCCTGCTGGAGAAAGGCGCTATAGAACTAGTGCCTGAGGCGGAGAGGAACAAGGGCTGCTATTCCCCATATTTTTTGAGTCCCAAGAAAGATGGAGGACTGAGACCCATCTTGGACTGAAGTTGCTTGAACAAGTTCCTCAGGAAGGACAAGTTCAAGATGGTCACTCTTTCTCAGGTCCTTCAGGCCCTTCGACTTCAGGATTGGTTGGTGTCTCTGGACCTACAGGATGCTTATTTTGCATGTGCCGATCCATCCAGAGCACAGAAAATACCTGAGGTTTGTGGCTGGTAACTCGCACTTTCAGTTTCAGTTCCTGCCATTCGGATTGACCTCCGCCCCGACAGTCTTCACCAAGTTTATTGTGGTGGTGGCTGCGTATCTCAGGAGAGGGGGGGGGTTCACGTCTACCACTACCTGGGCGACTGGCTGATCCTGTCAGGGCCATCAGACTAGCCCTGAAGGCTTTTCTGCCGTCTGTGCGAGGGAAAAGTGTCCTGATCATGACAGACAACACAGTGGCCATGCATTACCTCAACAAAAAAGGGTGGGTAGGGACACTGCCGCTGTGCAGAGAGGCGATGCAGCTCTGGTTCTGGGCGATACAGCAAGGAATCTCACTCTCGGCAGTTCATCTAGCTGGAGAGGAGAATGTGGCGGCGGACGCTCGGAGCAGGCAGAGCGCGGTCTCCCACGAGTGGGAGTTAGCTCAGTAAGTCCTTCAGGAGATCTTCACCCTTTGGGGAACCCCTCAGGTGGATCTGTTCGCGACCGGTGCCAACCGAAAGTGCGAGAGATATTGCTCAAGGGAGTTTCCTCTGAGAAGAGCTTTAGTGGACGCGTTCGTCGTGGATTGGTCATTCCCACTTCTGTACGTGATTTCTCCGGTCCCCGTCATTCCTCAGGTTCTAAGGAGGTTGCGGAGGTTCGGGTCCCACATTATCCTAATTGCTCTGGATTGGGCCAGGAGAGCGTGGGACTCGTACCTTCTAGAAATGTCCATCTGTCCTCCATGTCGTCTTCCCCACAGAGAGGATCTTCTCTCATGCGAGGGGGATCGGTTCTCCATCCAGAGGTCAAGACTCTCAACCTTCACGCTTGGTTTATGAAAGGTTGAGATATAACGATTGGGACCTCCCGGGTGACGTGATGGAGGTATTGCTTTCGGCCATGCGTCTGGCAACCAAATCCCTGTACCGTTGCCGTTGGTATACTTTTTGCGACTGGTGCAGAGGACACAGTGTCGATCCTTTTCAGTGTTCCATTCTGATGGTTCTTTCTTTCTTGCTTTCGTTGGGGCCACAAGTGTCTTCGGGTGGGTAGCATTGGAAGCGCTATCTATTTTCAAGCACTCGTCTGAAGAATGTTCTTATTTTAAGATTCCTTTGATTATCCATTTTCTAAAAGTGCTCACAAATGTGTTCCCGCCGTCCCCTTTTCAGAGGCCGGTTTGAGATCTGAATTTAGTCTTCAAATTCCTGATGGGTGCTCCGTTTGAACCTTTGCACTCTTGTCCTTTGAGACTGTTGACCTTCAAGACGGTTTTCTTGATTGCAGTTACATCTGCTCGCAGAGTGAGCAAGTTGCAGGCACTTTCATCTAAGCCACCCTTTACTGTGTTCCACAAGGATAGGGTTGTACTGAGGGTACGTCCTTCCTACCTAAGGTAGTGTCTGAGTTTCATTTGAGCCAGAAGGTGGACCCTTGGAGAACTTTGAGCTTCTAGGATGTCCTGGGTCAGAGTGGACGACCAACTTTTTGTGGGGTACACTGGACACCGATTGGGCCAGGCTATTACCAAACAGACCTTGCTGAATGTTACAGATTGGCTGGCAAATGTACAGATTGGCTGGCAAGGACCCTCCTGAGGGTTTGCGAGCTCACTCCACCAGCGGCGTGGCTACATTCACTGCCCTGCAACGGGGAGTTCCTGTTAAGAACATTTGTGATGCTGCAATGTGGTCTTCCATCCACACCTTTATCAAGCATTACTCCCTGGATACTTTCCATGGTCAAGATATGGCCTTTGGTAAAGCAGTGCTTTATTCTGCCATCTGAGGGGGTATATCTAAATTCTTCTCCCTCCTCTAATCACTGATACTGCTTTGGGAGTCTGTCAAAGATCTGGAATATGTTGGAGGACACAATCCATTCGATGAAACAAGCTACTTAGCAACTGGTAACGTTCTTTCGACTGGATGTTCCTCCAACATATTTCTCATCGCCCTCCCAGCCTGCCCCTCTGAAGAATTCCCTATGCTATTGCAGCTTGCGTTCCCTCAAGCCTATGTGCAGTCAAGCAGGCATTGTGTACCGGTATGTCACACGTTGTGGAGGGGAAAAATCATGAACTGAGGCTACGGGCGCCGTGCGTGCTACTTATAACATCCGATGACGTCACCCTCGATGGAGGCCTTCGAGGGACATCGACCCGACTCCATCGACGCAGGACGCCCTCTTTAGAAATATTTCTGAAGCAGCACAGCTATGGACATTACATGTCAAGGATGTGGAATACGTTGGAGGAACATCCAGTCGAAAGAACGTCATCGGTTGGTGAGTAACTTGTTCTACTCCCTACAAATAATGTTAGACCTTCTTTTTGACCTGGGTCAGTGCTGCATACCGACCTATCCTTCATAATCAAGGTTCTTTTAGATTTCCAACTCAACCAAGAAATCCCATTTCCCACCTTTTTTTTTCTAAATACTTCATCTGAGGCGAATAGGGCTCCCCAAAATCTGAATGTTTAGAGGGCGCACAGGACTGCAGAATATGTTACTATAACAGTGATATATGTAGTCATTTCCCAGGACAAGCAGGCTACTAAGGCACGCATAACCTCCTGCATTGTGTCTTGGATGGTGGAAAGTTATTAATTGCAATCAGTTCAGATCCATGAGAACCAAAACTGCTTTGCAGCGTTCCAAACTCAAGCCTCCTGGGACGTAATTGCCAAAGCTTCCACTTGGGCGTAATATAAAAACGACTCCATGGATGTCCACTCTGCTGCTGATGCTCGATTGGGTCAGGCAGTTTTACAAAACATTTTTGGCTAGACTAAGTTGTGGACCAACCTTCTTCTACATTTATTCTTCGCAGAAATATCTCAAGGTTATGAGGGAAAAGAGGCGGATTTAGGAGTAAGAGCAAGTAACTCACTGTAGTGACTACAGTACTTCGACTCCATAGTCACCTTTCTTGCATATGCCTCTTACCTTTTCTGCTATAATAATACATCAGCGAGATGCGACTAAGGTACATGGAAAAGGACTGGTGGGTGAAGCCGATGGTAGGGATTCCAGTGGCAGAGTGGTGCCCGGATTCACTGCAAAATGAATGGGGGATATTTTACTGGACAAAAAGGATTTTGTCAGTCCTCTTGGAACTGATCTACCAGGAGAATGCAGTAAAGGGGACTACAGACTCGGAGTACAGTAGTCACTGTGATACGTAATAGTAAATTGCTTAGCCCCTTCTCCCAAAGGTTAGTATTTTGTTTTGTTGTAAAGTGTGGTTACATATTATGCATTTCGAGACTGGCATTCATGAATTCTTAAATGAGGTGGAGAAGAAATGCTGCAGGTTATGACCAAATGGTAGGACCAAATATGAACAGGCAGGTCATTACTGTTCTTTAAGTGTGTTTATTATGATGTACAGTGGCCATTTTTCCCAGTTCTCTCCTCTTTGAAGCTTCCGCGACTGTAAAAACAAATGAGGATTGCAAGCTTTGCTAAAAGTATAAAAGAAAGTGAGCCCATGGAATCATGTTTGCATGGCCTTCCTGCTCTCTTCCCCCACCCCTTCTATCCAGTGCATACCTCATTCTCTCATTTCTTCCTGCAGACTGGTGAGTGATAAGAGCCGTCAAAATTATATGGGTTGACTGTCATTACCTGAGACACGGCCTCAATTTCTTTAAAAATTTCTTTTTTAAGTTTCTGCACGTCGTTATCTTGCTCTGTTTTGGAGGGTTTCTACCTTGACGGTGTGGACAGTTTGTGGTTATCAACTCTCGTTGTCTGCTCTCGATTGGCCCGTTTTAGGTTTTTTGTGAAGCCTTCACACATTACAACCCCTCTCACTCTGTGTAGGGAAATGGGATAGCTGGACTTGGGCACAGACGCCATGTGCCAAACATGAAAATGTAGCATCCACTTCGGTGTCCGCTACAAGCATGGTTGAATGAGAGCCAAACCCTTACCAGGAGATTTCTTTTGCAGTACAGAGATGTCTCAGCTCAGCAAAGGGCTACCATTAGCTTCGGCCATTGTTGTGGAATCGCCTTTCATGCACTTGCACGATCTCAATGTCACTGGGCCTAGTAAGATCGTTGTTTTGTTCTCCCCTGTTCCCCTCCCCTCCCTTGCCTTGTCGCGCTCTGAAACACGTGTGGACGAGCGCGATACAAATAAAATATCATACAGCATGATTTATTATTTGACATCATGCCAATTAGTTGGTCGGGAATGCTGCTGGAAAGGCAGCCAATTCTTTAAGATACATTCTCCATTATGTTGCTGACTTAGCAAACATAACAACAGTTATAAATGCACTTTATAAAAGCAATGCAAGCCACTTTTATACGTCTTTTCTACCAGAATTCCTTAATTCATGAACATCTCATAAGCAGAACTTCTTCATTTGAAGTATTAAAGATGGAAAATAACAAATCAGCCGCACAAAGTGATTTTTAAAAAAACGTAATTATCCTTTGGGGAACACCAGTTTAGCTGGTAAATTCAAAAGTATTTGCCTAAAGCCACGTATTTGAACTTTGTCAAACTTCTTGCTAAAATTAACGTGTTAAAGCCCTGATCTGTTGTATGTATGCAATCCCTTTTCCACCTTGCAACAAGGATTTCGGACAGGCAGCCCCCTGTCCTCCTCTTACTTCCCAGTGTGTATTGCCCTCCCGTAACAAATGGAAGCAATAATAGTGGCCGTGCTTGAGCGGGGGATGGCGGGTCTACATCAGTACTAACATGTTGCCTTTGACATTATCAAGCAATGGTAAATCAGTAACCAGGGTCGGACTGGGACAAGAAATAGACACGGACACCCAAAAAGAAGTGGCTCACCCTTCGCCTCAAAAGCAATGGCCCTGAAAACATCATCCGTGAATCTCGAAAATTCATGATTTTACAGAAAATGCTACTTATGGAGGGTTTATGTGTCTGTTACATTACAACACAACTCATAAAATAACATAACTTTGCATACAGTTCTGTGATAGCGTCCACAGCTCCGAGGCGCAGGAGTGGCATGAACCAACCACCCCCACTGCAGTTTTGGCACCTGCTGCAAGTCGATGCTTATACAGGGCTCCGCAACCCCAGCAGGGAAGGAGGGTTAGGGTTACAATGGCTGGATAGGAAGGGGGGAAGGGGGAGGAGGGAAATGGGAATGGGGTTTAGGTGGAAGAGGCAATGAGTGCAGCAAATAGCCAGCAAGCACCCAACAAACTTTGCCAGGCCTCCTACAGAGATACCCCACTAGTGGCTGCTGGTGCGACTATTTAAGCTTATCAGAAATAAATATCGGTGACAAACATAACGACTGTGTGTGAGTAATCTTTTGTTACAACCTTCACAGTCATTTCGAGACGCCGGTCCTCCTCCTCCTGTTTGCCCTGACTCTCGCAGGGTGAATTCGACGGGATTTACAGCTGCCACGCAGCCCTGATGACTTCACTTTTGGCACACTTTCATCCAGCTTCTTTCATTTATTGATCCAGCTCCCATTCAGCACTGGGCTCATTTCACAAAGTTCCCTCCAGGTTCCTTACACCCTGTATCCAGCCGGACCTCGGTCCCACCACCAGGGTTCCCTCGCCTGCTCCCAACGGGATGCCCGCCTTCAGTGCAGATGCCTCAACTACCACTGCCCTCTGTGGCGTCTCCTGTTTTCTTTCCCGGCACTGCGATGAAACTTGTATTGCCCATCTGCCCCTACTCACAGCACGTTCAGTGAGTTCCCTGACTTTCTTGGCCCAAGAAGAAGGCTTTCATCTATTTTGCCGAAATGTCAGCAGCACACAGACCCAGAGTCACCATGGGCTGTATTTAATGCTGCACTCATACTTCTAACATCCCTCTCAGACGTAGACCAAATATGAGGTCAGACTTTAGCCGGGCATAGGAGACCTACAATCGACGTCTCCTCCAATTTGCACTTTCATCCTGTGTTTTCTGTACCTAACCACAAGGCATATTCCACTGACTAGCAAGCTGTCTGTTAAATGTACAAGTGGATAGTTTACACCTTTAGACATTTGTAAACATGTTACATTGAATGTTCAACATTACCATGCGTTTTTTCACCGCAATGGTCATCATGTTTTGTCATGTGTATATAAATACTTAAATATCTTGCAAAAATGAAAAAAGCGCCATCTTACTAATAATAAAAAGCTGACACTTCCACATGAGTAAGAGATATGTGTTCATCAGCAGAAAATGTGTTGTTTCTAATAATGGTTGTCGCAGTTATATGGGCCCCATAAGGGTCTAAAAACCAGTTTGCACTTTAATCATATTGCATTCCTTTGACCTATAGAGGGTAGGACAACCCCCTAGTTATAACAACCTTCACAGTGGCAACTAGTTTTCAAAGGTCCTTCTCCATGCTTTATACATTGTCCTGGCTGACACCTAGACCATTGCCCCACCAGCCCATCTCAAGTAAGTAACCTGGAACATGGGCAAACTTGCCCGCGATACATGGAGTTACCCCTCCATCCACGTTCCTAGAGACTCCAGTTGAACGCCCTTTTACATAGGCTCAATGGCAGGCCCAGTTGCCACCAGTTCCATTGATGGACAGATTTTGCACTAGAAAAGAAGTCTGCTTTACTTCACAATAATTTGGGAATAGAAGGCCAGTGGCTGTTCACACTGGCAGATACAGGCAAGAAACCAGACAGTTCTTCAGGTGATGATGTGTTCAGAGGCAAGAGCAAGATTGAGCAACAGACTGGAAAAGTACCCAACATAGTGCTTGATTGCCAGAAGTTTTACATGCAATTGCAATCACCATTTAGAATCCTTTGATGACTTTGTCGCTGCCCTGAAAGACCTGATGAGCATTTGCACATTTCAGAACATGCAATCAGCTCACGAGAGATCAGCTCATAGTGCATTGTCATGGCCCCAAAATGAAGGAAGCCTTGTGGATCAGTTAAGACTCCATACTGGAACAGGCCATCACAACTGCAAAAATAGTTAAACGTTCTCTACTCTTAATGAAGGAAGTTAAACACAATCATTCAAATCCAAGAAGAGGTATGCAATGCCCGCCCCGCAGCAAAAGGCCTGTTCTTGCTTATATGTTGGATACGTTGAAAGTGAAGCCTGAGACTGGTTTAACGGAAGTATTCATGTTTAAAAAAATGTTCACAATTGCTGAACTGAACACACAAAAACACATGCTGTACAGTTGTAGCTTGGACGATATGCAGATCGCCTGTCCTTTATACAAATACAAGCTCCCCAGTAAGGGTGTGTGGTTGTGGGCTGCATGGGGCACATGCAGGATCGTGTATTGAACATTTTTGTGAACGAGGTTTTGTGGTTTACAAAATAAACCAAAGCAGACTGGAATTAACGGTGAGGTAAGGATCAATAACCCATATTATCTGACAGATTTAATAAATGTATATATGAAACGCGGACTAAGCCATGATCCGCGTGCCTTTAAATGCATAACACAACCAATGAGATATACATTACTGCATAGCATGAACCTAGCACCGCGCTTGAGGAGTACATGCATGCTTGGGAAAACGCTTATCTGACACGCTGGCGCGGGGTCGCATTATATCGCAGGCTTTATGGCATGTTAAGGACGGCTTTGTGGTGGGCACTGGCGGTAGACCTGCTTTGCGCGATGTTGTGGTGTGTGGCCTACTAGTGTGACAGGTGGAGTTCCAGGTGATGTTACATCGCATTATATATTTACATGTTTGTATTAAATGCTGTGATAAGCGCCGGGTCCTTCCACAAGCCCCGCTCTCTCTATTCACTCATCTGTTGCATGAGGACCTGCTTGTTGGTAATTAAGATCAGTGACAGTGTTGACAGTGGTGCTGCGGGCGCTGCTCAAGGTGACTGCCTGCAGGTGCGATGCTGCTGGCTGATTGCTGACTGCGGTGTTCGGTGACCTTTGGCCGGTGCCCCAAGAAGCAAGAACTTGGCGTGGCGGGGGCGCTGGCAGCACTGCTGCAGTGCGGCACTGTGGTCTCATGAGTCAGTCCTGCTGCAGCTGCACAGTGCCTCATGCCTGCTGCCTGCCATGCACCTCCGTGGTGCACACACATAATGCTTGCTACTGCTGGCCCACTGCCTGGCTAATGCTGCTTGGCCTCAGGCCTGCTGCAATGCTGCTCTGCCTCGGTGTGGTGTGTGCGCGGTCGGCCGGGCTGTCCTGTCTCTGTCTCTGAGAATGACTGAGTTCATCATGCCCGGGAGTCGAAAGCAAAGCCCATATCCTCTCGTTGACTCCTCCTCCTCCTGGCGCTGGCGGTGCGGAGTCTGTCTGTGTGCGGGAACTGCAGCCGCTGCCTGCATTTTCATTGGTTAATCCCTCCTCGGCAGCCCCAGCCCCAGGCCTCGGCCCAGGCACAAGTGGCTTTCAACTTTGCATGCAAGGGCAACAAATGTGTTGTTACTTCCTACAAAATTGAAAGCAACTTAATGGAGATGGAGAGTGAAGTATCACCTCTTCCCTCCGTTCCTACCCCTCCTCCTGATCTCCTCCCATTCTTTCCGACAACTTTTCTTTGCTTAAAACTTTTTGTTATGCTTATGGCCTCAGGCTCAGCCCAGCAGGCAGGCAAGGCAGCCCGCCCCGTCCCCGGTGTTACAATAGCACATTTTGTCAATTTTCTCGAGACTCGGCCCGCAGCCCCTATGATGCAGCAATGGCATGCATCAAATTGCAATTTGCAAAATAAATCATCAGAGCAAGGTAACAACGTGTAAATACACACACGTTGTCACCTTGCTTAATGAATGCTGCAGTGCCCAACCCCAGTTCCATCACGCAGGGCGCCTGGCGAGCTGCTGAACAAAAACACAAAAACAATTTCACAAGATAACACCTGGAAATATCCAGACTCAGCCGGAGACGTCTGCTTAGTTCGGGCTCCCCGGTCGCACTAACGCGGCCGGGAACGCCCCCTTTATTCCTAGTGCACGCAGCGGAGTGCAACGTCACTCTGCCGCGTGCTCTTCCCTTTAAAGGGACAGCACCACAGTGTGGCTTCATGAAAACATGCCCCGGCGACCGCTAGGCCAACTCCGACCCTGTCAGTAACATTTTGAAAAACGTTAGCATGGTTCCTTTCTATGCCTCACTTCCAGAAAGCGATTTCCAATCAGAATAAGGTGGGGAAGAGGTGATGGTTTTGTGTCTCACCATTTGATAGTGTCGCTGCTGGACAAATTCATGTATACACTTAGAGAACATCCAGATAGGCATTTGTATCTAAATATCACAAAGCAATTTCAATATATTGCCATGGGGTCCAGTTGAAGTAGGTACATGGAGGAGACGCGTGCTATTTAGCTCCAGAATGCACAGTAATGAGAAATTCATGTGTTTTAGTTTTCCATGTAATATGCATTTCACCGCCCATAGTAGCCTAAATTATTGGTGCATTTCTAAACTCCCTGGTGCTGTCACTGTCCAATTTTGGAGAATATTTGACATCTGCAGTATTTAGAGTTAGCGTGGTCCTATTTGAATGAAGCCAAGGGATGCCATCTAGGAGAGAAGACATCTTAAGTGACCATACATCAAATGTGGCAGAAAGGACTGCTTTGATTTTGTGAAAGACCATGTACAGTGTTAAAGTGGAATTTGCACAGAGTACCCAACTTTGGTTGCGAGAGTAGAACCCCAGAGAAGGCGATCATGCCAAGTCAAACAAATTAAATCGCAGGAAACCTTCGGTTCAAATTTCACCTCTACTAGCATAACTAGAACAGTATCAAAGTTCTGTTGAGGATATTTTTCCCTCATCTATGGTAGACCATTGAATGTACATTAAATCCTGACTACATAGTTGTTCCTAGATTTTCGCAAAGCGTTTTGGAATACTTTACCAAATGTAGGATACTTTTTCTTTTAGGCAGACTAATAGGTTTTTATGTGATTTATAAATCACAAACCTAACTGGAAGAAACAAGTGCTGTACAAAGTGGCCACACCAAATGGGTTACAAGTGGGGTATGGGTATAACAGAGTAGCTGGGTTAGTAGGGGAAGCAGGGGAGGTAGGAGTTTCAGAATGGAGAAAAAGGCTTGAGTGGAGCAATCAGCGTTTGCCGAGATGTTCTTAGAAGAGTAAGGTCTTTAGGCACTTATATAGGATATAGAGGGGCAGTCTTATCTGTGTTTGTACCTTCTTACAGATGGCAGGTTCATAGCAGGAAAAGGCCCGTTTCTTGTTTTCTTGTTTTTTGATGTTCATTGTTTCCATTCTGATGATTTTATGACTTTTCGTGGTGCGCTGTCCTCCGGAGATGGTGAGTTTTCTCAGCTAGGTAGAGTGGTGTTTCCATTGTGACTGTTTTTAGGTGGTCAAGGCTATCATGAAATTATGCATAGTTGAAAGGACAACCAGTGCATCTCCTTGAGGATGGGTCACTGTGGTCACATTGTCATAGTTCTGCGATGAGGCATGCTGCAGCATGTTGGATGCGGTCTGGGACTCGTGGCAGTAGGGCATTGCCACAGTGTAGGTGGGTGATGACCAGGGCTTCGACAACTGTTCAGAAACTTGGGGCAGGGTTGAAAGGTTTAACATAGTGGTGTTGCACAGGCTGCTTCCATGCTGGTGGCTCATCTTAGGGATGTATGTTTTGAATGAAAGGACATAGGTAAAGCAGAGAGATTTTGCACTGGGTGTGTTGAAACGTGACCATCAAACTTCATGTCAACCAATTCTTGACCTGGGCCCACTTGGTGGGGTTTCCTTGGAAAATTAATTTGGTCTTTGTCAGTTCAAGCTTCGGGTAATTGTTTGACATCCAGGTATGAATAAGGGGAAAGCCGGTGCGTGAATTGAAGGATGTTGTTGATGCAATTGATTTTAAGGTAAAGCTGCAGGTCATCGTTGTCTTGGTGTATCTTAATGTCTCTGTTGGCAAAGAACTCCGCCAGAGGTTCCATGTTGATGACACGGACAGGATGCACCCTGATGGAACTCTGTAGGTTACTTGGGGGCACTGGGAGCTGTTGGACGTCAATTGGATAAGTTGTGCAAAATCTAACCATACAGCTTTTGTGGCCCGGCATATACAGGAGTTCACTAGGTACTGTTCAGCTTGTCCTACTTGCCAAGTTAATAGTGCGGATGTTCCACCCAAAGCACCACCACAGCAAATACCCCATATAACTATCCCCTTTCAAAGAATAGGAAGGGATCTGGTGGGGCCTCTGGAGCCTGCAAGTCGGGTTATCAGAATTTATTGGTTATGGTGGATTAAGCAACCCGGTATCCTGAAGCCTTCCGTCTACGCGGAACATCAGCAAGATTGATGTGTGATGATCAAGAGCACATGGAGACTTCGGAGAGTTGGGTTTGGAACCCCATTTGTAATGGCGCTGGATATGGCAGTTTCCAAGAGGTATACTAGTACCCTAGAATGACTTTCCAATAACTATTGGACTCAGTTGGATGTTATAAGGTTGGTCGAATTTTAATCGTGCGTTAATCAGTTCGCAAACACTGCCCAATTAGGGCAGACAGACTTGTTTACAATTGTTTACAATTGCATATCATGTAAATGCCATTTGCAAGTCAAGAATTGCCAACACGTGTTTCGTCCTAGGGACTTTTTCAAGGCTGTGAATAGATGTGATAGTAACCGTGTGTGCACGTATCGTGAGTGGGTACAGTGAGAGACATGGTTTCATAGTCCTATTCGTACATGTTTGTATTTGAGTGTTTGACATGTTAGCCGTCGCAACGGTTGATACCGGTTGGTTATAGTGTTAAAGACACATAGGATAGCATGTATTTCCATGTATACATGTTTCATTTCATGGTGAGACGTGAGTTGACCGTGAGTGTTGTAGCGAGGTGACCAAAGCAAAATAATAACAAACATATATTTCATATAACAATAGATTGCGAAATAGTTTGCACAAGGAGGGGCGAAAGGAGAAGGAAGGAGTTAGTAATGGGGAAGATTTAGGGGGGCAATCCTGCGCTAAGTGGTCACAGTGGGTTCTTGCCGTGAATGGGCAGGCCTGGTGGGTCCTAGGTGTAGGTAGCTGAGTAGCTCAGACTGTTATTGATTCATCAGGACACCCAAGTATTTGACTGTATTTGTTATTTCAAGTTTTTTTCCTTCTAGAAAGATTGAGAGCTGCAATTTTTTCTTATTTAGATGTCTTGTTAATGACATTACTTTTTTTTTTTTGTTATTAATCTGCATGCCATTAGCTGATGCATAGACTTCCAGTTGTCTCAGTCTTTTTTGTAAGACAACTTGGGTTCTGTTGAAAATTACTAAATCATCAGCATACATCACTTAGGATATTGGCAAGTTGTTCTGCTTTGGGGGATTCGCTAGGATATTTTGTTGGCTGTCTGCAAAATCCGATGTATAAAGGTTAAATATGGTTGCCGCCACTGGGCATCCCTGTTTGAGTCCATTCCATGGTTGGATTTACGTGGATAAGAATCCTTCTTGTGATAGCCTGGTTCTTATCATTGTATTTGTGTAGAGGGATTTTATTGGATCGAGAATATCGGTTGGGCACTTCCATGCCTCCAGTTTTCTCCACAACTTTTCTCTATTGACGGAATCAAACGCGAGTTTGAAGTTAATGAAGGCTGCATAGTTCGTAGATCTGTCTTTTAATGCTTCTTGTTTCAGCATTTTAAGAATAATCAAGTTGATGTTTGTTCCTGTATCTTTTACAAACCCGGTTTGTCTCGGGTCCAGTCTTCCGGCTGCTTTTGCCCACTTGATTAGATTTCGGAGTAGAAGGGAAGCAAATACTTTACCCATAGGATCCAGAAGCGCAATGGGTCGAAAGTTTATTGGCAGTTTTCTGTCGCCTTGCTAGAAGATTGGGACAAGAATGGCAGTTTTCCAGGTCCTCAGGATGATCTTATTTTTCGAAGGGATTGTGTCCTCCGACGTATTCCTCATCCTAGATATATATCCTTCCAGCTCTGCTGGCCTCGGAAATTTTTTTCTTTAGAGGGCGCTGCGCGTCGACGTCCCTCGAGTCGATGTCCCTCGACAGCCGCCGTATCGACGCTCGACGTCATCCTGCCTATAAAGGCTGCGTGCAGCGTCCGTTGCTCAGTTCCGTTTTTCCGCGCTTACTCGGTGCCTCGGAATACCGTTGCTCAGTTCTTAGTCAGATTAATCCTATTTACCTCGAGTTATTCGATCCATACTCGATGGCTTCCTCGTCGGAACCGACAACTCCTCGATCCGGCTTCAAAAAATGTCGAGATTGTGAGAAAAAGATGTCGTTGACCGATCCTCACAGAAATTGTCTGTGGTGCTTGGGAGCTGAACACCATTGTTCGGAATGCGAGGACTGTATGTCCATGACAGCTAAGGCCCTGAAGGAGCGTAGGGGGAAGCTGGGGAAAGGTAAGATTTTTAAAGCTTCTTCTTCGTCGACGAAGTCGAGACATTCGTCTCCTCGTCACCATTCGCGCTCCAGGTCTCGGAGTGGGTCTCATCACTCCTCGAGATCGAAGCACTCGAAGAGGAGGCGTCGAAGATTCCCTTCTCCGTCTTCCTCTTCCTCTGTTTCGCCAAAAAGAATCCCTTGCCCCACGAAACATAGTTCCCGGGCTGAATGGGAGGAATTCCGAAAGAATATGATGAGCGTCTTCGAGAAAGCGGCCTCGACCCCCTCGAAGACTGCCGAGAGCGATGCTCTGGTCGAAAGACCCAAAGGTCAAAAACGCCGCGAGTCTCAGTACCCGGCGAAAGAAACCTCTCGAGCGCGTTTCGAACCCTTGAGCAGGACTATGACCTCCAAACCTTCCTCAAAGGTTCCGTCGACGCCGTCGACGAAGGTCCCGTCGAGGTCGATGTCTTCGACGCCGTTGTCGAGGGGACCTTCGACACACGAGTCTGTCGACTCGACGCGGCCTCGACACCGGCGTCGACGCCAAGAAAAGTCACGGTGACCACACATCCAGTGACTATCCCCAGGCCCTCGACGTCGATGGCGTCGATATTGTCGAGTAGAATTCCAATTCTGTCGAGGTCCTCGAGGCCTCCACCTCTGTTTTCCACGCCACGCTCGAAGCCTTCGACGTCGGCGTCGACGACATCGACGTTTTCGAGGCCAATAATGACAAGTTCGGCACCCTCTGCCTTGGAAATGGGATTTACTCCCTTTATGAGTTCAGAACAATTGAGAACTATATCCTCAATTTTAGAAGAGGGTGATTTGTCTGAACAAGACACATTTGAGTTACAGGGACCTGTAACCCCAGTTAGAGAGGAATTTTCCTCTGAAGAGCGCAGATTAAAGGATCTTCATGATTCTTTACATGAGGCAAGTGGGTTAGACACTTCCCCTGAGGTGGATTTTGCTAAGCTAGACCCGGGGGAGCATGCTGAAACCCCCTACAGAGACTTAATGGCCAGGATTACAGAGTTCATGGGGTGGTCTGCACCTTCACAATCTTTCCAGCAAGATGACCTCACGGATATTCTTGACAAAGGCCCACAAGAGGATCCTGTGGTGCCCTTTCATAAAGCTCTTCAGAGAAAGATCATGACAAACTGGGAAACCCCAGATGTAATACCAGCAGTAAATAAAAAACTGTCTGCAAAGTACAGGGTATCTTCCACAGACCCAGAGTTTTTGTCTAAACATCCATCCCCAGAAAGTCTGGTGGTACAAGCAGCATCCTCTACCGATTTCAAGACGGCTTATCCTACAGTCCCACAGGACAGGGACGATAAAAAATATGATGCTATGGCAAAGAAAGTCTTTTCAGCATGTAGCATGGCGTTAAAGTCTGTTAATGCTACTTGCACCCTTGCTATGTTCAGCCATACACTTTGGGAGTGTGCTTCTACAGCGGCTGACTGCATCCCGTAGGGAGAAGAAAGGGATGCGTTCCTGAATATTATACAGGACGGTAAAGACGCTATGTGCGAATCCCTCCAGACGGGCATTGATTCGGCTGACAGTATCAGCAGAGCAATGGCGGCAAGTACATCAACCAGGAGATTCGCTTGGTTGAGAAAGTCGGGTTTTGCCCCAGATGTGCAAGCCAGGCTCTTGAACATGCCATTCGATGGCTCTTCTTTGTTCGGGAAAAAGGCGGATGACAGTTTAGAGAAACTGCAAACTTCAAAAGCTGCAGCAAAATCCCTAGGAGCTGCAATCCGTCAGACTCCTTTTCGTCCCACAGGAACCTCTGCGAGGGGCAAGTCCTTTCGCTTCTACTCCGCATTCGGAAGAGGTAGAGGACGACCGGCTCAAAGGGGTCAAAGAAGAACTACCCGAGGTGGACGGGGTAGATATTCTAAAGCCGCAGCAACAGCAGGTGCCTCTTTACCATCGGCATCTGCATCAGCCGCCCCAAAACCACTCTGAGGACTCCCCTCACAGGACACCTGTAGGGGGCAGGTTGACTCAACATCTGACGGTATGGCAGGCTATCACGTCAGATGCTTGGGCATTGGAAACAGTCGCCCAAGGTTACTGCCTGCTTTTCCTACGTATACCTCAGAGTCATCTACCGGGGATCAGCTCTCAGAAAGCTCCAGATCCGCTCCTCTTGCAGGAAATTTTGGAACTGCTAGAGAAAGGTGCCATAGAACCGGTACCTGTAGCGGAGAGGGACAAGGGCTGGTACTCCCCTTACTTTCTCATTCCGAAAAAAGACGGAGGACTGAGACCCATCTTGGACTTGCGAGAATTGAACAAATTCCTCAGAAAAGACAAATTCAAGATGGTCACTCTTTCTCAGATCCTCCAGGCCCTTCAGTTTCAGGACTGGTTGGTATCTCTGGACCTTCAGGACGCTTATTTCCATGTGCCTATCCATCTCAAACACAGGAAATACCTGAGGTTCGCAATTGGCAACTCTCACTATCAATTTCGAGTACTGCCATTTGGGCTGACCTCCGCCCCGAGGGTCTTCACCAAGTTAATGTCGGTAGTGGCTGCAAGTCTAAGGAAGGAAGGGATTCACGTCTACCCCTACCTGGACGATTGGCTGATCAGGGCTGTTTCTCCGGAGCAAGCTCAGATCCAGCTAAATCACGTGTGCCATTTCCTTCAAAGACTGGGCTTCTCCCTCAATTTAAAGAAGTCACAAATGTTACCATCGCAGAGACTCCAGTTCATAGGAGCGACCCTGGATACTTCCCTGGGAAAAGCCTCGCCACCAGAGGTGAGGGCTCAAGATATTCTACAGATGGTTACCAAGTTCCAGCATGCCCAACGTCTCCCAGCCTTCGACTTTTTGAGGTTGCTAGGCCTCATGGCATCCTGCATTTTCCTTGTGCCAGAGGCTCGCCTGAGAATGAGATCCCTCCAGTGGGCACTGAGGACTCAGTGGTCACAATTCTCAGGGAGAATGACAGATCTTCTTCAGGTTCCCGGCAGGGTGGCTAGAGACCTTCAGTGGTGGGCCTGTCAGGAGAACATTCTGAAAGGAGAACAGTTTTGGCAACCCTGGCCGGATATAACAGTAGTCACGGATGCCTCACTCACGGGGTGGGGAGCCCACGCCAACGACTTGACCATCAGCGGTCGTTGGTCTCCATCGGAGTCCAGACTACACATCAACCTGTTAGAGCTGAGAGCCATCAGACTTGCGTTGAAGGCTTTCCTGCCAGCTGTACAAGGGAAGAACGTCCTGATAATGACGGACAACACGGTGGCCATGCATTACCTCAACAAAAGAGGAGGCGTAGGATCACTACCCCTGTGCAGAGAGGCGATGCAGCTCTGGTTTTGGGCAATCCAAGAAGGAATCTCTCTATCGGCAGTTCACCTAGCCGGAGAGAAGAACTTGACAGCGGACGCTCTGAGCAGGCAGAACACAGTCTCCCACGAGTGGGAGCTAGCTCAGGAAGTCCTTCAAGAGATCTTCGCCTTTTGGGGAACCCCTCAGGTAGATCTGTTCGCCACCAGCCTAAACAGGAAATGCGACCTGTTCTGCTCAAGGGAATTTCCTCCGAGAGGAGCTCTGGGAGACGCGTTCATAGTGGACTGGGAGTTTCCGCTTCTGTACGCGTTCCCACCGGTCCCTGTCATTCCTCAAATGATCAGGAGGTTGAGAAGATTCCGGCGAACCATGATCCTAATTGCCCCGGATTGTGCCAGGAGAACGTGGTACCCGGACCTTCTAGACTTGTCCATCTGCCCTCCAATTCGACTTCCTCTCAGAGAGAACCTACTCTCACAGAAGGGAGGTCAGGTTCTCCATCCAGACATCAAAACCCTCAACCTTCATGCTTGGCTTCTGAACGGCTGAGGTACAAGGATTGGGACCTCCCTGATGACGTTATGGAGGTGTTGCTTTCGGCAAGGAGGCCAGCAACAAAGTCTTTATACCGCTGCCGTTGGTGTAGAGAACAGAATATCGACCCATTTTCATGTGGTACACCAATGGTTTTGTCCTTCCTACTATATTTGGCAAATTCAGGCCTTCAAGTTGGCACCATTAAGGGCTATCTCGCAGCGCTATCTATCTTTAAGCGTACTGCGGAAGAACCATCCTATTTCAAATTACCCTTGGTAATACAGTTTCTAAAGGGGTTAACCAATGTTTATCCCCCAAGACCATTCCAAGTTCCCCTATGGGATTTAAACTTAGTACTAACTTTCCTGATGGGTACACCTTTCGAACCTCTCCATTCTTGTTCGTTAAGATTCCTTACCCTTAAAACTGTTTTATTAATAGCACTTACATCTGCTAGAAGGGTGAGCGAATTACAAGCTCTTTCTTGTAAACCCCCTCATACAATCTTTCACAAAGACAAAGTTGTCCTGCAAGTGAAGCCTAATTTCCTCCCAAAGGTGGTTTCTGAATTCCATATCACTCAGAAGATTACCCTACCATCTTTCTATCCTCCTCCTCACCCGGGGAAAGAGGAAGAGAGGTTACACAGACTAGACCCTAGGAGGGTTTTAAGTTTTTACATTAGTAGACTAGCCAGGATAAGACAGGCAGACCAGCTGTTTGTAGGTTACGCAGGTCACAAGCTGGGGTTACCAATAACTAAGCAGACCATTTCCAGATGGATCATTCTAGCCATTCTGGAATGTTATAAACTGGCAGGGAAAGAGCCCCCTCTAAACCTTAGGGCTCATTCGACCAGAGGTATTGCAGCTTCATCGGCCCGCAAAAGAGGCGTGCCGGTTAAAGACATATGTGCGGCCGCTACATGGTCGTCTGTCCATACCTTTACACGTTTTTACAATCTGGATTCCTCCTCCAGTCAAGAGACTAGGTTTGGAAGGGCTGTACTGCATTCTATTCATCAATAGAAGACAGCGTGAAGTCAGTACTCCCTCCTCCGAATATAGAATACTGCTATGGGAGCCTATCTAGGATGAGGAATACGTCGGAGGACACAATCCCTTCGAAGAACAAGTTACTTCTTACCTTGTAACGTTCTTTCGACGGGATGTTCCTCCGACGTATTCCTCATCGACCCTCCCATCCATCCCCGCAGTTCTACTTCCCTTGTTGTTGCAGCTTACGCTCCTTCAGGGTGATTAGTCTAGTCCAGACAGTAATACTGTGGGCTACAAAACGGAACTGAGCAACGGACGCTGCGCCCGGCCTTTATAGGCAGGATGACGTCGAGCGTCGATACGGCGGCTGTCGAGGGACATCGACTCGAGGGACGTCAACGCGCAGCGCCCTCTAAAGAAAAAAATTTCCGAGGCCAGCAGAGCTGGAAGGATATATATCGAGGATGAGGAATACGTCGGAGGAACATCCCGTCGAAAGAACGTTACAAGGTAAGAAGTAACTTGTTCTTCTCAATAGTCACCATTATTTGTATGAAGAAATTGGTCCATAATTCTGGATTCTGCCTGAGAATCTCGTTTCTCAGTCCATCTGGGCCGTGGGCCATAGAAGGGTTTAGTTGTTTTATGTGCATTAGAATATCAGTCCCTGCAGATGTTCCATATCTTATTTTTAGCAACCGGTTGCTATTTATGCAGGTCTTCCATTTTCTGATATAATGTTGAAAAATGTGATACCCCACTCAGTTTCTGGACATCTAGTATTAATCTCTCATTCTGTTGGTCATTTTCATTTAACAAACTCCATAGATTTCTACTGCTTTGATTTCGGAGTGCAGAGAGCATATTTTCGGCATCATTTTGAATTAATGTTATTTTTGTAGACTTGTGCCAATTTCTGTATTGTTGTTTTAGAAGTTTGACAATTTTCATACAATCTTTCTGTCCAGAATTTATGGTATTTCTTATGTTCTTTCGTAACTCCGTTTTTTCATTGCTATTGGCTTGTTATATATATGAGAATGTTTCTTTTTCTCGATTTGTTTCTTCTTATTCAATAGCATAAATGGTTTCAACAGCCAGCTGTATTACAATTTCTCAGTGTCTGTTCGAGATGTCGCTTGGAAGGCACTAGTTATCCTTGCTACTTGCATTTCAGACATTCTTAGGTGGTTTGTGCCAGTATTCAACTCTAATGTGTAATTGTAACCTATTTTTGCTGTGAACATGAAAGCCGTCCATTCAATTGAAATTCTGTTGTGGTCACTAGTATTAGTTTCATTGTTAGAGAATTTAGTGATCTAATCTGTGATACCATCAGAAGTATATATATAATCCAGGCGTGCATGTGTCGAGTCTCTCGACCAGGTTGGTTTGGACGGAATATACAATTGGTCCTGTGGCCACTTATTAGTGTCATATGCCTTTTCTCCATTTCTTTGGTCCATATTTGTGCTTGGCAAGTTCTGTATTTCAGTTTTCTGCCCTTAATTATCAAACAAATGAAAATTAAAGTCTGCACACACCCAAAGATCTATATGTCTGTATTTATTGCAGATATCATCAATGGATGTCAAAACTATGTTGATGAATAAATCAGCATTGAACGCTATTGGATTCCAATAAATATTGACAATCCCAAGTTTTTTTGAAGAGACATTCATTTTTTCCTTATTCGTCATAGAGTATGTAGATGTTTTATATTCAATGATGGTATATTTCATCCAGACATTCGGAAATGTGCTATGGAGAACTTCTAGAACACCGTCTATTTTAATCAGCGTCAAGAGGCTTGCCGAAGGACATCCCTTGTTCGATTTTATAGTTGGGTTTATGCAGGCTATGTATCCATCGCAGGCTGGAGTCTGATAAAGCCAGGTCTCTTGTAAAAAAAATAATCTGGTGTTGGGTAAGGACATTATTTTCATCTCTTAATCGATGGCCCAAACCTCTAGAGTTCCATGAGCAAATACTGATTCAGGTTTGTTGGGGGGTAATTGGTTGTTACTGTTGCTCCCTCTTGTATTTTGTGTAATATTCTCACGCTTCATATTCTATGAATTGGTCGATACAGTGAAGACAATCTTTTACTTTGTATCATAGAGTTTTCGCATAAGTGATTACTTCTAAGATTATCATCTTCATCTCTATATTGAACCTGGGAGGAACCTTGATACATGGACCTATGAGTTTTGAAGAATTCCATTCCAGTTCGTTGGTTAGGAGCATCATGTTCGATCATTTTTTCAGTTTTGATTTTTTCAAATCGGATGCAATTAAAGCCAAGTTTGGCAAACACCTCTGTGTTATACATCACCTTTTCAAGAGTGAGAAGAGTTTTAAATTGGATCCATACCTCATCCGTTTTTTGTTCATGGAAAAATTCGACTAGATTGATGTCATCAGATTTGATTGTTTTTTAGCTGCAGCATAACATGCATTAGCCGGAGAATATTTGTTCTATTCAGGATGAGTCTATCGCTCTTTGTGTGCATCCGTTTCAGCTTTATCCTGTTGCTTGGATCATTGCGTCAGGGGTTTTGAAATATTGGTAACTTAATTCGTTTTTTTGTTGATTCTATTGAAATTATTGAGCGGTCTCTGTTACAACTTTCTTCTGATTGGTTCGGTTATTCTTGGAGAGATTTATCTGATATGATGCTATAGTCTGTGCTTATACTCCCTAATTTGTTGTCTGAGATGTTTTCACAGGAAAGATCTCTTCTTTCCCTGTTTATTGATTGGCCTTCTTCATATTCATCGACTACGATTAAGGATTGGTCCTCTTCATGTACATGCTCTTTTTCGCGGGGTGTCCTCTCTTCTTGACTATAAGTTGAAAGATTCATTAGAAGGTCCTGATCTAATTGTTTTTCGTTTTGTTATTGGGATTTGTTGCTTTATATTAGTTCTGCTTTTTTCTTTTCCATTTGGTAGAGCTTTCTGTAGATTCATGTTTTCCAATGTTTTGAGATGCTTTGAAGGGCTCCTTGCTATCAGTATCGTCAGATTTCTTAGAAAAGCTCTTGATCCTCTTTTTGTCTTTTTTATTGTTTTTATACCATGGGACCTTTCTTTCTTTTCCCCTTTGAGGGATTTAACTGGATTTTACCAGGATAAAATTTAAATCGATCAAACATCGGAAAAGATTCTGCCCCTTGTGACGCTGTGGAGGTAGCTATGGTTCCATGATGGGTTTTGTGTCTTTGTGTAGCCAATTTGGTTTTAGTTTTTGGCACTTCGAGTGGAATTATCACATTTTGGTCCCCCTACGTCATTTTGATTTTTTAGAGATGGTTTGGTAATATCACTCACAACTTCATTTCCTGTCAAATTTGGTGGGGTCCTTTGTTCCTCTGTTATGCAAATTTTCATATTGTCTCGTTGCTCTGGGCAACAGCATTTGCTATTCTCATCTCTATCATCAATATGCCGCTTTTGTTTATCAATGAGCATTTCCATCATAGTTGTCGTCATCAGAGCTTTGTTTGCTCGGTCACTGCGAGCAATATCGAACAGTCTTCGTTGCCATTGATTAGACGCCTTTGCTTCCACATCTAATCTGGCTTGGATTTTAGTGATGAAGGATTCGAAAAATATTTGCTTTGTGTGAATCATAGCTAGTAATGTAGCTTGGTCTTTTATTGATTCACTAATTACCTGGTAAAGCTTTAGAAATGGAATTAGTGCATGTGTTGAGGCTGCCATAAGCATGTTTTGGAGCTCTAGCATAGAAGTCGTTATTGCTTTGCATTCTGTTTCTGGTGGCTGCATACATTGGCATTTATCTGCCTCACCATTGTGTTGTGATTTCCGAGTTATGGGGTTTTGAGCCTGTGGTTGGATGTTATATAATTCCTCGGTTTCTTGCATGCTGTTTGAATCTGTTGTCTGACTAGATGTTAGTTGTATAGACATGTCTTTGCCTTCATGGGGAAATGTAGTTGATGTCATTACTGTTTCTAAAGCATTCTCCTTCTTGATAGTGTAGGACTCAAATACTTCATTTCGTTTTTCAAGATTCACCATCAGCTCCTCGATTTCTGTTATGTCCAGTGAAAGGCGTGCCATGCGTCTGTTGTGTATTGATGTTGTTGGCGGTCGCACAGTCAGGAGTTGTTTATTATATTGCTCATATTTGGATTGCGACTCATTGCAGGTGTTTCAAAGGATTCATTTCGATATTGTTGAGGTTCTATTTCTAGTGGAGTACCTTTCTTTATGCGCGTCAAAGTTCTGTTCGTGGAACCGAAAGATTAAATGCAAGGCTTCCTTAATGGGTGCAAATTGCTTGTCGTCAGAATCTAGAACACGTTCTTTATTCTGACAGACTATTGGAAATTCGTGAGTGTTCATTACTTTTGTATCTCTGTTTGAGTTCTGAGGATAGAGTCTCTATATTAATGGGGTAGCTTTCTTGTTCATGGGCTGAGGGGCGCAGTCTTTGACTGGTCTCACCTTATCAACCTCCTGAACTTGTTTCTCTGATCTTAAAAGATGCAATGTGGGTGTCAGCTACCCCTTGATTCGCAGAAAGGTCAACATTCCGAGCTGGAATTAGAGTCAAAAGTAAACTCACCGTCATATTCCGTTGCTGGAGACGTTTCATAGCTGCTTTCTCACGCGGCAGATTGCACTAAGATGGTGGTTGTTTCGGCAAAGGGGGCGGAGCCGGGGAGGAAGGTGTCTCCATTGTATCGATTGTCTTGGTGCGCTGCCGGGTGCATGGTCCTGTTACTGTGGCCATATCCGCTGTCAACGATCACCTCCCTCGCCTCCACAGGCTACACGCAATTCACAAGTTCCCAGAGAGGACCCGGCTGGTCGCACAGCCTCACCGCAGCCTCCACCCAGACTCTGCGTACTCTGCGTCCACTCCGCGGATCAGATGGGATCTTAACCAAGAGTCTCCGCCTTCGGTAGGTAGAAAGAGTAGATAGACTACTCGCTGGAATTAAAGCTGAAGGCACAATATTCAATGTTCAAAGCACATGCTCGAAAATAGCGTGGACTCCACAAGACTCTTCTGACTTTTTTAAATGCATAAATCCGGCTTTCAAGGGCTGGATTGTTAAATTGTAGCAGGTGCGAATGTTTGGAAATTACTTTCTTGATGTCATTATGATGTGTGTGAAACGTCATTGCGCAAACAAGTCGCCGGTTGGTAATATTCTGTTTAGTATTCTTTGCCAACAGTATCTCTCTGTGTTGGTTTTTGGCCCTTTTCCATGACTGTGTAAGAAGGTGGGACGGATAGCCTCTGTGAGATAACCTGTTTTGTATTATGTTCGCCTGTGTAGCAAAATCCTCAACTCTAGTGCAGTTTTGTATAGCTCTTAAAATTGACCATACGGTATGCTCTCTTGCAGGGCTTGTGCGTGAAAACTGTCAAACCGAAGATTGGTGTTCCTATCGGTCTCTTTACGATAAAGGTCCACTATAATCTGTCCATTGTCAGTCTTAATTAAGAGATCCAGAAACGATATGGACTGGTTGCTTGCTGACGTGGTAAACTTCAAGTTGGTATTGAGCGTGTTGATCCATAGTAAGAAATTATCATAATTGACCTTTTCTTTGTCCCATTTGATGATGATATCATCTATATACCCTTTATAGAATTTTAGGGCAGGCCTAAACGGATTGGTGTCATCTAATGTGAATGTTTTCTCGAATTTCCACATGTATAGTGTCGCGTAGTTCATGTCATGATCCCAGTAAATGAGCACAGTTCCCATTCAGGCATACAGGAGAAGCAATGGACATCGCATAAGTCAGTAGGTCAAAAGTCGGTACAAGCCTGGCACAAATAGCATTTGTACCATTCATAGCAAGTGCACCCATAGGCTCTCATAGTGCTTACAGTGGTTTCATACACTAAACATGGCTGCCGCTAGGTCCATTGATAACTTCCAGGACACTCTATAGCTATTGCAGAGGGAGCTACTTAAGCCCCGCCTGCGCTGGAGCGCTCGCTTGGCGTCTGCTCCGCTGACAGCGGGGTAATGCTACCAGCGTCTCTCCTCACAGAACCTGTCAAAGGAGAAAAACAGAGACATTAGTTTTCACAGAAAAACAACAGAATTCCATAGTTATTGAAAAGACATACCGAACCAAAGTATCTCCAAAGCGTTTCCTCAGTCAGCTGTTTTTGTTCGTAGCCGCAGCAGTCTTTGTGCGCAGTCGCACTACCTTCATTCAGAAGTTTCCTCAGCAGACTGCATCTTCCAAAGGTATTTCTTCTTCAGCTTTCTGAAAACCTGCAAACAAAAGGTATTTCTTTAACGAACGAACTTAATAGAAATAAGAAAGAAGAAGTTTACATAAGTTACATACCTGAAGTTTCTTCAAGTTTTCACCACTTAGTTATTACCGCGCTCTTCCCTGAAGGCTGCAATTACTCAGTATAGATGAACTTAAGTTTGTTAAACGTTTCTTCATTCTGAGTAACGTTGCAGTCATTCCACAGCCATTAAACTTTCCGAATTCAGAGAACCTGCAAGATTAAAGTAAAATGTTAGAAAGAGAGATCTCTCCAACGTAGGGACTAATCAAATTCTAACAAACTATAATATTTTTACCAAATTATTACCCAAGAAAGCAAGGACATTATAAAGACAAGAGTCTATTGAACATCGCAGCCTTCAAGTTTAAAGTTTCTTCATTCCAACGCGCCCCTGTAGAATACAGGATGGTGAGCTCCACAAAACATAAACACAGGTGAGCAGGGAGAGATTACCAAAGGCACACAGTTATACAATGATTTCTCAGAAAATAGATATTATAGTAGTACTATTCTTGTTATTTTTGTTTACACAGAAAAGGAATCCTAAAAGTGCCCCAGTAACAGATCCACTGGCTGAGAAGGTATTACTCTACCGAGGAGTCCAGGTAAGCGTTACAGTTAGGGGCAAAAGCTGCCCCCATCGCAGTACCCTTTATCTGCAAATAGAACGCTGTCTTGAAGCAGAAAGATCCTGGGTCTACCTACCCATGGCAGCAATAAGATGGGAGGTGGGCCTTTTCTCCATGCATGTGAGGTAATGTGGAACTCGCTTACCCTCTATAGGAAAATCATTATGAGAGATTGCCCGGCCCAATATGAAATTTTCAACGAAAAACCTGGGTCCTCGCTAGATAAGGTACTGAAAGCCTGGTTTGCAAACTGTAAACAAATACTGAATGATATTGACTATAGTGAATTGCATTTGAAGATAAGCACAGGAAAGACAAAACAAAAACTGTGGTGTGCTGACTGCAACCAAATGGAAAGAAGAATGGTAGATTCCAAATTTGAAAGCATGGCCAAAATTAACAATAGGTGTCTGAATTTAATTCCAAAGTATTTGACGACATTTCCGAATTCAACACACCAAAATCTATTCCTCAGTTTTAGACTGAACATTCTGCACACTACACACTAAAACCCAAAAAGGGACTACTGACCCGTTTTGTAGATTCTGCAAAGAGAAAAAGGAAAGCCTGCAACATCTACTATTGGAATGCATGACTTTAAGAACACAGAGATCAAGATATTTGGGAGATTTGATTGAAAATTCACCACTCCTAGACAGGGGTGATTTGTGGGAGCGATTTTATAGCATAAATGATTTTAAATTAATGTTTGCATTGACAAAATGTTTTAAAGATATTTTGCCTCAATATAGTGGCTTTATATAGCTGTTGAAGGGGGAAGGATAGCTTCTTTATCAAGGGGAGAGAATGTAAAGTGGTACGAGTAGGAGGTAGAGGTTCAGATAAGATAGTGCTGTACTGAACTCTTGGTTTGGAGGGTGTAATTCACTGCCTACCTCTTTGTATGAACGGCTCATTAGAACTCCCCTTCCTCCTCTTTCTCAGCTACTTTTTAATTTTATCTTACTTTCCTATATCTCCTTCCAACTTTCTCTTTCTCTCGTTTTCAATTTTTTTTCTCTTTTGTATAAAAGGTTCTAATTATGTAAAAGTTTGTAATAAACTGTACACAATAAAAAAATTCAAACAAAATATCTGATAAATCAGCAGGGGTGACATGAGCGTCTCAACAACAACCGGACAGTCATGTGGTACCCTGTCGTGCGAGGTTGGCAGCAAAGAGGCAGGATTCAGGACTGAACATCGGCTCAAAGTTACATTAGCAGGCAGAAATTAGCAACCTTTCATATTGGGTGAGACGGGAGTTGGACACATGCTGTGTCTTCCCTTTAAGCAATAATGACAACACCGCATAGAGAACTGCAATCGTGACTGGACGACATTGTGCTAGTGAGTCGGCCTTTTCTATCAACAAAACAGCAGAGGCGACAGTTCGCCGACAAGCTGGGAGTCTCGTAACAACTGGATCTAGGACTACAGTGTTGGAGGATACAGGCCGATGCTTGCCAGTGTATAACTGGGCCAACGCACCTTGAGTGAAACCGTTGCATTCATCGCAGTACAGCACAAAGGAATTACTATAATCCGGGAAACCTAAAGCCGAAGCCGTTGTGAGTGCTTGCTTAATGGTGACAAAGGAATCTTCTGCTTTCCGAGGCCATGGCAGTCTGTGAGATTTTGAAGGGGCTTAATTATGGTAACATATCCCGGGATCTACTATGTGCAGTAACTGACCATCTCAAGGAACCCTCTCGCCTGCTTTGTGGTCTGGGGCTTGTGGACTTTTTGAATTGCTCTAATCTGCTCTTGGGATAAATGTCTATCCCCAGCTGAAATCTCATGCCCCAGGTATCGCACAGTGGGTAGACACAACTGTATCATGTCTTTAGATTCCATGTAACCCTTTTTAGAATGCGCTGTCAGCAGAATAAGAGAGTCTTCTTCACATGCTTCCGGGGAGGGGGAGGCTACGAGCAGGTCGTCTATGTACTGCATTAGCGTCGTCCCTCCTGTGTCAAGCTTTCTCTTTACAAGTTTGGAGAATAGATTAGGGCTCTATGTATCCCATCGGAAGATGAGTGAACATATACTGCATGGATTTATAGGTAAATGCAAGCAGATTCTGGCTGTCAGGATGTATAGGTATGGAGAAACATGCTGAACACAGATCTACAACAGTGAAGTTCTTGGCCGAGTAGGGAATGCATGACAAGATGGTAGCCAGGTTAGGTACAATGGGAAAATCTGGTAGCATGGCTGCAATAACTGCACACAGGTCATGAATGAAATGATAAACCTCTTTACCTGGCTTCTTTGTGGGCAAAAGTGCAGGGACTATGAGTTGGTACAATAATACGTTGTTGGAGAAGGGATTCTATTACAGGGTAAATGCATTCTTCAGCCTCTTGGGGAAATAAGATAGTGGTGTACACATGGCAAGGGCTTGGCAGGATTTAGAGTAATTGTGAGTGGCTTGGCACTGACCATGTAACCAGCATCATTTGCTTAAGCTAACCATAATTTGACAGGGACTCGGTTCAATTGTCCCTGTCATGAACACAGAGTGCCAGCCCGGTCTCCAGGGTTCGAATGGGTAATTTCCTGGTATACTGCCAGTACCTCATGTCTCTGTGAGCTGGGATATCAAGGTAAATACCATCTGGGGAACAATAAATGGAGCAATTTAGCTTACACATTAAGTTTAATCGAAACAAATTCACAAGAGAACAGGGACTCAGCAAGAATGCATGTTGGTCAGAAATTGAACCTATCGTGACCATAAGTGGGGTAGGCACAGGATGGGGTATTGGCACACCCCCTATACCTCCAGCATTAAGATTGTCATCAGAATGCATCATTCCTGTAAACTTGGAGGCTTTTAGTGTGGAGCGTGATGCTCCAGTGTCAACCAAACATGAAATCGTTTGATCAACAATAACACAATCAATGTGCAGGGCTGTAGGATAAATCGGTACGAGTGGTGCAACAAGTTTGGAGACCCCTTGACAATCCCAACCATCGATCTGGAGTGGTGTCGTTGGAGACTGGTTCTTAGTCATTCCACCTGGCGCAGTTGGCTGTCCTCCTCGACCGTCCTAATGAGGCCAATGTGGACACTCTGCTTTTTAGTGTCCAAACTCTTAGCAATAATTACACTTATCACTCTTCGTGTGATACCTCTCAGCAGTTTGCACTGGTTCATGTGATTAGGGGGCTCCTCTCTTTCTTCCCCGTCCTAGCCCACCTCATGTGGGGCAGAACTCTCCTCTTCCCTGGGAAGGTTGCAAACCCTGTATCTGCAACAGCATAAGTTTGGCGTAAGTAGTTTCTCTGTCTTTGGAACTTTTCATGGAAGTGCTGTGCAGCCAATAAAACCTCGACCAACCCCTTTCCTTCCCACCCTATTAGCACTGCCTTAATTCCCTCTGATACTTTAGGCTGCAAACACATAAAAAACTGAGCCACCACAACTTGTGGCGCTATAATGGCTGTGTCAACGACTGTTAACATGGGTTTGTAAACTTTTATCTAGTGGGCAGAATTTTAGGCCACACTAGTTTAGTGGAATAGGGGATCCTTATGGACAAGCCAGACCAATCGCGGTAGCTTGGCAGGCGGTCAAGACTAAGTCCCTGGAGAGAGTGATTGGAAGCCCACAATGAGCACCCACAGTAAAACGCCACAGAATATGCTTAGACAAGTGTATATAAAAAATACCACACACGCCTTTCACTATTCCACATATATACAGTTACGTTTCGCCTAATGCGGTAAAATGGAACACATAGCCACGACCTGCAACAGAAGCGTAGGTGAACACAAATATAGCATTAAGCAGTTCTTCAGAATTGATCCCTAAATTAAGCAGTCCAGCCTTGCGCTCAAAAGTACAGTACTGCGTTTAAAACGCGCGGTCGTGCGTAATGAGAGAAAGCAGTCCTCTTCAGGGAGCTGTAGCAGTTCAGGAAGGGGCTTGAGGTGAGGAAGAAAAGTGTCCTATTATTCGAGGAGTGTCTACCCTTGCAGGCAGAGCGAGTTTCGTGTTTTGGGAATAGCTAGAGAGCGCAGGCTAGCCCAGCTAAGGTGAGTATCTTTTTAGGGATTGTAGTGCATAAAGAACAATGGCTGTACCTGGGGCTACCGATAAGTGATGCAAGTACCCACCGACTCTCGACACAGTCCGGGTCAAACTTTGCCAGTCTAGGCCAGGTCGCTTGTAGGGTAAACTCCTACAGTTGCACGTTGCTCTGGCTCTCAGCAGCTGCGGAACAGGATGATCGTTTGTGGCCGGACAGTAGCCTTTTCTCAGCTCTCGATGAAGAAAAGAGGACAGTTCCAGTGCAGCACATCTCCGGGCAGATGGGGGCAGGCAGGCAGGCAAGTCTCCTACAAGGACTATCACCACAGCAGGCCGACACAGGGGCCGCAAATGCTTGCGACGTGGCACACTCTCTTAAAACACGACCCAAAGGAGGTAGGACTCTGAAATTTGGCAGGAAAGGGCCCAGTACAACAAGCTGGCGATTCCTTAAGTCCCGAGTGTCAACTTGGGACGGCGGCACTCCTTGCAATACCTGGGTTCAAGCAGGTCATTTTTCTGGATGGCCCAGGAATGCATCCGATGAGGCTCTTTGGCAGGGTAATTGGGAGGTGCCGAGAGTTTTTGTTCCCACTACTCCAAATGGTCGAAGCGCGCTTGCAGGCCTTCAGTGATCAATGCAAAAACAGGGGTCCGTTGGGCCAAAACTTCAAGCACATCTTCGGCAGTTCCACAGGTCTGCTTTAGTATTTCAGGATTCTGTAGTTCGGAGTGAACTTCAGGTGATCGACCTGAAATGGATGTAGAGCGCCTTCTCTAATCCAAGATTGGTTTTGCGCTCAAATCTGGGATAACCAATCAAAGATCTGCTCTCTTGCATGCACGCCAGATGTGGACCAATCACGGTCCACAGTAGTCCCAGTCATTCAGGGATACCAGAAATATTGGCACCAGTAGGGTGGATTGGGAGTAGACTGTCCCAATCCTCTTCCTGGGCATTAGCACACGTGATATGCAGGAGCCCGCGAAATTTGCTGTTTTCGTGGGAGGCTGCATGCCCAAATAAGGAATTCCCGGGTCATTCGACCACCTGGGGGAAGGCGAAGGTACAAAATGGCCAAAGGACAGAACAAAAGACTTTGTGGCATGGCCATTTTCGGCACTGGCCACAGTCTTGAGCGAAATGCGGTATACACGATATGGTTCATTAAAAATAGGTAAAAACACTATAAAAGTAAACTGCTGCCACCAGTTCATCCTAAGCACACTTGTACAATCACCAAAAATTCCTTAGTGTTTCTAGGGCCATTAAACAAAATGACCTCTATGCGCGGTACTGAAAGGTACTTGGCACATAAATAAAAAGTCACTAAGAAATGGTAACATAGTACTGACAGTCTGAAGGACGCGTCAGTTTCCCCATAACACATGAGCAAAAGCCCAGAGGAGCGCAACTGAAGGCTGTGCTCCACTGGAAAAAGTCGAGTCAAGTTAGCCAAACAAAAGCAAAATGTTTGGGGGGGTCCATAAATGGAGGGGACATTGCACTAAGGGACATTTTTCCTAACAACGACCCCAGAGTATTGCTCAAAACATGGTTACAGATGCTCAGGATATACCACAGGATTTTCACACTTGGCTTGCTTGCATGCATTAATTTTAGACTAATCAGTCTTTTGAGGGCAAATTTCAGTGATAGTTTGTACTAGCCTTTCAGTACAGATTTTCAGGTCCCTGGAGGTGGCAGGTTTTTCAGCTGGCCAGTTGGCACGCACTTTCAGCATGGTGAATGTATCTGTGGGCAGCACTGCTCGCAACAATTGATTTAAATCAACACACCTGGGGTTATAGATAGCAATCTATTATAAACGGAACCTCCTATTGGAACTTAACGGGATCCTTTCGTATCTTTTGGAATCTCTGAATGGTATTGAACAAATTAGGTAGCGCTCGAGGGAGCATGTACAGTAACTAAGGTATTGCTTCCTCCAGGCAGCTGTCTGAGTGGGAATGCACCAGTACTGGTATTGGCTGTCAAATTCAGGAACCCTTCAGACGTGGCTGAAGAAGGAGAAAGAAGTTTGGAGTTCTGGCCTCTTACTCAGGGGTGAACGGGCCAACCATAGTGTTTATTTGGGGTGGACTGATGATAGGTTGGGTAGAATCTGGGCTAGCCGGGTGATGGTCGGGTTAAACATTGAAAATGGTAGGGTTGTAAGCACCCAGAATGTCATCAGGAGTTTTCTCCGAGGGTGGGGGTTCCCCTTGGATTACAGAATATAAATGTTTGTACCTGGCTTTGTTGGCCAGTACCTGAAGAATAGAGTACTCGGTTTTCAGGGATTTAACTTGCTCCTGGAGCTTTTTTTGGGTGTCTTTCAGTGCCCAGGTCTTGGACTCAGTCTGTCTCATAGTGGCTTTGTTGTACCAGTCTAGATAGCTGTCTAGATAGCTGTCATATTTATCAATTAATTTCGAAAAAAAAGTTTCTAAACACAAAACTTTCGAATACAAAGTTTCGAAGAAAAAATTCCAATGCATTTTGTTTAATGTTAAAAGGGTTTAGTTTAGTTTTGTATAGTAAAATAAGTGTTTTTTTTTAAAACAGGGGTTTTAAAAAGTTTTTTTTGATGCTTTGTTTTCGAAACTTTTGTTTTCGAAACTTTGACTGTCGAAAAAGTCACTACAAAACTGTATAGTCATGCCATTTATTTAGGTACTTACATGCGTTGGGCAAGTAGTGAGCTTGACTTCCTTTAAAAGGAAGTGGCAATTGGTTAGACTGACCTGAATTCATTCTCACAAGGGTAAGACAAAGTATGACTTATTACGGATCCAGGTCCTTTCCTAACTCCATCCGCATCTGGACGCTATCTTGTCTTTGGCTTGCAGAATTGGTACCGCTCATAGCTGACCGCTGTGCCACAACTGCCCAGAGGCTCAGGTATCACCACCTGACCTCCATTCCTCCCCCCATACAGAAGATTCAGTAACACTCAAAGGTGTTGGTCAGATTCAGATGACTGCTGGTTCGCAGCCTATATCTCCCGTTACGCTACCCACAACGCAGAGCAGTATTTCAGCTTGTTTCAGGGACTTGGGTATGTGAGAGTCAAGGAAAAGACCCATAATCGGTAGGCACAAAGCCTGTTACAGCTCCCATACTAGGATAGAGGAGAGTGTGAAATATAAAGCAGGGTCTCAAATGAGTTGCACATTTATGGTTTCAAGTATCGAGGTACAGGTTTAGACAGGAAAACCATGGGGCTCTCATCCAAATTATTATCTTCACACTTACACGGAACACATCCATCCTAGTCCCTGATCCATACTATACGATTATGATCGGCGCAGCAGTCTCATGTCTTCTTAGGTGAGTAGGGAGCATGGATGCGCTGCTTTTACTTTATTTTCTTAGCAGTGGTGGCCCACTACTTTTACTTTTTCTTATTCAGATGAACCGGTCTGTAAGCAGGGTACCTTCCCTCCTATCCTTGGATATTCACAACAGTTTTCAGATTTCAGAATTCTTTAATGAGAGGCAAACGTTTACCCCAGCCCGTTTCAAACAATACTATCTAAGACATGACCATATACTGATGCAATTACCTGTGTTCAACCCCTGATTTTCAGTCGGCTCTTATTCCGCATTTGCTCTGTCCACCTTCCCAGAGTCTCGGGGCGCTCGGGCCAGCTCTCCCCTCCGAAGCAGTCATCTCTTCAGAGCCCACGGGGATCGCCGGTCACACGGCTGCTGGACTCCGACATAGCAGGCACCAAACTTGTTGTGGAAAAATGACCACTGACTCTTCACGTGGATTCGTGAACAATTTATTAGTGAAGAAGCAAGCAACAGGACAACAACAAACCAACAACAGTACGAGACTTTGATGCAAGTGAAAATCCCCTTCCCTCCAGGCACTGTTCTATTTTACCCAAAGGAACACCTGCATTTCAATGGAAGGGGCGGCCCAGACAAGGCAAGGAATCATACTGAAACAATGTTACAAGCAGGGAGCAAAGAGACCCACTATACAAGTCTTTGATACCAGCTGCGTTCTCACATGTTGAGACACTATTATTAGGACGGATAGCATAAAGTGATACATTTATTGGAGCTGAATATACTGCTAAGAGGTTCACACATGGTCTGAGGCAGGCAAGCATGCTTACAGTTTGATGACTTCTGTCTGCTAAAGCCTCTTTTCCTAAGTAAGCAGGAGCCTAAAACACGTGTATGTATATATATATATATCGAGAGATGTGGAGACAAGCATGGCTATACACTAGACGTAGAGCCTTCATTGCAAGGACTTGCGCAGTAAAGCCTATGGCCTCATCTCGCACAAGCAAGAAACACTTGTTTAAAAATGGCAGTTTGCAGTACCCAATCAGCAGTATTATGCAGCAGTGTGCAAAGGGAGTACATAACATTTTCAATTCCAGACTTTGCGCCACACACTTCTTTTGTTATACATCTTGAGATCATGAATTTGTTTGTCTGGGTTACAATTGTACCTTGCACAATATTGTAGAACATAATAACAGAATCTACTATCTTGATAAGGACAAGGCCTGCACTATATTCTCTTTGCCTGACAATAATAGAAATGGACGGACGTCAAACATTGCTGAGGTTTACTCATATTTCCAAATTTAAGAATCCTGATGATAGGGATCATATTACTATTACTGTCAGGGATAAGGGTGCTCTCTGCGCCATCATACAAAATCCGATTGAATATCAAGCCAACCCTGAATCTGCAAATTGGGATTGGCTTCCCAAGGTCCTTCAGTCATCTTCTCTGAACAGACCCTAACACAAAATTCACCATCCTTTCTTGGAATACACGTGGACACACCCATTATGGTTCTGAGGATGACATACTTTGAGAGTTTTTAATCAGATTAGTGTGATAGCTCTACAAGGCACCTTGCTTACTAATCCTGTCCCTCTTGATGGGAGGAATACTATGCAGATTGAAGCCATACAGGAATGTAGGAGAAGGTCTAAAGGGGGACTTCCAACGAACATAAAAAATAATATTAAAATAGAAATAATTAAAACATTTTCTCATTCGATTTAAGCTGGACTTTTCACATGGTAAACTCCAATAGGAAAAAGGAGGAAGATAGTCCTTGTAAATCTATGTAATATCCCTGACATTCAGGACCACAGGGCATTTGGGACTCATTTCAGAATATACTGGAGATATATAAAACATCTGTACATATCATGGTATTGGGGGATTTGAATAGTTGGGTTCCTGCAGAGCAGCATACTGATTTTCATCTATCACAGGGCTTGGCTATTTTGCATCCTTCTCTAAAACAAGAATCTACTAATGCAACTGGCTATACATGGGCCAAGTTTATGAACTCTTAACTCCCTATTCATTCTTAATGGTCACTTTACTATTGATTTCCCTGGACAGTACATCATTAAAGAGATGAGAAACCCACCACGCTGCAACAACACCCCAACCCTCTCAGAGAAAATATGCAACGACCTGGCCGACCACTTAAAAAGAAATCAACGACATACGACAATCCATACAAAACATACCAACCGACCACAACATACTACAAAGCGAACCCATCACAGAACCTCGGCACAAACTCAAAAACGTTCCTGAAATATCAGCAGAGGCATTTTCGTTGCTGGTAAAACACAGCAAGAAAGCGGGATCACCCATGGATCCCTGTCCCCCGGACATCTACAAATAAATCCTTGCACAAGGAACGCCAGCAGAATACTACATAAATCTTATGAGCCTTTCTCTAGCAGCAGGACCCCTACCAAAGACCTTCAAATCAGCATATATCAAACCACTTCTTAAAAACACAAGTGGCGACACAGAAGACCTCTCCAACTACAGGCCAATTTCAAACATTCCGTACCCGGCAAAACTCCTGGAAACCTGCGTATATAAACTAACCCAAGAATACGTAGAAAAACACCACCTGCTGGACCAAGCTCAAGTCGGTTTCAGACCCGCAAGTGGAACGGAAACAGCACTACTATCCATCTGGAACGACCTAAAAACCAACGCAGACTCAAACACAACCTCAGCACTCATTCTAATCGACCTCTCCGCAGCCTTCGACAAAGTCATGACACCCTAACCAAAAGACTAGAAGACATAGGCATAACAGACACAGCACTACTCTGGACTAAATCATTCCTAGCAGACAGAACGGAAACCGTATGGATTAAACCCTTCAAAACCTCTCCAAAAGTTAACGACTGTGGAGTGCTACAAGGATCCTCACTATCACTACTGTACTTCAACATCTACCAAACTCCGGTTATCCGAATCTTCAAAAAGTACAACATTACATGCTACAACTATGCAGATGATACCCAAATCATCTACAAAATCAATGACACCCAAGCTGATCATTCAACCCTCAAGTGTCTAAAAGAAGTCTTCAATTGGATGGCTGCCAACAACCTAAAAATCAATCCAGGAAAGACAGAAATCATGTACATATCCAAAGACCAAGAGAACGAAATCACCATCCCATGGCCAACGGAAATGGTAACCGCACCATCACCATCTAAGGTAGTAAAAATTCTGGGAGTCCTGATGGACAACACCCTAACCTTAGAACCAAAAGTAAACGCAACAGTCAAGAAATGTTTTTTCCTCCTCCACACGGCAAGAAGAATCCTACCTTTCCTCTCCTTCACGCACAAAACACTCAATATCGTCGCCCTCATCATGTCAAGTATCGACTATGCAAACAGCCTCTACCTCAGAATTCCAGAATACCTCCTAAATAAACTACAACAGATCCAAAATGCAGCCGCCAGACTACTCCTCAAGCTATCAAGAAGAGAACACATTACCCCCGCCCTAAAAACACTACACTGGCTCCCAGTAAAACATCCCATCACCTTCAAATCAATGTGCATAACGCACAGGGCAATCAGTGGACAGGGAGCAGAATGCCTACAAAATAAAATAACAATCTACAAGCCAACAAGACCCCTCAGGTCAAGCAACGAAATCTCCCTGGAACCTAAACCATACCTCAAGAAGAAACTGGGGAGCACCTCCTTCTACCACTTAGCCGCAAAAACCTGGAACAACATCCTAAAAGACATAAGAAACACCAAATATCACCTAAAATTTTGGAAATTACTAAAAACCTGGCCCTTCAACACCACAGATTCAACCTGAAAACCGAATCGGAAAGGAAAGGTATGACTGAACTGGACTCAGACAACACCCAGTACAGACTGTGGACATCTCGCTATGTGAAGAAGCTCCCACGGCACCTGGAAGAAGAACGCCGGTTAGAGGGGAACAGAGGCGACACCCAAACCGAGACAGAATAAACTCCCAATCCAACAACTGCACTCGTCTGTAAATTGCCACTGGGTACCACAGTATAGTGGAATTATCGGGATATTAGCAATCGCCACAATATATGAGCTTTGGACATGGGCAGGTGCGCTAGCCGTATGTGTGGGAAGGGAAGACTAGGGGAGGAGGGGGCCAGATGTGAAAGGGACCTCGAAGGCCGGACGGACCAAGATCTAGACAGAGGCACAGGGGCGCTCCCGAACCCCACCTGGGGAAATTACAGAAGCCCAGCGCCTCAATTCAGGATAAAGATGCCAGCTAACCAATTGCACTAACAATTTCCCCCTCTGCATACACCTCTCAAACTCCAAACCAAACACAACCACAAACCTACAGCACAACAAACCGCAAAAACTTCACTACATTGCAACAACAAAACAAAAAACACACATAGACTTGCAAAACAGTACACAACGACTACCGGCCGCAAAACACCCCAGGCCCAGCCAATGGAACCACAGGGCTGAGGCTGCCAACAGCACACCAATGCTCTCTTGCACTTTTCCAGCTACTTCCCACTAACCACCCTTCCCTTCCTCTTTCAGAGCCGCCAGAGTGCCAGGGGACCACTCCGGTGGTGATAGTGCGCGGTACAAATGTCCTTTAACGTTAACATTAACAGTACACCACAATCTCTGCTACCAGTGCATCTACAATAGACTGCATCTTTTCTCATCAATCCTTATTCCCATTCATTTTAGATATGGTGATACTTCCACAACAGGAGAGCGACCATTTTCCCTTGGTCGTAGTGTTTGAATTCTCATACTCCATACCCATATGTGATAATACAAGCACATTAAGCTCAACATTGGCACAGATCACGTTAGCTGGCAACTACCCAGTTTACTATTAAAGCTAACTTTGTACTGGAAAACTTATCCCCAGCATTTTGGCATTCTGCCTCCTGAGAGTCCCTTCTGTTTGGATACCTTGGCAATTGATAGCAAGGACTGGTTGGCTTCCCTAGCTACACGGAAGCCCAGGGCCTGCCAATTAGCAATGCATACTCTGCATGCTTTTGAGCACTTACTTCTCAGGTTTCCAGCTATCGCGTCTTAGTAGAAAATAGGTACCAAATTTGACCCCAAGGTGCAAGCAACCAAAAGGGATTTTAGAAATGACCTTCACACACTGCGCCAAACAATTGCCCATCCTACCTCACTGGCGGCTGGCATTAGAACAAATAAATCTTTATATCGCAGAAGGTCTATAGAGCATTCCAGATTTTAAAAGAAAATAGAAAGATGGGGCTGGCTAGTACAGGGTGCTGGCACCAATGAGCATTTTGGAAAATAGTTAAAGACACACCTAACGTAAATCTCATTTCAAGTGCTTCTCAAGCAGACAGGGACATTTATATTGTAAACACAATTGTGGGTAAACCCGTGAATTATAGTACTGATCTGAACCATGAGAAACGGGTTTATTATACTTACCTGGGTGACATCATTAAAATGATCAATTCCACAACTCCAGGCCCGTGTGGTATTTGCATTGCATTATTAAAAACCTTATTAAAAACGAGTCCCAGGCTATAGGTGAATGTTGGGACACTGCGCTTTGCAAGCATCACCAAGAGCTGGACTGAGAGTACACTGGTTCTGGTATACAAAAAAGGTATACGCACTGCTCCCCAAAACGATTGCATTGCAGCGATGCTAAGATGCACCAGCACAAATCTTTGCCCGTCTATTGCTGGTGGAGCGCAAAATCACATTATTCCAATGAACCAACCTGGATTGCGCAAGGGGAATGCCACCATGGATAACATACCTTCGCTCTCACTGTTGAAAGCGCAAGGCGGGCTAAACAACAGACCATATATTGCGTATTCATTGATTTTTCATCTGTATTCGATACCGTGAGAAGAAAACTTATATGGATTTAAAAAAAAAGATAGACTGGGGCATTTCGGCCAGACTTCTAAAAATGATCATGCCCTTTCATTCCAACACTACGATAACAGTCGAGATCAACCAATCGTCCATGCAAACATACGTTGGACTAAAATAAGGATGCATACTGGCTCCTCTCTTCATTAATCTTTACTTGGTGGACCTGCAAAAGGCCCTACCTACTGTGAAATGATATCCCCCAAAACGTGGGAGGGCGCGACTACAGTGGGTAGGATACACCGACAACCTCGCCCTGTCCTTACTACATATGCATAGAAAATGTAGATTAGAGTACGGGAGATTGGAAGGGTTAAATGACAACTGTGAGGAGTTGTGGGTTACATTTCACCAGGGTAATTATGACTGTCTAGTTTACCATGTGACTATATTCTGGATCAAAATGAAGGAAATACTTAAGTGTCTTTTTAGTGATCATCAGTTTCTCTTTTCTCTTTGATTTTTACCTTGTACACACTTCTGACATTTCAATATGCATAAAAAAGCCTAATTTGACAGTATTCACACTAAGAAAAAAATAAATTCATAATCCAGTGTTTCCAGTGGAAACAGAGGGCAAGGCGTCTCGGTCATTTCTGGCACATCAAGGTGTTGTGTTTCTAGAGATGACGTCAAGAGACAACAGACATCCTTGCAGGTGATAATAGCTCTTCCAGACTCTACAACTTAATAGGAACCTTGGCAGATGTGTACTTGTGCAAAATATTGTTTCTATCTTAGTTTGCAAGGTAAGTGTTCACAGTGTGCCTAAGCTGCAATTGTTGAGCACCTATAGTTGGGCAACTTTCAGCATCTTCTGATGGCACTCATGCTATATTATGTGAATGCTTCTTATTCTAGGAAGCATGGGCCCACTTCCTATCACTCACTTCTGGCATGCACAACTGGTAAACAGCTGGTGATGCCTTATCTACAGTCTGGCAGGGCTGGAAGCATCTGGGCTCAGGAAACAGGATATATTTGGCACAACTCTCATCTCCTACTAGTAACTCCTTGCGTCTCTGTTCAGATCATACAATTCCATCATCTTTTCCACTTGCTCACTTTCCGTGAAACCATATATTTGTGCACATTCTCATTACACTGCAGTGTTTCTTTCACTCTTCCTTGAATGCCACCTCAAACGCCTTTGGGCCTCCGACTTCCACTAGCAACTTCCAGTGTGACCACCCAGGCATCTTCTTCCCAAACACCACTACACTTGAATTGGACTTCCTCCCGTCATAGTGTGCCTCTCCATCCTCAGCTTCTGCATGATGAATTGTAAATTCACATCTCAGTCTTCCTGTGAACTGTCCATGAGATTCTTCAACCTCTCCACCTTTCCAGCATGTTGGGGTAAGGAATGTGGCATTTCTGTTCTATAACCAATATTGAACACATCGTAGCATTAATGTCACCTGAGAAATGGGTTCTGTTATCATATGTACTCAGTCTGTGAATGCCACTTCAGGCAAATCTGTCTCATGTGAGTATTTTACATGTGGCAAGCGGAGCGTTGTTTCTGTTGGGCAAAGCCTAAGACCACCTGCTAAAGGTGTGTTCTGCCACAAACATAACCTTCGCGCCTTGAAACACTTGTGTATAGGCGCGTTATAAATGCCATATCATATCATATGATTTCATGTTTGTAAAGTGCTAGTTTACCCCTGAAGGGGCATCTTGACACTAATAACAGATGTTTATTGTTACCCAACTTAATCGTACTCATTTTATCAACCTTTGAAGGATGAAGAACTGACTGCACCTACCTGGATTCGAACCTGTGACCATGAGGTCAAATGCAGGCCGCTGTAGTGGAAGCATGAGTCCACTGAGCCACAAACACATATCACGTCCACTTCTGCTTCTTAGCAGTAGACCCATGTGATCATTTTGGATTACTTTCCAGGGTCCCGTTGGAGCTTCCCATTCTAACAATCCCCCTCTAATGTAAATGTCTTTGGCACATTAGGCAAGCGCTCACATGCTGGGGTAGATTCTGCCTCTACCCTGGCCACGATCCCAGCCACAACAAGTTGGCCTCTGCCAATTTCACTTTGGGGTGAGCTCACTGTCAGTGGGCCCAGGTGATTGCCAATGTGGATAATGTGACCATAACAATGTCTGTTAATCTCTCCTTTTGACTAAGTTAACGTCTCCATTTATGCTGCTGTCTTACTACTGTACAATATAATCCCTTCCAACTTGAAATGCTAATTGCTCATCATCTTCCTTTATTCTCCCCAACTCCTGAACCTCAGTTCTCAGCATCTGCTCCTGAATTTCCCTCCAACTGTGCAACACAGGAGGCACAGTCTTCACCCCTTCACCGACAGCTAAAAATTCGACACCCCACCTCTTATCACAAAATCATCTGTTCTAGTGTTGCCTTTCATGAAAATTCACGTTTTAGTTTGGGCTATTAGCTGGTGCTTTAGCGCCACCTAGAAGCTGAAACTAGTCCATTAGAGTGCAGCTAGGGAGATATAGTATATGAGGAGGGACATAAAGCTTGTAGGTGTTGTTTAGTTATTTGCCCACCCATTCACTGCCCATGGCCATGCTACTCTCTATGGCCATTCCAAGCCATTTCCTGTCTGTCCCCGCCCAAAACACCTCCTGATGTGTGTACTCTTTGAGCTCGCTTTAATCAAGGCTTACCATCAAACTTTGCACTCAAAGTGCCTGCCTATGTTTTCTCAAAGCAGTCTTCTGAGAGTTAATGACTTAATTGGAGTTGTAAACTTGCTACTTGTGTAATAAAAATGTCTTTACCAGGTCTGCGTGCAGCCCCTCGATTTATAAGCAGTATGCATGTCCTTACCTGATGTCCTGTTGAAAATGAGCGTTGTCAAAGTCAACAGATTTGGCTTGTGTATAAGTATAAGGCATTTGCCAGGCACTGCTATTAGATTCCCAGGTACTTGCACCATTTTGCACCTGCTACCATCAATAGCCAGTTAATACCACTATTGCAGTGCTTGGCAAGTACCTTTCCCATACCTACACAAAAAGCCCAAACTGTTGGCATTGACCAGCCTTGTGTCTATAGGCACTTACCTTCACCACATTAATTTACTCGTCAGTGTTTCCACTTCTCTACACAAATGCTCAAATGTCACTGAGCTACAATCAGCGACCTAATATTGTTAGTTTTACACCATGTGAGGTATATTGTACATCCTCAAAGCACAGAATCTAAATCCATTTTATTTTGACATATCTGTGATTTTTGAACATTTCCTCAGCGTGTCGGAACGCTAATGCCAACACCACTAATTCTGCATAATTTGCTTACCCATTTTTCACTTTTGAGAACATCTGATAGGTGAAAGGTAGCCCATACCTACAGGGGTACCCTTTAAATACAGGTACCCCTTAACACGCTCACACCAGATTAATAATTCACCCCTCTCGGGAATTAAGGCCAAGAGTCATTTTGCAAGGATAACAATTTAATCTGTACAAAAATGAGGATGGGGGTGGGCAAAGGACTCTGCCCTCCCGACCAGCATTCTGTCCTTCTTCCGGCCCAGCTCCTCCAGACTGATGGCAAGCTGGCGCCTTTATATACCGTTCAACTTGGTTACTGGATACTGGAACAGCTCATCCAAAACTGTCTTTATTCCTTACAAGGGACACTGCAGTCTTCCTTCTTGCATGACCAGGTTACACACTACTTAGCAAACTGCTGCCTATCCCGGAATACATTGTCACTTCATTTTTCATCATTTTGCTATATTATAAACATTTATATATAAACACACCTTCCCGCCATACTCTCAACACTTCACTCAATATCCTCATATTTTATCTGGTCCAGTAATTCTGCTTAAAAACCTTGTGTTTCCATGCATTAAGCATGGACACTCCTATTCTTAGTATACTTGGGGATTTGATGGACAGGAAACGGCTGCTCAGCTCCTTTGTGTGCTCTGTCTGAGCTAGCCGGGCACCAGGCAATGCCTGTAGTCTATTTTTAGCACAGGCTGCGTTCCTTTTAGCACAGAGGATTGTGCTCTTTACCGTGCTCTGAGAAAACTAAATACATTGTAACATTTTTACAAATTCATTCAACTAATAGTTATTTGCACCTTATATTTAAATCCTAACTATTTTAATTTAGTGGTCACCCATGTCTGTGTGTGATTATTTTTGCATGATAAAAGTTTTCTCAGTGCTATAGTGCTTAGAGAAATCTTGCCTAATGTGTAAAGCACTTGGGGGGGTGCAGGAAGGCACCAGCTCCTCCCGAACAAAGGGTATAGGTTGCCTGGATCATCACTAGTGGGGTATTCTACCATCGCTCCTGTTCCTCCCTGATGGGACTTGATAACTAAATTGGAACTCCCATCCGTGTAGAGTGTAATAACATGTTGCTACTTTAATTTGTGGGCAGCAGTTCTTCAGAACATGATGTGCTGTATCATGCACTTGATATCACGCATGTGTGATCTCTTACGGTTTGGTTTACTCCGTGGATTGCCGGTTCTTCTGGATAGAAGGGTTTTTCTCTACTCCTCAAGACAGCAATGCACATAGCTGTCCGAACACTGCTAAAGTTTCCCTCATTTACTTTGCCATTTAGTAGGAGAGTCAATGGTGTATGGTGCTTCTTGAGATAAAAGAGCCTTCGCACTACCCAGTATGTGCAGAGCACGGTCTTGTATTGCAGGTCAGTCCTCTTAACCACTTGACACCCATTGTTTTTTCTAATCTCTTTTAGAATAAATCCTGTTTGAGGCAATCTTTTGTGTTGGTCTCTGTTTTCTGGAATCAAGCCAATGAGGATCTGATTCATGCGTGTGTGCAAAGAATAGTGGCGCCTTCTGGGTGCATCGACGTGGGTGCACTTGGGCGTTTGAAGGGCATGCTCTCTGGTGCCAGTGTGTACCAGGCAAGTGAAGGATATTCATTGCAAGAAATAAGTATTGTGTTACTTTAATACCCCTAAACATATAAAGTTATTTCTAAACTTCACATCCTGCAGTCAATCCTCTTGCTCCATGTTCTGGGATCTCCACCAGTGACATTGCTGGGTAAGTTCCAAGAGTAGGCTATATGTTCACGAGGTTGTGTGCTGATAACAGTAGCAACCCAAACTGCTTTAGTACAATTGGTTCAAGATATACGAATGCCCGATCAAGGTTTTATAAAAATAGAAGTACATTAATAATACAATCAGTGCAGCAAACTAATTAAAAACACTACAAACCCACCCCTGCAAAGGAAACACAGAGAATGCAGAAGGGTACTCGCTCTTGTTTGATAAGCAGGGGTGTTCAGGCAACACTGTGATTAGTTCCTGCATATGTCTTTTTAGAAAAAGGTAGCGAAGGGGAGCTTGAAAGTCACAATGGTCCCAAAAAGTGGATCAGGGGACAGACCCCCTTCACAGGACCTTTAAGCCTTATCTTTGTTGTTGAACTGTGTCAAGCCTGGCTTCTAGGTGCTTTTGTTGCGGGGGGTCTAATGTTGAGATGTTCAAATTGATGCAATCCCACTGCCAGTCGTCGTCTAGTCGTTGGGAAGGCCCGGGCTCCTGTTGGGTCGGGTTTGCATTAGCAATGACAAAATGCTGACTTCCAACAGTTCAGTGTGATGCTTGAGTCAGTGTCAAGAAAATGGCTGTGCTGGGTCGAGTTCATGTGCGAGATGGCTAAGTTCAATTTCTTTCAGCAGCCAAGTCAGCACTCTAGTCAGTTACTCCCATAATGTAGACCCCGTGATCAGATTGAGATATCAGGTCTACTTCAATGGGTCAAGATGGCTGGAAGGTTAGCATGTGGTTTGAAGTTTGCATGGAATCTGAAAAGCAGAACCATGAGTCATGTTGAGGTTCGAAAGGCGCCTAGTGCGGTCAGTCCAACACAAGGATTTCTGTAGGTGACGAAACACGATTCCAGTTGTTTCTCGGTTGCTGGGAGGCTCGATCCGGGGCCTCCAAGACAGAATGACTCTTTCACTTTCAGTTCAGGATACTGGTTCCAGTGCCACAGCCAGCAATGAGGCCTTGGTCCACAGTGGCTTATCCCAAGTGATCCCTGGGGATGGTCAGGGACCAAGCTCCACTCTGCCTTGGATTCCTCCTCTTTTCACCTCCCTGGCAGAGGACTTTGGGATAGCTTGCATCCCCCAACAGATAACCAAATTAATGTTTCTTGTTCGCCTGAGTGTCCAAAGCTGAATCAAAGAAGGGGGTTGCTCCCTTTTATGTAAAAGGAAAATGCCACAGGTCCAAAGGGAGTGTACTTTTAAGTCTGTTGCAACAAGTGTTCTTTGTCTTCTCAAATCACCCCGAGAGGACCTTTCCTGCACACAATGGGAGGAGGAAGAGGTAGAGAGCCCTAACAGAAACACAGATGGTGGACCCCCTCTCTCAGCCCACCTCTCCCTCCTGGATACTTTAATTCAGCCTGGTATAATGGTGGCATTGTTATGGTGGGGTTGTTATGACAGGGCTGATTTTCAAGAACCGGTTGGCAAGAGATCTCTTGAGGGATGGTTCCTGTGCCCGGATAGGTAGGTGTTTACCTTCCTACAGGATGGTAAAAAGGCAGCAGCATGCCTACTGTGACACATGGCATTTGAGGAAACAGTCAGACCAGACGCTACAGCACATCCGTCCTGCCACAGCCAGGCCCTACTCAGAGAGCTGACACTAATGTGATATTAAAGTTCTGTGTAGTTGTGTGCTCTTAGGAGTCATGCCACAACCATGTGTTCTATTTAATGATTTACATGCCACCAGATTGACTAAGGTCCACAATTATTCATGTTTTAATCGTGTGCAAAAGATTAAAAAGCCACCGCTGCCGACAGGTTTGTTGTGTTTCAGCAGCTGTCAGGAATTTGCATGTGGATCAGGAAAAGTGGGCCCCACTATCCAATGTAATGTTTAATATGATATATGTGTGAGTAATGTTCAGTTCGAAGGTGCATCCCAGTATCCACATGGCAGAATGCAGTGAGGCAAAATAGGGAGGGAATGAGGAACATTCTTCAGATGTGGTTGCATTTAAATAGCCTAACCTTGCATTATTCAATAAAGTTGTTCAGAACCGTGAAACAGAATATTGATAATAACATGATTTTTTAAATCATGATTATCACTATATCTTCTTATAAGCAATACATAGTTCACAGAGGCAGCTGAAATTTGGCCAATGCATTTTAGACCCTGCTTGGTCTTTCAACATGCAACACTCTAAAAAATGTATACACAATGAGTGTGTTAAACTGTGTTTACAAGGGGAAATTGCCCATGAAGATTCATAAATGAATGACAAACATAAAAAGTAGATACCTGTGTGGGATGTTAGAAATATAAACAAGTGTGAATGTGGGAAAGAATAAAAGATTCTAAATTATGTACAGTACGCAAGGATTTCAAAAATGAAGACTCAAGACTAGTCAATAATTGTGACGGACCCATACGTGTTGTCGAGCATCCAAAAGTTTGAAAAGCAGATAGTTGTGCAGCACAAGCACACAAAGAAATCTGTAAAGTGGGGCAGTTCAGAACTACTAAATAAAGAACACAATTATATTTAATGAAAAATAGAAGATTGGAAGAAGTGTCAAATTATTCTTGCATGTAAATCTTTAAATCTCATGCTTGTCTTGCTTGTAGTGAAAACCGCAGAATTACTGTACAAGCTACTCGGGTAACTGTTCAACTCCAGTCTGGAGCAAAACATTTTAAAAAACACATACATTTAAGAGAACTATGTGTAGAACTCTCTTCTTTATTTTCACAACAACATTTTCCTAATCTCAACGTTGTCTTCCAGCATTATAACTCAGCAGGTGTTGAAAATTGTAGCAAGCATATTGAGCTACGCTGGACAACTAATAGATGACAACACCAGCATCAGAACAAATACTCGTGAAAACCTAGCGTGTATGTTATGCGGGTTAACATTATATTGTCGATGGCTGCGATGATGTCACAAGGTGCTTGTCACTTGAAAACACACAGCAAATAGAGTTCAATTGGTAGAGGCAATAAAATCCTCAAGTGAAAACAATTCATCTGTAGTAGCCAATACATGTGATGGATGAAATACATGAAAATGTGCAAAAATAGATTATCATAATACAGCACCAGAAGGTTGAGTGGCAACAAATAATATCAGCTTCTGTAAAGAAGCACATTAAGAGAATGGATTAGAGGAATATATAATATAAAAGTTCAATCAATGTCCATAGTCTAATTCATGGTCTACAGATTAGTACATATAGCTAATACTTGTTTGAAAAGTTTCTTAATCAAACAGAAGGACAGACTCTCTATCATCTAATCTTGCAGCAAAAAGCCTAACAATCATTATAATCAAGAATCTATGGTAATACAATCTATCTAAATTTTCACCGGACTCCAAAATTAAACCTTCATCATATGTGATGTATGCATCTTGTTTGTTTGTTTTATTCACTTTTTATGAGCACCAGACCCCTGGGTAGCAGGGCGCAGCAATAAGAAAATGCAAGGCTTACATGGTTACAACATATGATAAAAAATACACTGTACAATATACATCTCTAGATCATAGAAAAATACAAAATATACAGAATATACAATATTCACGACATGGTATATCATATTTGCAGATATGTACAGTGCAGTTAGCCAGATATGCCGCAGAGGATTATAATGGGAAGAGGGCGACACAGGGGGGCAACACAAGTCAGCTAAGGGTCAGTGGAGGTGAGGAGTTGAATAACATTTTTTTTCTAAAGCGAAGGTAAGGCAGATCCACTCTCAGGTCTTGTGGCAGTAAGTTCCAAGTTTTAGCAGCCTTTACAGGAAACTATTTCTGAAGTTTGAAGTTGGGCATTATCAAGCAGTTAGAATTGACAGCTCTGGTCAGTCTGATAGAGGTTCTCCTATGAAATTTGTCCATCAAGTATCTAGGGGCGGAATTATTGAGGGCTTTATGGGTCAGAGATAGCATCTTTAGTTGTATTTTGTTATCAATGGACAGCCATTTGTGTTGGCGTTTGATGGATGAGATGTGGGTTCTTTTATTTATGCCCAATGCTGCTCTCAGGGCGTTATTTTGTAATGTTTATAGTCTTTGAATTATTGTTTTATTGGCTCCGGAATATAATGCATTGCAGTAGTCAATTCTGGAGAGTATTAAAGCTCTTGCCAGGATTAGGCAACTGTTATTAGAAAGGAAGGGCTTACCAGCCCTGATCAGCTTGCAGGTGTAGGCCGTGGGGGAGGCCAGGGATTTTATCTGTTTATCAAGTGATGGGGTGGAATCAAGGTAGAATCCAAGGGTTTTTACTTCCTTGGACACTTGGATGATATTCCCATCTATGTTGAAGGAGGAGAATTCCTGGCCTAGTTTTTTAATATTGGCGTGGGTGCCCAAGATGATCAAATCTTATGCGAATAGACACAATCGATTAGTTTATAAAACACGGTATACAGAATTGTATCAATATCTAATAAGATACAAAAGTAATTAGATCATCACACTACTTTTTGGGTTGAAATAATGTGGGTATCCATGCCATGTGTAACAAATAAAATAATATCATGGCTTTGTTGTATGGTAAAGAATCATTAGCAATGTTAATAGTAAGTGTGATATACAGGGCCTCATCACGAGTTGGGCGGTAATGCCGGCGGTATTTCCGCCGGCGGTATTAGCCCTACCGCCAAAGCGCCGGATCACGGGTTTGGCGGTAATGGAATTCCCCATTCCCCACTGAGCCCATTCGGGAATTCCCCATTGGGCTCAATGGGGAATTTTCGCGCTCTTACCGCCGGTGGATTTCACGCCGGCGGTAATAGTGCAAATTTTCGGCGGATTTCCCCCCAGCTCAAAGCTGGGGGGAAATCCGCCGAAGCCCTAATTTGGCGGACCCTTAAATCCGGCGGTAATAGCGTGACCGCAGGATTTAAGGGTTACCGGCAAACTCGTGATGAGGCCCACAGTGTAGAACAAAATGTACAAATTGTGTTCATGCCACAAGGAATAACGGGGTGGATCTATCATTCTAGTAGCACTCTCTTTATGACAATATTTTGTATATATGTTTTTTGCCTTGGTTTCTAATACTTCTAAAATTTGGAAACACATCTGATTGATTTGGTGACATCTTTCATTGAAATGTCTGGCCACAGAGGAATTGTAATTGTGAGTATAATAGACATATGCTTATACTATCTTTGGCTTTTTCTCGAAGATTGCCAAATGTAGTACATATCACATGGGCATCTGATGAAATACATTCTTTTTGATGTATCAAATGGGGAAAAATCCGTAAATTGTATTTGTTCCCCTGTTTTCAAATGAATACAATGCTCTCCTTCACCATGTTATTGCAATTGATGCAATGGGGACAAGGATATGTGCATGTTCTGGTGGTTGTGTTGGTTTGTTTTGTCTCATGATCAGTATTAACTAGTACATTTCTTTTTGTGCATGCAAACACCTGTAGTGTAGAGAACAATTCTTGTCCTTTATAGTCAATCGTTAACATATGCCAGTGATTTTTAATGGTATGCTTGATTTGGGCTATGTGATGTTTGAGTCTTCCCTGTGCCACTGCACGGTTGGGGCTGATGGTGTCTGTAGACTGTTTTAGCAGCAAAGGCACATGTTTGCACCATCATTTTGACCTGAAGCATTTGATATGATATGATAGGTTATTTATAACGCACTTAATACCCAGAGGTTTGTAAGCGTGGACCCTGGATCGAACCTGTGTTTCTCTGTGTCGTCTTGCTTTCAAAGCAAGCACGTTGCCCCTGAGCTATCCTCCCAGGACATAGTTAGAAGACCTCCCTTTCAGTAACAGAATAACCAGTATCATTTTATGTCATTAAAAATAGAGAAACGAAGGCATCAACACCCTCGCACATGGAAATTCATCACAGTGTAGGCAAAGGATACTTCTAAGGTGAGTTTGCAACAGAGTGAAACCACCAAGTGCCCACTTTTACCAGTGCAGGGCCAGCCAAGACTGCTTGCCAAGTGTCAATTGGTCCTAGTCTAAATTAGGCTGCTTGCACCGTCCACAATTAAAACGCAGCGAATATAGCACACAGCTTGAATACTCCTGGGATAATGTATGCTTGCACCAAACTATCTACAATTTCCCTCTCATTGATATATTTCCTACTTCTTTCTAGACAGATATCTAACTTGCACAGCATCTTAATCTCCCGTACGTTTAACTTTGATCTAAAATGAGCTTTAGATCCATGAATGTCTTATACAGTAAGCTGCTCATGTTCTTGTGTCGAGGCATTCCCTAAATGTCATGATGCGTATCCAGTCATATTTTTAGGTAATGCTGAGTTAAAATGCTTCCATCCAAGTAATGACATAACCATACCTCTTCCCAAATTACACAGTTTTACTGTGAAATGAACCGAAAACAATTGTGCTGTTTTGCGTTATGTCGCACTCTAGGACTTCCACGCATATTTAATTACTAGCAAAAGGTACCCATTTTCTGAACGGGTTCTGTAGACGGACATGACAACACTCCTCAATTGTTGCAAATCAACGATCCTGTAGGTCGCTGCTCTGATTTGCTTGATGTGTTTTGCACCCTGAAGTAAACTGCACTGAGAATGGGCATGTGTGGCTGGCTGACATACCTCAGAGCAGATTTTGAGGGGGAGGCGAGAGTTGGTGTGCTGCTGCTTGCAGGGACCTTGTGTGCTCTCTCCCCACCTGTCGCCTCACCCTGGCATGGTGCAGTTCATTGTGGTTCAAATATCTCAGAAACCATGCATCCTCGGGCCTTGAAACGTGGTTTTCTTTTTTGTTCCTCGTGTCGAGACTGATCCTTCTATGACCACATGTTTTCCTGATTTTAGGCAACTGTCTCATGTGTGAAGGAACAACGCTTTGCCAAGCCACAAACCCACCAACACATTTTGACTTTTTGCTGAAATCGGGGGAAAGGGGCAGGGTGTACAAATGTCATGTAGCCAGTAATGTCCGGAGGGTCCTAACGGGTAACTATGCAATATTTGGTGCAGATTGGTGAAATAGTGTGGAATTGTATAAGGAACATCGCTTTGCCAAACCACAAACGCACAAACAAATTTTGACTTTTATTAATATAAACAATAATGCATATTAAAATGTACCATTTTAGTGCCAGTCTACTTTTGTGTAGGAGAATCCACTCCAAAGCCTCTTTTTATGTCACTGCCAATCATTTAAAGAAGCATGTGCGTTAACGAGCGTAATCTTCTAGTCCCACCTTTATTTTAACACTAGCTAATATACCCGTTGTTGCACGTGTTATTATTAGGTGAGAACAACATGAAGATTCCTGAGCAGCACGATGGCTGACATGATGGTGATGGTGCCAACAACTATGGACCTAAAGTTCAATATTAGTAAAGTACATGTTCATTGTAAGGCTTGGTTAGAAACATTTTTTGTTTCCCTTCTTGCTGAACATGGTTTATGGCTTTGTCGACAGGCACCATCTCGCAAAAATCCTCTGGATAAGTAATTTCACATTATGTGGCAAAAATGTGGAAACGTCTGGAATGCTACCTGCCTTCACCTTCGCCTCTCATACAATTTTTGTTTCCCTTTCCTGCTGATCATGGTTTACGGCTACGTCGGCAGGCCACTAACACATTTTGGGCCTCATTACACGGAAGGCGGTAAGGGTTAACGGTCACCGGTAAGGGTACCGGTGACCGTTAACCCTTACCGCCTTACTACGAGGTCCTTTTGCGGGACCCGACATTAACGGCTGGTGTAAACCAGCAGTTAAAGTTGGGACCCGCAAAGGGACCTTGGTGCTAATTACGGTACCGCAATTTGCGGTACCGTAATTAGCTCCTTCCCCATTCTTATTATGCCCTATTTAGGCAAAAATGGGAATGGGGAAGGGCCTTGGAGAAAGGGAGAATTACCGCCCCGCCAACCTTGGAATGGGGTGGTAATTCCCCTTTCCTCCTTGGTGGTACCGGTATGGTACCGGCGGCAACCATGGTGCTAATAGCACCATGGTTTACCGCCTACCGTGTAATGAGGCCCTTTGACTTTCGCTGAAATCCGGGAATTGTATAGGGAACATACGCGAAGCCACAAACATTTGCTGAAATCCTGGAAAAGGGGTGGGGTGTCCGAATGTCATGTAGACAGGAATGTCCGGTGGGTCCTGACAGGTAACTGCAAAGTTTGGGACAGATTGGTGAAATGGTGTGGAATTGTATATGGGACATAAACGAAGCCTGGTGTGGAATTGTATAGGCGACATGTACGAAGCCTCAAACCCACACCCACATTTTCACTTTTGCTGAAATCCGGCGAGAGGGGTGGCGTGTCCAGAATTCATGTAGCCAGTAATATCCGAGAGGGTCTTAACAGGTGACTGTGCAAAACTTGCTACAGTTTGGTGAAACGGTATGGAATTGTATAGGGAACATACGTGAAGTTACAAACCGGCAAACACACACATTTTCACTTTTATATATATAGATTGTTAGATAAATACATATAAAAGGTATAATGAGAGGGAAATAATCGCTTCTGCATTTTGCTGTGCTTTATTTTATGTGCAAATGTAAATTGCATTTTTACTTTGCATAAAAAAAGTTTAAAATAGTACACCTATTAAATATTTTCAACTAGTCGTTGGCTCGTCCTAAAACTCCTCAGTGATTTCCAGTAGCTGTACGATGTACTTTTTTGTTATATCCCTCTCTGTTCATTGTATCGCCTAGATAACCGGTTCTAGCAGACCTTCTGTAGTGTGAACACTGATAGCCTTAAACCCACCATTATGGGTGACTAGAGAAAACGCTGGGATTGTTTTTGGGCGTCTGGTTGACTGCTGAACGGAAATTGGCCTTTTTGCTGGGTGAAAAATGCCCATATTCGTTACAATTACATTCACTCTTGCTGTGGCTATACACATTTAGGCAATGAGAGATCCTCAGGCTCCTGTTGGAGGCAGTGGCATGTGCAGAACGCAAGATGCCCTCTTACAGAGACATGAAGCAGATGTTGAAGGGCCCTCTGGGAAAGCACATATTCCACGGGCATCACCACTGGACCTCGGTGCAGAAGACTGCCCCGGGAGGATAGCTCAGCGGCAACGTGCTCACCTTGGAAACCAGATGACATGAAGCAACACAGGTTCGAGCCCCGGGTCCATGCTTAGAAACTTCTGGGTATTAAGCGTGTTATAAATACGCAACTAAGACATATTCCTGTAACAGTGCCTCGATGCCCCCGGGTTGTGTGAGCGCTTTAAAAATGCAAATAAATGAATATGATTCTGGGTGGGAGGTGGATGCATCCAGTCTATAGTGAAAGACCCAATTCTTTTGGCGGCCACTCCTCTTCTTTCTATGGGTTAGATCCACTTCTGACCTATTCTCCTGCGTTCCCACCTGGGAATGTACATAGATGCCCAGTTCCCCAGTTCCATGCAGAATACCTCGAGCCAGTCCAGTTGTTTTTTTCCAATTGAATGTAGTTTCGCTTTTGCCATTGTAAGGATGGGCCTACAAGTCCCAGCGTGCAGTGGGAAGCAAACAGAACTGGCCCGAGGTGTCACGCATGGAACTGGGGAATTTGGCAGCTATGAACGTGTTCTGTGGAAGTTTCTCTGTCAATGATAATGATGTGTTATTTATATAGTGCTTTTGCCAAAACGCTTTACATTCAACATATTTACATACAATATCCCCCAACCGAAGTTGGTACTCCTCTATCGACCTCGGAAGGATGAAAGGCTGAGTTGGCCTTGCTGGCATTCGAATCTGTGACCTGCAGATCATACACAGATCGCAGCGGCGATGGCTCAACCTGCTGAGCTATGTTACCGGCTTCTCTGTTGCCGTTCATCCATTCACAGTGGAAGCCTGCCTTGGACATTCCTCCTCTCAATCTTCCTCATTCTGATTTCTGCTCCCACTTTCAGCATGGTTTTAAAATTGCTGTCTCTCTTCGTGTTACTTTCCTCGTACTTGCATATTTGTATGTACTATGCAATTCTTTTGTTTGTTATTAGATTTTTAAACTACAAGGAGGTGGAAACCGAAGAAACCATAAAAGAGTTGCTCGCACACTGAACAACTATGTATATACATTTACAGTGAGACTGATGAGATCAGGCCAGCTAATACTTTCATAATCCTAGATCTCGGAAGGCTAGATCAGGGGAGAGGATAGATCAGAGGCAGCGTGCTCGCCTTGGAAGCCAGATGACACGGACCACCACAGGTTCGATCACCGCCCGCGCTTAGAAACCTCTGGGTATTCCTATCATAAATGTATTCACGTGCAAGTGGCCATTCACCTTACCTTATGCAAAGGGCAAAGATAGTAGAGACATACGAAGGCAGAGGAGAAGAAAGATGGGGTGGTGGCGAGGCCAGTCTTGATCTTAAGCTTTCAGCTCTCTGATGACACTTTTATGTATTTTTTTTTTTGTTTTTTTTTCCTGTTTTATTTTCATTTTACTTATAACAACAAAACATGAAATAACAAAGAAATTCGTAGCAAAAACTATATACATAATTACAAACACATAAATACCCCCTCCCCCCCTTACAGATGCCAGGCACACATCATATAATATGAAATTGTCAGAATCAATACAATGTCAGAAATTTGCCCCAAATTTTCATAAACAACCCATTCTTGCCTTGTTTCCTATATATACTTTTTTCCACATCCGCCAGATCAAGCATTTCTTTCAAACAGTCCTCTTTTTTTAAAGAAATGTCGGTTTTCCAATTCCTAAGGATGATTTTTTTTCCCATCATGGCTCCCCTAAATAACCACTTCTTTTGGCTTTGAGTGAGTATATCTAAGGTAGCATCATTTCCCAGTATTAATGTCTCAAAATCAAGACCTATCGGTTCATCCAAGACCGTATTTTAATATACCATCAGCCACATGTCTTTGTATATATGACATAACACAACATCGACAGATCAATACAAGACATATATGCATAATATTAATACAGGTTATCTATTACATTCCAATATCAATTAATTAGTGTATAAAAATTACATCAGCGTGTACAAGGGGATGATTTCTAAGATAAAACTCACTGGCGAGAGAGAAATATAAAATCACACAAATAGTACAGTCATAATTAGAAAAAATCTGTATCATACTAGTATTTAAAAAATGTCTACTACTTTCAAATAATATAAAACCATATAAAATATCAAGTTAATATCATTATTTCGAAACCTGGCCCACATAGTTATTTCATCCCCATTTGTATTATTGTTATATGCTTTCAAATAGCTAATGCATAGGCTGTTCAGGCTTTCGCATTCTAGAAGCAGGTGCGCAATCGTCTCCATTTCATTTGTGCCACACAGCCTACATTGGTCGCATCGTGCAATTCCTAAATGGGCACCTTGGGTCATCAGTGCCACACTGTTGTTGAACTTTAGTCTGATGACTCTATTAGATGAATGTGCACGCTGTGGAAATACATTAATTCATTCAAAAAGCCTCTGCAACACTGTTTGGTTCTGATAGTTAATGAGAAACTATCCGAAATGGATGTCCCTGCAGCACACGCGTGTTTGTAAGAAATGATTAAAAGATTGAAGATTTCTCAAAGGACACTATTTGTTAATTGCATCGTATGCCTACGCTAGCCATACTTCTTTCAGAATCATTTGGAGTCAGGCTGCTGGTCTAGGACCCCAAGCCCCTCCTACACGCAGCGGAGGGTTAGTTAGACATGTGCCTCTCTGATGTCCCTCATTTGCAGACTGTTGCATTGAGATGTAATGGAAAATGTAATCGCCATCATAGAACAGATTGATTCACTTCTAGTGACCTTTCACTTATACCGGATCATCTGTGGGTGACGTGGGATTCAAATGATGAATTTAGATGAAATGGTGTTCATGAGCTTTTTTCTGGTACTACAATGTGATTACTGCCCAGATTACCTGAAAAGTGTGGCTAAACATTTACTCTTTCTTTAAAATAATTGTGATCAGGTTAATAAAAAAAAGGCAAAATGAGTGAGTATCAAAGAATGTCACAGTAGCCCATGTGGGTGCTGCTTGACCCTGCGATTGGGATCATGGTAAGGACCCTCAACGGTACATGCTTGATTGCTGAGTGCCGCCCTTAACGTTGGTATATGAGTCACTGCAGCATTATCATCTGGCAGAAACCTTTGCACGGCACCCTAATGCTTCCAATCATTGGCATCTGATCATTACACTTAGTAATGTTTGGCAAGCTTTGCCCCAGTTGGTGAACTTTTCCCTAGTTCTTGAGCAGCGTAAACAAGTCAAATTTTCAATATATCCAACATGTACCGGAGATAAATCTGTGTATCATGGATTCAAATTCTAAGGCCTGAAACGGAGGCTCCAATTATGGACTTAACTATTTCCTTTATTCTGAAGTGGCAAAAGAAATATTTTTCGCCGGAAAACTTCACTGCTACTGCTGCCATAATTGTTATTTCCCCTGATCCTGCCCGATGACTGCCTCTCCTGGGTTATCCTGTTCCTCGACTCCAGACCTCTCCTTTCTTGCTACTCCTGGTCAAGGAACATCAGCTATAGTGTGGCAGCTTATGTTATGAGAATTATATATTTTTTTATTTGAATAAAGGTATGGGTTGGAGTTTGATATATATGGGGTGTTGTCGCCGCTTTGTGTCCCGTCCCGGCATAGACTCAACGTTTATGAGTGACGGCACATTCAGTGCCTCAGCTGAGAAGCGGCATGGTCATTGTTGGAAAGGAGAGCCTGTGCACGCGTGTTTCTGTTTTTTTCAAGGAGTGTGTATCATTGCTCTTTTTGGGGGCTGGGTCAGGGAGAGGAAGATAGTGCGCCGTAGAGCTAGGCCCGGAGAGATAGAGGTTGTGCAGGGTAGAAAAAGAACCTTGCATGTATCTCCGTCGTATCACAAGCAAGTCCTGTTGTGTTTTTGGTTAAGGTCTACAGCATTGCAGCAAAGGGCAGGAAATGTGGAGAAGGCCTGTTGAAGTTGCTAAGGAGAAGGAGAGGTGGCGAGCCAGTTTGGCTGCCTCTATTCAAGTCGCAGTCGCTATTGCAGTAATGGATAATATGGGGTCACGTGGGAACACAGATATTAAGAGCTATATCCCAGAGTTGTCTGAAAATGTTGCTACTGCAGTGTCATCTGCAATTATGGCTGCCTTGGCCTCATATTTTCCTATTGATAGTATTCTAGATAATGGCAAAATGAGGCGGTCAGTGTCCCATAAGAAACAGACACAGAAGGGTGATATCTGCAGTTGTACCAGAGTGCTGGCTCCTTTGGTAATGAACAGCACAGCTGCCCAGGAATACTATGGTGCGCAGGACACTTGAGGCAGCTGACTTGGGTTCACCATGTGGGTCCCCTGGGGAAGGGGACAAAAAACTTCAGCAGAAGAGAGAATGGTTAGACCTAGCTTTAGAGTTTTCAGGGCAGAATGGTGGATGCTAACAACCACACCTATGGCTAATATGGCTATTCCTCTAGTTAGCATTCCCTGATATGTTGGATCTGGATGATTATGTGGAAACAGATGCTAGACCAAGTCCCTCGAGTGGCGGATCACAGCAGGGTTACTGACCTTTAACCCCTTTGACTAAATGCACCCCAGCTCCCATGACTGGTTTGCTTTGCCTCTTGTGGGACGGTTTGTACAATGCTTTTTAAGGTAACGTTGGATGATAATTCTGGGAGGAACATGAGGACAGAATACCCTAAGCCAGCCATGGAGGGGAAACAACAATCAAAACCTACAGTGGCCCCCAAAATGTCAATTGACTTTTCCTGGTACGAGAAGGTTATTGCATGGACTACTTGTCAGGATAGGCTCTTAAATACGCCAGGCCCCCTTTTAAAAATATTGGATATTGCAGAGGAAGTATAGGGCACAAGGGAAGCCTTTGATCCTGCAGTGAGTAGTTGTTGGACCCAGAGGGCATTAGTATTTCCCAGGAATGCAAACGTATGCATCATTTTGAAAAGGAGGAAGGAGGTCCCAATGAAGATCAAGCCTATATTGGTGGGACTAGCAAATAGGCAGAAGCAGAGAAGGAGGAAGAAGTTCTCTTTGGTGATGATACCATGAAGGGTATAGGATAGTTTGTACCCACTTGTACTGCCTTAGTCAGATAAAGCCCAGTCTTACTCTAAGAAATGTTTCCAGGCCTGGCTGGACGTAACAGAGGTCGAATGTCTGGTCGAGTTCTGGTCACTGTGACAGTGGTAAACAAAAGCCCTTTTTTAATATGGTCGGATGAATCTTTTGAGGAATTCAGAGGGTTCTGAGTGTTTCTTCCCAAATGAGGCACCTCCAGCGTGGCCATGGATTCTATTGATTAAACTCTTTCTTTGGGTTTGGAGGCGAGTGCCCGTGCATTTACCAGCAGGCCAGGTCCAGTGGGAGGTCGGATCCGATATTTCTTAAAATATTGGAGTTATGTTCCCAGCACCCCTTTGTATTGGGCACAGTGAGGGGGTATCACATCAGGTTTGTAACTTTGCCATGACAGAAGTACAAATCCAGCCATTTGTATGGTCAGAGGCCCTGGAAGGGATTGTTCGCAAACAGATTCTCCAAATGTGGCAAAATTGGATAATTTATTTAGCAGTTCCCAGGGATTATGTGGCAATTCCCAGGGAGTGCAATTTCTAAAGCAAAATTGTTTTAGTCGGGAACAAACTACAAGGATTTCGGACTGAATTCAATCTGTGATGGATGAATACGATTGTTATTTACATGCACTTACAGATTTAGACGATTACATTGTCACAAGAGGTATTGAGGACAGGAGATTTGTTTGTGCAGTTGGATTTCAAGGATTCGTACTTTTCCGTTCAGTTGCTCCAGAACACAGGCGTTTTTTGTACTTTCAGTGGCGCAGGCGTATTTTTCGATTCTGCTCTTTACCATTTGGTTTATCATCGAGCCTTAGGGTGTTTTACAAAGTATTTATGGCCTGCTGTGGGTTTTCTAAGCTCCCTGAGGGTTCGGGTATGATTTATTGAGACAATGGGCCTCATTACGACCCAGGCGCTAATGGGTTAACGGCGCCGTAAAAGGCTGCGGCGCCGTTAACCTATTAGCGCCTAATTACGAGGTCCCTTTGCGGGACCCGACCTTAACGGCTGGTGTAGACCAGCCGTTAAAGTAGGGACCCGCAAAGGGACCTTGGTGCTAATTACGGTGCCGCAATTTGCGGCACCGTACTTACTGCCTTCCCCATTCCCATTGAGCCCTATGGGGCAAAAATGGGAATGGGGAAGGGCCATGGAGGAAGGGGGAATTACCGCCCCGCCAACCTTGTAATGGGGTGGTAATTCCCCCTTTCTCCATGGCGGAGTCGGTAATTTACCGGCATGGACCATGGTGCTGGTAGCACCATGGTCTTCCGCCAGGGTCGTAATGAGGCCCAATATTCTGATCTTGGCACAAGATTACTCCAGGATTCTTGCTCACAAGGGCATGGTGGTTCAGTTATTGTTGGACGTGGGCTTGTGGTAATTTGGGGAAAAGTCAGTTACTTGTCCCTCTTAGATGCTTCAGTTTCTGGGTTTGTGCTAAACTTTGCGAACTCCACCCTTCAACTGCCCCAATCGCATATGAGGTTGATAAATAAAGAGATCAGGCATACCTTGCAGCGTCAGATGCTGACGGTTCTGCATTTGGCAAGGATCGTAGGGATTCTGTCACCATCTATTCAAGCATTCTTTCCTGCTCATCTGCACTACAGGCCCATTCAAAGAATACAAACCAAGTACCTAAAACAAGGTTTAAACTGTTCACCTTGGGTCAGACTTTCTTCAGATGTTAAAAAATAAAAGTTAGCATGGTGGTTTCATCACAAGGAGTAATGGAATTGTAGGGCAATCTTAGGTTTATTCCTACGTCTGCTCTTTTCAAATTCAATGGCAGTGAGGTGTGTTGCCCAAATCGGGTTTCAATACATCTGCTTGTGGATGGACAGTCTATCCGCAGTCCGATGCATAAACAAATTGGGGGCACCATAAGTTCTAACAAACAATTCTGGGAGTTGTGTCTTCCGCACGAGATTATAGTTCAGGCTGAATATCTGCCAGGCAGGTACAACTTGTTGGCAGACTAGGTTTCTCCAAATTGAAAGGATACAGTGTATCGTCTGCTGGATCTGGGGGTCTTTCAGAACTTGCGGTAGTTGTGCACGCCATTTCAAGTAGACCAGTTCACATCCTATCTCAATACCCAATTTACAAGATTCTTCAGTTCGAGACCTGTTGCCTGGGACGTTGCAACCAATGCCTTCTTCGAAGTCTGGGTTTTTGGTATCCTTACCCATATCCTCCTTTCTGGTCATCCCAAAGGTGCTGTTGCAGGTTTTGCATCAAAGAGCTCAGGTAGCCTTTGTGGCTCTGTTTTGGTTGAGGCAGACCTGGTTTCCAGGTGTTCTAGGCTTATCAGTATTCCCATGTTTCTAGGGCTTTTGAGGGATGCCAAGGGGGAGAATCATACCCTGGTCTTTGAGGACAAGCTGCAGCAGCATGCATAGCAGTTGTCGGGAATAGATGGTGACCCTTTGGCATTTCGGGCATGGTTGCTGTATTGTTGGAATGTTCCTAGGGTCCGAGTACAAATGTATCACATAGGATAGCCTGAGATATCTGGCTTGGTTGGTTTGTACAGCGTGGTTGGGATCCCCTTCAGTAGGAAGTAGTACAGGTGGGGAATTTTCTTGCCCAGTTAGCTAGTATGTTTATCGTACATTGAGTACATCCTCAAGTTTGTGGTCTGTTGAAAACAAGTCGGATCTCGGTGCCTCCATTACCTAGGTACTCTCACATGTGGGATGTAGACTTAGTTGTGTCTCTTTTTCATAACTACCCTCATAATTAACTTGTTTCAGAAATGCTGATTACTTTCATGTGTTTAGTGGTGTTCCTTTGGGTCTCGGATGTACGGGCACTGGATTTAGCAGCTAATGTTTTTTCTCCTACAGAGCATTTCTTTCACAGTACTAAGGGCACTGAGTGTGGATCAATGGTTATTGGGCCTCATTAGGACCCTGGCGCTAAGTGTTTAACGGCGCAGTAAAAGGCTGCAGCGCCGTTAAACACTTAGCGCCTAATTACGAGGTCCCTTTGCGGGACCCGGCCTTAACGGCTGGTCTACACCAGCTGTTAAAGTAGGGACCCGCAAAGGGACCTTGATGGCAATTACGGTACCGCAATTTGCGGTACCGTAATTGCCGCCTTCCCCATTCCCATTGAGCCCTATGGGGCAAAAATGGGAATGGGGAAGGGCTATGGCGACATGGGGAATTACTGCCCCGCCAACCTCAGAATGTGATGGTAATTCCCCATTCCGCCATGTCGGACTCCGGCATCAACCATGGTGCTAATAGCACCATGGGTTAGCGCCGGACTCCTAATGAGGGCCTTTGAGTTTTCAGTCTTGGTAGCCAATCCTAGGGTGTGCGTCGTTGCTCATCTGAGTGAGCATGAAGTCTGGACAACAGGGTTGCAGAAGTCTAAACATTAGGTATTTGTTTCCTTTCACAAGCCACATACGCCGTTTCCTTGTCCAACTTGACCACATGGATGAAGTGATGTAGGGCAAACGCTGTGTTGGATGTGTCTCTTTACTGGGATCATTCGACTGGCGGAAGCAATTTCTTCTAAAGCATTTTAGTCTGGGACTCGTTTGTAACACATTCTTAAAGCAGCCAATTGGACACGGGTTGGGACATAATATACTTTTTAATGTGAACCTGTTATGCATTCCTCGGCTGCAGTATTATAAGACTTTGGAGTATACACAATGGGAGCCTCTGTGCCATGCCTTGGAAGTCTGATTCATGCCAGCAGATTGTGCGGACAGCCGTGATTCTATTAATGAACAGGGAGGATTATTATCCCTCCTATCACTCATGGAACTTAATTTTTATTTCAGGGGCTGCAGTGAATCAATCTGTCTTTTTTCTGAAGTGTGGTAAAGATGCTGCAGGGTCGTCCGAGTATCTATTTGAAACCATGGTGTTGATCCTGTGTTCTGGAGATGGCCACATGCTTGAAGAGAGAGATGAGGGGTCTGAGTATAGGAACCGTACATAAACCAGGAAGATCAGTTATTAGAGATCGACTAAGGGGGTGGGGTCTGAAGAAGTAATAATTATGGGTTCAGTAGTTCTGAAAATATCTGAGCACTAATAATTTCTTGCTGCTTCAGAATAAAAGAAAGAGTTAAGTGCATAATACTCTATGCCATTAATAGAATCGCAAGTCTACATCGTAATCTACTAGGACTGAACGGAAATGCAGAGCATTTACATATTCATTGGTTGACCTGAAAACTCAATAAGTCAACAAAACTCCGCAACCAGAGTTGTGCACCATATCCTTTAAGTAAAACACTGTCTCCTTTGTGGTTTATTTTTTATCGGTAGACCCAAAGAACCAGCAATACTGCTGCAGAACAACCAAATAATTGTATTTTAATGTACATTGATTGATCATTTACTTTTTTGTGTTAGTGATGATATACACTAGGTGAAACATTCATTACATTGTTTATAATACCATATTGAGTGTAATATCCGTTTCTGATACCTGTGCATCTGCTTAGAATTACATGCTGTGCATATAGTCCGACATCTAGTGGTAATCGCAGAGTATTGCATCTTTTTTTCGAAGATCAAAAAGGGACGTCGACATGGGCGTGATGTGTATTGTACCCAAAATCCCTCACGCTTTGAGGTCCCACTAGATTGTTTTTTCCGCCTACCTAGTTGGTCGCATATAATTGTGCGCTCATAAGAGTTTATATTGCTGTTTTCCATTTATCGATAATTCCACTGCTTGTCAGTGGTCAATTGCCCTCGATGACTTCTCGACTGCTGTTGACGCTTCGTCCTGTTGGCCGACATTCCAGCCCGGGCTGCTTGCGGCTTTTGACCCACGTGGCCCTGGCCCTCCGGCACAACCTTCACCGTAAGGAGAGTGGGGCTCGGTTCTTTCTCCTCTGAGAATGCCTTTCTTTTACCCCTTCTCTTGGTCTGGCTACCGCTTCCCTCTGCTATGGCGAGGACTCCCTTTAAGTTTTGCGGGTCTTGCAAAGGCAAATTTCCCTGGGAAGACATCCATCGCCGATGCGATAGGTGTCTCCCTCGTGTAAAGCCTGTAAGCTCTTTCAGCCCAAGACCTTGAAAGACAGGCGAACGGAATGTTGGGCAGCCTACGCCATGCAGGCCGAGAGTCACTCCCCCACTGGTGACGTCGCATCAGACGACGAATCCCTCAGCAGCCACGGCTCCGATTTGGAGGCCGTTTACCTTACTGTGCAGCCTTTGCACTCCCACATGTCCATCCCTGGCCCCGACAGGCATGCTGCAGGCAGTGCTATGGGGAAGCCGCACCCCGGAGACAGGGACACTCCTGCACCACAAACTTCTAAGCATAGAACACCCAAACTATCCCTGGCAGATTTGTCCAGAAGGGTTTCAACACCTGCCCGCCCATCAAAGTCACGGTTCGGCAACCTCTGTGCAGCTGCCTTTGGGGCCTACTCATGGGACTAAACCTCCTTCTGTAGCTCCCTCAAAAGCTTCCACTTCTGACACAGTGCTGTTGAAAGGCGCAGTAGCACCTAAAGACGCGGTAGCGCCGACGACCGCGGCAGTGCTGAAAGATGTGCCGAAACGTATCCGTTTGATGAAAACACTTCCTGGACCCCAGGAAGGTCCCCTCCTCTCCTGAAGGCTATTCTACGACCTCCCCTACTCTTTCTAGGACCCTACCTCAGGGCTCAGCCCCTCCTGCACGGCCCTTTCCCCCTCCTGACCCTTCAGACTCCTCTGAATGGACCAGGGATAGGTTTGAGGCCTGTATGAGCAAGATGGCCGAGTTCATTGACTTCTCAGGCCAATTTGAGGACACTTTGAAGAGGCATAGGAATCTGGACCCTTGCCCCAACCCTCCTAAGTCCCAGAGGCTCCTCTCCCCCGGTGCCTAATTTCCCTCCTTGGAGGAATAATCAGAATCCCCAAGTCGGTGTCTTTGGGAATTATCCAGATGATCCTAGCTAGGATGTTGCCTACGCCCAGGGCCATGGCCAGGATGACCAGGATCCCAATTATCTGGACCTAGACTGGAACCCTGTGGATGACCAGGGCATGTTAACACCTCTGCATCATATTTCACCAACAACACCACGCTCCTTGCAAGCTATAGTGGCATTCAATAGGGCCTTGTTTAAGACAGCCTTCAGGGCGTTCCGGAACCTATTCACACCCACCTGTTAGCGGTGGTCACAGAGGGTCACACAGGGTATATCCGCAAGAACACTCTGGACTCTGCCAAAACTGCAGCCCAGGGAACCCTGCTGAAATGCCACGCCTGGTTAAAAAAGGCAGGGTTCAAGCCAGAGACTCAGGCTTCTTTGATCAACAAACCATGGAGATGGCTAAAAAGGAGCATGAGACCCTGAAGTTTCTCAGTCAGATCACGGCTAAGCCCTTTGTCCAACGTGGCAACTCCAACGCCCGCCGTTCCTTTTGTGGGCAGTCCTTCTCCCTCTCACTCAATACACAATATGGCTCGGGAGGATCCTACTGGGCTTTCGGACAGGGCTCCTCCGGCAACTTCCAATCCCAACTGAGAGGTTTTCATTGGGGAAAGGGCGGGGCAGAACCTCTGCTTTCCAGAGGCTCCTTGGCCTCCGCCTCCAAGTGACTCGTCTGTACGGGTGCCCTCCCACACTTCCCTGATAGGTGGACATTTAACATCATTTGCCTATGCATAGGAGGGGGTCACATCAGATCAGTGGGTACTCAAGACCGTCGCCCACGGGTACTGCATCGAGTTCCTATGGCCACCCCGCTACCATCCGCCCAAAAGCTGAGACCTGTCATCAGACCATCTGCGCATCCTGTTGGAAGGGGTTCAGGTCCTACTGGAAAAGAGCACCATCGAAGTCGCCCCTCATATCCAGGTAAACAAGGGTATTTATTCATTGTACTTCCTTGTACCCAAAAAGGATCTAACCATGCACCCTGTTTTAGATCAGGGGCTTCATCACGACTTTGGCGGTAACCCTTAAATCCGGCGGTCGTGCTATTACTGCCGGATTTAAGGGTCCGCCAAATCAGGACTTCGGCAGATTTCGCCCAGCTCTTGGCTGTGGGGAAATCCGCCGAAAATTTGCGCTATTACCACCGGCGGGAAATCCGCCGGCGGTAAGGGCGCGAATTTTCCCCATTGAGCCCAATGGGGAATGGGGCATTCCCGAATGGGCTCAATGGGGAATGGGGAATTACATTACCGCCAAACTCGTGATCCGGCGCTATTAGCGCCGGGGAGTTCGGCGGTAGGGCTAATACCGCTGGCGGTAATACCACCGGCGTTACCGCCAAAGTCGTGATCAGGCCCCAGATCTGCGTCCTGCGATAAAGCATGTCAAACCGCACAAGTTCAGGATGACAACTCTTCAGGAAGAAATCACGCTGCTGCTCAGAAAAGTACCTCAGGTTCATGATAGAGGGCATTGCCTCAGCCCCTAGGATGTTTACAAAGGTACTGGCGGTAGCAGCGGCTCACCTGCGCAGGCACTCCATCCCGTGTATCCCTACCTCGATGACTGGCTCATAACAGGGGACTCATACGAAACATGCCTGGAGAATACCTAGAGGACAGTAGATCTCCAATTCAACCTAGGATTCTTTATCAACAAGATGATATCAAGTCTAGACCCCAGCCAAGTCAAACAGTTTGTGGGGGGCCTGATTTAGACCCAAAGGGAACAGTCTCTGGATAAAATGGTCGGGAAGATTTGCCTACGCTTTTCCCCCCCCGATTCCCCTTCTCAACAGGATAGTGCACAAGATGTACCAGGAACAAGCCACACTCCTGGTGACTCCAATATGAGCAAGACAGCCTTTGTTCTCCCATCTCATGGAAATGTCAATCTCCCCTCCCAAGAAGCTGCCATGCCCTTACAACATGATGTCTCAAGACCAGGGAGAGACACTGCATCCATGCCCCTAAACACTGAATTTAGCAGCTTGGCTCCTGAAGTCATAGGGTTTGGGCACCTTTAACTCCGTCAGAGATGCATGGGCATACTCGGGGAAAGCACGAAAACCCAACACCAGACATATCTGCTCCCAACAGGTGGAAGCACTTTATCTGGTGCAATACTAAAAATGTCAATTCCATTGACGGCTCCAATAAAGATACAGGGCCTCATCACGAGTTGGGCGGTAATGCTGGCGGTATTACCGCCGGTGGTATTAGCCCTACCGCCAAACCCCCGGTGCTATTAGCGCCGGATCACGGGTTTGGCGGAGCGGTGAGTGCCCATTCCCCATTGGGCCCATTCTGGAATTCCTCATTCCCCATTGGGCCCAATGATTAAATTTCACGCTATTACCACCGGCGGATTTCCAGCTGGCGGTAATAGCGGCGAAAATTGGAAAATTTGCAGCGGATTACCACCCAGCTCAGAGCTGGGGGGAAATCCGCCAAGGCCATGATTTGGCGGACCTTTAAATGCGGCGGTAATAGCACTACCGCCACATTTAAGGGTTACCGCCAGACTCGTGATAAAGCCCATAGTCCTTTATGCAATACACCTATTAGAGTCAGGACTTGTTTACAATCGCCTAAAGGTCCACCTGGCCGCTCTCATCGTACACCACATCCCAGAGCAAAATTTCATGGTTGGAAATTCCTGTAATTAAGGCTTTCATGGAAGGGGTGAAGAGACTTTATCCCCCTATTTCCAACCCAACTCCCAGATGGGACTTGAATACTGTCCTTACCAGATTAATGGGGCCTCCTTTTGAGCCCATGCACAAGGATATCCTTAATGCCCTCATCTATAAAACTGCCTTCGTAGTGGCCATTACTTCAATAAGGCGGGTTGGTGAACTGCAGGCCCTTTCAGTTCAAGATCCCTTTATGACAATTCACGAACACAAGGTGGTTTTGCGAACCCACCCACGTTTTGCAGCTAAATTCATCTTAAGGTTCCATGTGAATTAATCAATCTAACTTCCCACTTTCTTCCAAAACCCCACTAACTTGGCAGAAAGAAGCCTACGCTCACTGGATGTGTGGAGGGCAGTAATTGACTACCTTGAAAAGGCAAAGCCACTGAGAAAGACGTTTGTCTCTGTGGCAGCTGCTAGAGAAGGCAACCCTGTCTCTAAATCAGCTATTTTCAAGTAGAATGTAAATTGCATCACACTGTGTTACACTCTTGCCAAGAGAGATCTACCCTTTAGGCCTGGAACTCACTCTACTCTGGGCACAGGGGCTACCATAGCATTCATTGCAGATGTTCCTCTAGATTCCATTTTCAAAGCAGCAACCTGGAGTGCTGTTCACACTTTCACCCAACAGTAATGCTTAGACACACACTCCAAGTATGATGCTCCGGTGGGACAAGCAGTGCTAAGACATCTCTATGCTACTGTTCCTCCACACATCCCACCACCACTTCCGGGTACTGCTCGCTAGTCTATGCACAGCATCGGATTCTAAGCAGATTCACAAGCATCAGAAGACATACATTAGTCACTGTAATCATATTTCTGATGGTTGTATCTGCTTTGATTCACTTGTGCCCACCCTTCCTCCCCTCTTGGAGTAGAAGGAACATACACAAAACAAGAAAACAGGCTACCCCTCCCTTGTAAGCATGTGTCTGTGTCTATGGACCACAGCTATGACCTGTACTAAAGTAAAAAATCAAATGTACATATTATCAGAGATATGTTAAAAAACATTTTAATGTTCTATATTCCATAATAAACAACAGTACGGACATGTAAAAATACACATACCTACAAAGGGGCTGATGATGACCATTGCTTAAACTAGAATCTATGGCCTCCAGCCTTGTCAACAATGTGGGGTTAGTAACTGTGGTAATATTGTCACAATTAGTTAAGACCTTATAGGTCAACAGAGTAATGGTGGAAGCACCTTCCAGCCATCAACTCTTTTGTTTTGCTGGAAGCACCACCTGGAAGCACCACCTCGACATTAAACCACTTGTGACATCTGTACTGTGCTTCCAGAAAATGGATGTCTGCTTATTTAAAAAAGAGCTATAACATAGGGTGCTATATCTGCGCATTCTCATGCAAGTATCTGAAGCTTAAACATATATTTGCTCTCTGGTTTATAATGTAGCGAAAGATGCCACTGACGTCTAATCAATCAAGCAAGTATAACCTATCGAATTAATCCAACAGCTATAGCCTGTTTTCTTGTTTTGTGTAGTTATCTGCTTCTTCCCTTTATGAAACAGGCCCCCCGTGATCAAAAAAGTGGGAAGTACCCATAGTATTTTCTATGTAGAAGGAACATAGACATCTTACACCTTCTCTCTTCTGTACTCACGCATTTACAAGGCTCCCTCCCGGCAAAAGAAAAACAACCGGTGGGACCTCGACACTTGAGGGCTTTTGAGTACACTACACGTCACGTTAGGATAGTATTACCAGTCAAAAAACTATTACATATTCGCCCAATATTGCGTTCATGAGGAGAGCACGCAACAGTTCCATATCTTTATAACGACAACACAAATAACGAAAACCTTTTCAGTGAAATAAAAATAACAAAATAAATGTCGAATTATTATTATTATTTTTTTTATTGGGGGCGACCCTCCTCCAATCCCCCCATTTCAACAGCTTTTTAGCCACCCCTAATCTACCCCCACCCTTTTTAATCCCTTACCCCACCCCCTTTATATACTTTTACTAATACATTCATTTTTTTTACGTTATTTAGGTTTTACTGAAAAAGCTTGTAGTTATTTTTATTTCATTATAAACACTGTATACTGCTCACAACCTCTGCATTAAAAACACTTCCCATGTGTGTCTGCCTTAAAGGATAGTTCCGGGACTTTTTTTTTATTGTCCCTACGGTTCGGCCATGTGTTTTTAAGCATAAATCGGTAGATCGTAGAAAACTTTCCTATGGACCTTACCCGACTTTTCGTCCATTAACGCACTCGAAATCAGCCGCCATTTTCTGATAATCCTATCATTTCCCCCCATCGACCTGGCTCACCTGCTTTTGCGGCACTAAATCAAATCCCCCGCCCCTGAAACAGACTTTATCAAAACATTCATATTTCCCGCCTCTATCCGTGACGTGACTGTGCTGCGTAGGCAAATGCGCCCAGGCGTCTTCTACGCGACTCCACACAGAACCCGGAAATCAACACAGATCAGCTCACAACACAGCGCGCCACAATTGGGAATATGAAACTGTACTTTTCAATCAAACCGCAAGATTGTAAATTTGGTAAAGTACATTTATTTGACATCAAATGTTTAGAGAATATTCAGCGATTTTCATTTTTATTTGCTCACGTTCCAAAAAGTTCGTTTTAAGGCACGCGATGTTCCTTTGCTGTACACAGGGTCTTAGATCATCTCACAATACAGCGCCACAATTCGGAATATGAAACTGTGGTTTAAAAGCAAACGGCAAGATTGTACATTTGGCAAAGTACATTTATTGGACATCAAATGTTTAGAGAATATTCAGCGATTTGCATTTTTCTTTGCTCTCAATCCAAAATAGTTCGTCTTGAGGCAAGCGATGTTCGTGTGCAGTACACAGGGTGTTGGTTTACGATAAAATAAGCTCTTCGGTCGCACTGATAATCGCATGGCTGTTCCAACAACGAGGCACTAGGCCACCACAATGGTCTGTATGTTGCATCTAGCCGTTAGTACCGCGTAAGGGCATACTTGTACTTGGCGATCGTCCCATAAAATGGTCAGGGTGGTAACGTTGTTCACGCGGAGAAGCAACTGGCGGTTGAAAAAGCCATCCACCGATGTCTGGTACTCGTGACACATACAATAATGAAGGATGTACCTGTTTTAAAAACATAAAAAATGAAATTAGTCTCACCATCAGATCTTTATTAAAATTATTCATTTTATATATTAGGTCGGGAAATTATTTCATAGCTAGGACAGTGCAACTGGGTATTATACGTCAAGGGGGGGCTGTAGGATACTGAGACAGTCCCCCAGTGCAGGGGTTGACAGGGAGGCAGTGCAGGTGGAGAGTGGAAGGGCCCAGGACCGAGGTCGCAGACAGTGGACCAGTTGTAGCAGGGGAGAGGGAGAGAGAAAGCAGAAGCAAAGAGGAAGGTTTTGAGGTGCTTCCGTAAAAGGAGATGGTTCTCCTCAAGATAGTGCGCGGTACAAAACAATATGCCACATAGAACGAACAAGTACAACTTAACCCGTCTTTAAAGCTACTGTATAGTAATTAAATTGCGGTATAAACTCATCTAAAGAGTTACTTACATTATATTTGCATTTTCCATTGTGTCTGTGTGTAGGGCAGCCCCGAAATACCACTCCTTCTATGCCGATGTTATTTCTTCTAATGAACGAACATTAAATGGCTTTCGTTTCTGAAATTATATTCATTATCGTTTCTTACGTTATTGCCCCACACCCCCAAAAAGAAGTCTTTCGGGATGGTCCCGGCCTGTCAAGGTCAAATAACAATAGAACCTTATACTGAGTCGTGGGCCATTCCGGCACCCGAGAAAAAATCAAAGCAGCTGACCTTCACTTTGAACGAGCACACATTCCTAGTTAGCTACATTCAGTGTAAGGCCATCTCACAGGACTCACAGAGCAATCACTTTTATTTACACAATACATAGCTACACATATTCAATGGGCCTGCGACATGAGGAGACTCGAGAGAACAGACAATCAAATTACAATCATTTAAACCGTGATGTGTATTTCTCAATGAGCTCTTCTTTAGGTGGACATGGAACAGAGGCAATGTTGGGTGGCAATGCAGTTGTCCCCTGCACAGGTTCGTTCACAACTCCATGTATGTGCCTATCTAGGACATCAACAATAAGTCTCTCAATAAAGTCATATTGCATATCCTCAAACACTGGTTTGATAACCCATTGTTTACTTCTTTTAGTGAAGGCCTTATTTTAGCGAAGCGTCCCTAAAGTTCCGGTCGTCCTACTTTGTTGACGGCCAACATTATGGTTATGTGCCAAGACCGCTAGAAGAGTCCGATTTATCATGCCCTCCATGCCAAAATGCAATCGTTTTGGCCTGTACTTAAGGCACATATTGTGGAACACCTCCAAATCTCCTGTGTGGCAGAATTCCGTGAGTCCCCTCAAATCTCTTGTTATAGTTTTATCAAATACAATCTTTTCAATGGCTTTGTGAGTGGGTGATGAAGGAATCAACCACTTCTTCTTCCGTGCCTCCTCTGTGGACAAATGGCCATGTTCACAATTGTGGAAATGTTGGTTTGTGGTCCAGCGGTGAACGTTGCTACAGTGTAGCATTACTGACCGCCATTTTTCCAGTAGAATTTCCAACGACCCTCCACATGTTTTTGAGCTCCACCAAAGATGGTTGCTGATTGACTTGGACCACTGTGAAATACCTTGCATATCTTTTTTTTTACCTGCAGCCGACATTTTTTTATTGATTGTTTTTGCAAGATGCCAAACGTCAAATTGGTGATTTATATTTTTGTACTCTTCTCTCATTGTCTTGGCAATTGAAACGTGTCTGTCCGTGGCTATCAGGTCGATCACCATTCCCCGCGATTGTAGTTCTTGCAATGATGCTACAAAGCCAACTTTCTCCATGGCCACTGAGGATGTACTTTGTGACACCTGCACGACCACCGAACTCACAATTTTCTTACTTTCCATGTCCTGAAAGTGGTAGGTGCAGTACTTGGCTGAAAATCCTGGGCTGTCGCACTGTCCATCACCGGCTAGCCTGAACCGTTTGCCCGCGAATGTACTATCAATAGACATTTTTTGCATTCTCCAAGCTTCGCTAATGGCTGGAAATAGATAATCGGTTTGGTATTTGTAGAACTGAGTTTTCGCAATGAAATGGATTCCCACAAACTGAAAGAAAGACTCTAACTTTTTAAAACTTGAACCACTAAAAAGTGCAGCCGCTGCACAAAGTAGATTGCCTGCTGGCAGTTGCCCCAGCATGGGTTGTGCAGACCATGAGAAAGGATGATATTTTGTACAGGTGGCATGTATTTTAAGGTTAGTGCCTCGAATTGCACGAGTCACATTAATCAATGGCTCCCCACATACTTCCCCACCAACCGAATGCCCACATTTCATCCGAATAATAATATCAATCAAACAACTATCGAATACAATGAATTTGGCCTCTTTCCTTATACTGTCACTCTGCATCCCAGCTGGTTCGGCCTGTAACGTTGAGGACATGTCACTCACATGAAAGGTAGAATCTCTGATATCGTCTTCTGCTATGTTCAGTGATAATGATGGTGTTTCATTGTCGTCCACTTCATTCTCTTCCATTGCAACATCTGTTCCTTCTCCGGCGATGGGTGAATAAAACAATTTCTTCAACTTTCTCGCGGTCTTAGTTTTTGCGGGTGTGGATTCTGTAAATTGATCTCCGACTGCATCCGAACTACCAGGAGGACATTCACTATCAATGGCTGGTGGTGGTATAGCTCCGTTGTCAATCACTTCATATTCTTCCCATTGGCACGATGCATCTCCAGTCTCAGGTCCCTGCCAAAAGGTTTGACAAGCAACATCTCTCGTTCGCTTCACTGTCTGTGTAGATCTAGTTCGTACACCCACTCGCAACTAGAGGACAGATTGGAAAAGGGATGTTCAGTTTAAACACAACTTACAGTATTGAACTATTAACAGTGAAAAACAACATAATATAGTGACCAGGACACTAACCTTCTTTTGCTTTCTTTTCTTTGAAACTTTCTTGCCTCGAACTTCAACATCAGGACGCTGTTGCTCCGACTCGTGTGTGTGCATGGCTCCACTTCCTCTTGCGCTGCAACGACTATATTTTCATGATAAGCACATCCATCACGCACTGACGCTCCATCGACTCCCTGAAACATAGAACTTTCATTAGTATGTATAATAATATTGAAAACACAAAATGTACTTGGGGACCAATACCCACGTACATCTCAATAGCAAAACACGAATGAACGCTTTGTGTAGAACATTCAAACGACAATTATTCACGCATTGTTGATCTAGTTAGATGGAACTGTCAAGATCCATACCTTGGGCTCCTCATAGACTTCCATTGATGATATTATTGAAGATGATGCTTCAGTAACTCCCTGAAACACAGTAATTGCATTAGTATGGTTTTCTATTTTGTTAAAAAGAACATAAACTTTGTGCAGGCGTCAACGGCTCATCTAAATAGACCTGCACAAATGATCAGTTGTCTAAAATAAATAATGGATATGTAAATATGATTCGATTTGCTCGATCGTTGGAAGTGTCACCACCCAGAGATCTGCATCAACTACTAGGGGTGATGTTCTTGTAGAAGAAGCTCCGTCATCTCCCTGAAACATAGTACTTGCGTTAATAAAGAAGGAAGTATAGCGGATGTAATCACGTCATATGATTTCGCTTGATCGAACTGTCAGTATCCATACCTCGAAATGCATAAGAACATCAAGGGACGATGTAACTGCGGTGCACACTTCTGCAAGCTGTTGCGCCGACCCGTAACTGCATGCTCCCCCTTCTTCTTGGACTAATGCTCCATCGACTCCCTGAAACATAGGACTTTCATTAGTAATGAACACAATATTGAAAAAAGAAGACACATAGGAGGGCGACGACAGAAGGACATATCAATGGCTAAAAACGAAAGAAACATTGTGTGTAACAATCACGCTACAAGAATGCAAGATCTGATGATCTCCATCGATGGAACTGTCCGGAAACGTACCTCGAGCATCTGAGTGACATCAACGGTTGTCGTCAATACGTTGGACTCCTCAGCATCTCCCTGAAAGACAGTACTTGCATTATTTTGCATAACAATAATTATAACTGAAAACAAAGACTAGAGGACGAGTACAAGGGTGTACCATTAGGTAAAATAATCACACGATAAATTAAAACTATTGATTTACATGCCCAAAACAAGTCAGTGGCAGAATAGCTAAGTAAGATTACCCGATAGGCGCTTGAAGTGGCTGATGACTGCAATAACGACACGGATGGAGAATCTTCCGCCTTCATATTGAGTGGATACATAAATGGGGAAATTATTGTTAGCAAATGCTACACACTACCGCAAGGCCGAGCGATAAATACGTAAACTTGACTCACCAGTGGAGGGATGTGGACGAATAGAGTGGGAATAGCGGTTGAGAGCAATTTTCGCCTCGCTCGCGGTGTGTTCTTCTTTATTAGCAATGATGTGGAGTACATGTCTGAGCTAAAGTGCCTGCTGCAGATGCGGTATCGATCACCCCTCTTGTCCGCAAAGACTTCTAGGACTCTACTTTCAAGCTCAGACGGTGGATATCCGCAATATCGGACCCATTCTCTTATCTGATCTATTGTTTTAGGGAAAACATGCATTATAGTACCTTCAGATTTATTATGGGTCTTCGAAGGGCAACCGCCAATGGAACAGGCAGGCATTGTGGAAAGTTCTGAAAAGTAAAGATCAACAATTCTCTATGAATACCAATGTGTTAAAAAATTAAATGACACATAAAAGGTTCAATGCAAGGTTCGTTTTGGTTCTTGGAACTATACAGGTTATTCACATGCGGATAAGTATTTGAATAACTTTAAAAAAATAGAAAGATAATTTGACTAAACTCAGAACATGTGACTAGTTCCTTGCATGTACTGTCTTGAACGAAAAGAAATTGGACGCAAAATGATTATGGTACATGGCCTTACCTTGACGAACAAACAGTTAGATGCAGGGATCAGAGTAGTTTCTTGTCGTAGAACAGGGAGCAGTTCACAGGTTTGCAAACTGACGAGTTTCCTCGAAGTGGTCACGGAAGTTCACAGAGATGAAGAGCAGATAACCAGCACCTTCACGGGTTGACTAGCAAAGCGCAAAGAAGTTCTCATTAGAAATATGAAGTGGGTTATAAAGAATTCGAAACAGGGGTGTGTTTGAATGAATGACGTGTATATGTCGTGGCATTATGCGGTTTGCAGGGGGCCGTCCAGCGTGAGGGGGGATGCTTGGCAGGAGACACGGGGTCTGGAGGTAGACATGGGAACAACAACCCATGCTCTATAGACCACTTTGAAGTGTACATGGTCTTTGGCACCTCTTGGCCTTTATCGCTCCCTGACAGCTCCACTTGCCAGCACAAGTACCCCGGTGCGAACTGCCTTTGATAGGGCGGGGGTCGTGCAAACAAGACTCGTTTGCCGCAGGGCCTCACCAAGGAGAGGCCATCTAACTGCATGTAAGAGGCAGGCTGCAGGATCTAGTACATGGAAGGCAGGGGGGTGAGTTTATAAATACCTCACCCTCCCAGGAGAATATATGGGTGCAGTTCACCCTGGAGACCCTGGATGCCTAGGCAGTTAGTCAGCAGCAGGCTGGCCTGTGGTGGCAAGGCGGCACGGGCCAGAGGGGGTCATCTCTGTACCCGGTGCCCAAAAGGATGATTTATTATGATCAACCATATGGATTATTTACCTATAACCATGTTTTGTATCAATAAAATCCAACGGCCTTCCTTTTATTGCCAACGCTTGAACAAAGTGGTGTGGTAAGTATTTTTGGGGGAGGAGGCAAGGCCGGGAGGCTTGATGCCAACCCGCAAAATAACATATGTATGTCTGCTGCATATGGGTTCAACGGTTATGTGGATTGAAGGTGGGCGGCCAGCGTGAGGGAGGATGCTGGCCGGAGACATGTGGTGTGACAAGACAAGGCACAGGAAGACTATTCAATGGAGACACACTAGATTCATTTAAAAAATCAAAACAACCATTGTTAAAATATATGTTGCGTTTTATTTTAGATCTTAATTTCAATTGAACATAAATAATAAAAATTACACATTGTAAAGTTCCGGTTGCAGCACATCCAGGGAAAATCCGCGGTATTGTCCACTGTCGCTGGGGAAATGTTGTCTAATGGCAAGTACCGCACAGGCAGGTATTACTCTCCGAACACGGTGTCCGAGCCTCCCGTGAAGCCACCAAGTGAAGCAACGATAGGCCACCAGCCTGTACCACCTGTGAAAATGAAAGATGCAAACTGTATTAAAATGACAAAACTTTCTTATCACTGTCGATTCAGGTAAAAAATGTCATTCTGCTTTGAAAAAAATTCTATCTAGAAAATGCACAATATGGAACCAATTTACATGCATTCGAATGATATGTAGATGTAATTTTATATGTGGGAGACGACCATGACATAGTAGTGGCATCACTGACATCACAACCAGAGTATACTTACTCGTTACTCGGATTACGCGGACGAACAGTGCCGCGAAGTTCGTGCATAAGCACCATCATCATCCTCAACACGGTCCGTGAGAGGCAGGCTTCCCTGAACTCTGGCAGCTCGGTGATGCATTGCGGACTTGGCTCGCCTTCCGAAATGTAGGCCAAGCACCCGGAATTTTCACGGCAGCAGCAGTTCTCCTCCTCAGTTGGCATTAGCTCGCACCGATTGCACGTGCACCAGGTGGAGACGCCGTCCATGCGACATGGTCCAGGCTCTTCATCCGTTGACTGGTCCTCCCAACTGCCGTCCGAATCCCCATCGTTTTCGCGTGCTTGCCTTTCCAGTAGTTCTTGCTCGGTGTACTCGGGCTCGTACATATACGGCATTATTGTAGCCATTGTGTGGTAAAGAAAGTAAAATAATTTACAGAGATGGTACAGGTGTTCACAAGGCCTAGAAGCGGCGAAGGTAGCTGACCAGAGCACAGAAACGAGTCACAGAATACTCAAAGCAACACAGAGAGAGTAATGGAATCGAAAATCTGCTGCTGTGTGTTGTGAAACGGTGTGTTTATACTTATTGAGGAAAGAGGCGTCCTGCCATTTCCATGGCGACACTTCATTAGCTGAGGCGCAGCGATTGTTGACACGAAACGTGCTTTGGCGTTGGGAAATGGGCGGTACGCGTCTGCTGATGTTAGGCTCAGGGGCGGGGGATTTGATTTAGTGCCGCAAAAGCAGGTGAGCCAGGTCGATGGGGGGAAATGATAGGATTATCAGAAAATGGCGGCTGATTTCGAGTGCGTTAATGGACGAAAGTCGGGTAAGGTCCATAGGAAAGTTTTCTACGATCTACCGATTTATGCTTAAAAACACATGGCCGAACCGTAGGGACAATAAAAAAAAAAGTCCCGGAACTATCCTTTAATAGCCAGGCTCGATGCACATAACATTCTGATGGAAGAACAATTTTCCTGTCGGATGAGCCCATTAAAAGTTGCATAGCTGCCTTCGTGTCACACACTCCCAGTATACATTAATGATCCGAACACGTTTATCTTTCTAAATAATTGGTCTAAAGTTTGACTAATAATGTAACATTTTAAAATATTTTTATACATTTTACAAATAACGTACGATCACAGCTGTTTTAAACACCTAATTCACTTTTGTAACTTTCTCTATTCTTTTTACCCATTTAAAAACTTTGGCCTGAATAACTTATAATTCAAACTTGCAATTGTTTAACCTTAGATATTTGTAGAAAGCGGAGCTGCACATACAAACTTAGATAGCCTGGCCAGGCCATGACTCAAAAAGAGCATGTTACAGAATGTGCATGCTACTTCTCTGGCAGCTCAAGGTATACGGATCTGTTGTGTATGTTCACAGTTGCTATCGCATATTGCTGTGGAGTCGAGAAATTAGCACATTTCTTATTCTCTAAATATCCTGCTTTTGAGGAGAACACTGCAATTTGTAGCCTTAGAAATGATCATTTTCGAAGAATGTGCTTAGGCCTTGCCCCACTCACAAATAGTTATTCCCCATGCATTTCAATGAAGAACCTGATTATGGCCACTTTGGGCTCAAAATATTCGTTTTCCAACTTTGGTGATATCTTTATGGTGCAATGACCAAATGACTGGACATGACCATGCGCTGGTCCCAGTAGGCAGAATGCAAAGCATGACTGCCTGTTTCAGTTTTCAGATTTGCAGCAGAGCAAAGGTGCAGCACAGAGCTTAATTTCACATTTATTTGCGAAGTGTGTCTGTGTGCTCCACCTCCCAGTCAGTATAAAAGGTGGAGCACACAGACACACTTTGTGTGAGCTGGGGATGCTGTACAGAGGCCGAGACGAGAGAATTTGAGCTGGAGAGACCCTGGAAGCCTGGAGTAAGGACTGACTAATTGCGGGGCCTGTGAGTAAAGGGGAGGCTGTAGTTTGGCGAGGGAGTTCTAACTCCAAGAGAGCCAAACCAGGGACAGCTTTGGGTTACCTGGCATTTCCCACACCATAGCTCCTCACCTGGGCAAAACAGGAAAGGCCAGGCCTTTGAGGGGCAGGTGGCGATACCCTGGCCTCAACAAGTTCGCCCCTTTACCTCCTGCAGCTCCCAACACCCTGGAATGCTGTATACCAGAGCTGACAAAGTGGGGGCAAAATAGGAAAAGTGCATTCTGGGACATGAATTCCAAAGACTTTAACACTTTGCAAATCAAGAGGGGTCGGAGCCCGGCTGAGGGAGACCCCTGAGAGTACACAGCAAAAAAGAACAGTGTCTCCAACATTGCCTTCGAAAGATACCAGCAGCACTCCCGGGTGAACAGCTGAGTTGGGGTGGTGAAGCCGCAGCAGTGGCATTGTCCTTGGCTCCCAAATCAAGGATACGAACAAAGAAACCAACACAGCCGGTGAGTTGAAGCAAGCAAGTGACGAATAATAGCGATACAGTACAACAGAGTGGTCCGGCATAGCGACAGTGCCCAGTCGAAAGTCTCTGTTGAGCGAGTACTGAAGTGATCCGAAAGGATATGAACTGTGTTTGATTTCAAGGCATGAGAATCCTATGGAAAGTGAATCACTTTGAGTTGCGAAGTGAGAGGTCTGAGCCCGATTGAAGGAGACCTGTGATGAACTGTGAGTGATTGAGAGGTCTGAGCCCGGCAGAGGAAGACCTGTAGCGAACTTTGGGAAAGTCGAAGTGGTTGTGCGGATGTCTATAGTAAAAGCCTTGCACATTCGAAAGTCTTTGAAATCAGTAAAAGGTCTGAACCCGACTGAGGGAGACTGGAAGTGTGATAAGTTAGGGAAAGGCAACCCCTAACAAATGTGAATTAAGCTTGGGGAAGGGAAGCCATGCAAGTGCTGTGATTGCGAGGTCCGGTTCCGAGACCGGCTGGGGGAGATCTGCGTTGAATCAGGTACTTGTTGATTGAGAGGTCGAGCCTGACGGAGGGAGACCTAAGTGAATTTTTTGTTGAACTGTGAAAGAACATTTTGGAATGCTGGAATAAGTGACTTTAATATGGAAAGCCAGGCAGCAGTCGATCCACGTTTTGAACTTCCTTTGTTTTGAGAACCTGACTCACAGTGTGTTATCCTGTCTACAGGGGCCGCCTTACTCCATGCTGTCCAATGTGGGCAGGAGAGCTGACTCAGCCATCTTGATCTTTTATGTTATAACACTGATTTTCTACACCTTTTTTCATGCACCCATTTATTGTAATAGCGTAGGGGCAGCACATAGGTTTATTTAGTATAGGCCACTTTACATGACAAAGACTGTGTTATTTATTATTTGATGATAGATTGTGCTCCCATTTTTAGATATAGGGCCAGATAGGAGTTTTTCCAACCCTTGTTATTCAATAAACACCCATGAACCTTGCATCTCATGTGTCTGTCTTCACTTGTGATACCATGCCTCCCTTACATCCCTAACACCTACGTCCACACACCCTCCACTCTCGGTGATCTGTGCCTCACTGTTTCCTCCCCTGGATGCTTGTAGATCCTTTGCTGCTAAATGCCTTCCTTCCCCTACTGTTAGCACCCACTCCCTTTGTCTCTGCTTCCCTCACTGTGTTCTTCCCCCATGATTGTAAAGTGCTCTTTTGCTTGCCAAAGCTATGTACTTGCGCAATACATACCACTATAATAGTAATACTTATTTGCTACCATTGCACAAATATCTATGTATGTAAGATAAAATTACATAGATTCAACTTGAAGTCTCGACTACACGATTGGTGACTGAAATGTGAAAGCGGTATAACAAGCAGTCGTTGGAAGACAAACTTTATTGGTTTTCAGATATTGACAAAATGTGATAATGAATAGTTGAATAGAGTTGTAAACAGATAGAAAATCAATAAAGAGAAGGGACCCTATTCAGTCCTGTGTTTGTATTTATGTGTTTACTAATGAAATTAAAATGTAATACGATGAAAGTGGTCTTGCAAAGCAGCCCTCTGCCATTTCGGCAGCCTTACAAGTAAAAAGGGGCTGGTTCTATGTGTTTTTATAACTTTCTTTTGAAAGTCAGCACTTTATTCATGCAGTTTTAGTCGTTATGAATTCAACCTGTTTTTTTAAATTGCCCCCTGAATAAAGCCATCTCACTCTCTAACCCCTCATCCGCCCCACCCACTCAACTACCCAGACATACACATACACATATAGAAATATATGTATATGTAATAGGTCGAATTTGACCAAAACTGCATAAACAAAGTTCTGAAGTCTTTTAAAACATGTACTATGGTAAAAGGAGGGCATTGGGGTGTTGGTGGGATAGACGGGACGACAGAGGCCAGTACCAAGCTTTGGTATGTGCAGGCCAAAAGTACCCGAGTCCTGGCTTCTAGTATGAATCTACGTGATTTGTGTGGGGACACTTTTGTTTGTGTTTCAGCTGCAAGGGATGGCCCACGGTCCATCAATTGGAAGTCAGCAATGTGAGACTATGGTAGCTACTGGCATGGGGGTGTGTGTGATAGAACTAGAGTTGTGAGCAGTGGGATTGCTCTATTAATGTGGTATTCTGTAGGCTTATGGCTGACATGTGTGAACAATGACTATATGAGTAGTGTAAGGAGGGAAGGGGAGGAGATTTGAGTTAGATGATGGGATAGGAGAGGAGACTGAGATTAGCGAACACTCGCGCAACGGGAGTTTAAGAGTAGACTGAACATTGCCAGCTTCTGCCCTGTTTGCGACTGCTAGCGGCTTACCATGCCATCTTAACCCACCATCTGCCACAATGCCACCCTGCAGCCCTTGTTGCCACAACCTTTCCAAACGTGTCCCATTATTTACAATGTAGCAGTTTGTCATTTCCTCCTTGAACCACTAGTTTTTGCTTTTGGGTCTACTCTTACGCTCCTGGTTTCAAATGCCTCCTATTCTATTCCACTGGTCCGCTAAGCGACCTTGGCATACTTCGCACCAGCAACGAAATATTGATAATCTCATCTCTATTCCTCTCTCCCCTCTTAGTCCCTCTTCTAAAATGGCCATTTCTGCAATCACAATCCTCATTGGGTTCCTGAATACCAGATGTCTCTGCAACAAATCACACTCCATACTCATGACCTTTCTTTGTCTTACCCTCGACTTTCTGTGCATCACCAAAACATGTATTATCCCATCTGATTCCATGACCCCTGCATCTTTTTCTTCCCGCCAACAAATGTTCACACTCCCCCGGGGGCCTCCGGCCGAGATGGTGGGACTGGCATTTTATATAACTTTTCCTATATTCCTGTATCATGCTCTCTGTCTTTACCTCAGTTTGCCTCCTTTAAATATCACTTTATCTCTTTCTCAAAACCCCTCTCTCTCTTAATTTTCTCTCAATTTATCACCCACCCAGGGCCTCTTGTCTCCTTTTGTGATGACCTTGAGTCTCTATGCCCTTCTTCCTCCTTCTGCCCCCTTCTTTCTCTTAGGGAACTATCATCCATACATTCTTCTATACATTTTCATCTTCTCCTCAACTCTTATGACCTCTCTTTGCTTTCATCACAATCCTTCTCACATTTCTGGTACTAATTTGGATTCTATTTTCTCCTCTATTCCTCTTCCCTCTGTTGCTACTTCTCGTCCATTTCCAGCTTCTGACCATCTACTTCTCTCATTCATCTTTCTGCCTCCCTTCCCCTGCCTCCTTCCACATTCGCCTAATCTTCTTTATTCTCATTGCTATCTTGCCACTTTCAATTCCTCTAATTTCCTTCCAGAACTATTAGCCTCACTTTCTCTTCTTACACACCTTTTGCTTCTGTCCCCTGATGATGCACTATCGTATTTAAACACTACTCTTCGAGGGGATTGGGTCCTCCAACGTATTCCATATCTATGACAGTAATCACCACAGCTGTGCTGCTTTTGAAAATCTTTCGGCGTCTACGTCCTGCGTCGATGACGTCGATACGCCGCCCTCGAGGACCTCCTACGACGGCCAACGTCACTGGATGTTATAAGTAGGACGCACGACGCCCGTAGCCTCAGTTCCGTTTTTTCCGCGAATGTGTTCGCTTCAGAGATCTCGGCGCGCCTCGTCTCTTTGGAGTTCCTGTTCTTTATCGGTTCTTCGAACCTGTTCGTTTGTGAAGTATATTCTTCGTGAGATGTCTACTTCGTCTTCCACCCCGCGTCCGGGCTTTAAGAATTGTGGGGAAAATGGGTCCAAGATGTCGGTGACGGACTGGCACGACGCCTGCCTCTGGTGACTCAGGGAGGCCCATGATACGGATGACTGTGTCGACTGCCAGTCACTTACGTCCAAAGCCTTGCGGGAGCGCAAGAAGAAGTTGTCAGTAGGTAAGGTGTCCAAACCACGGAAGTCGAGGTCTGTGGGGCTTTCGACGGACGATTCGAGGGGCGACTCTCTGCATCGCCGTCGGAAGTCCAGTGGGTCTTGGTCGCGTAGTAGGTCCTGCCACTCCTCTGCCTCTTTGAGGCACTCCCGGAAGCGCCGTCATCGGTCGCCTTCCCCGTCCTCATCCGAGGACTCCGCCCGTCGCGGGTCGCTTATCCCACCAAGCATGCGACGCCGGAGGAATGGGCTTCCTTCGGGAAGAAAATGTTAGCGATTCTCGAATTGCAGGGCACTGGTCTGTCCGTGCCTCCGAGTGGGGTCGGTCGTGATCAGTCGAGAGACACCGCTCGCACGCCTTCGGGCTTGGGTGGTCGGCACGATTCGCAGGAAATGTCCTGCTCGGACAAGGGGAATCGTTCTCGTCATGCCCGTTCCAGGTCCCGGTACTCGACGCGCTCGAGACCGTGTGCACCTGTGGTGTCTTCGAGGAAGACGTTGACGCCGGTGGTGCTGAGGTCGTCGACGGACTCTTTCGAGGCCCCGCCTCCGAAGAAGTTGGCAACGCCATCGGCGCCCAGGCTGTCGAGGGACACGCTCGGGGATCTGCCCTCGAGGCCTGTGTCGACGCCGTCGATGCTGTTGGCGCCGCGTTCGGCGTCAAAGCTGATTCATTCGATGCCCTCGATGCCTTTCGAGGCTGTTTTGACGGGGGTACCCCGGGGGTCGGTGGAACCACCTAGAAAGCCTCTGGCCAAGGTCAAGCATGGCTTTGTTCCACATTCTGTGCCTTCATACCGCCATCTTGAGTTTATTTCAGAGGTGGATGAGAGCTCTGATGATGGCATGGTTCCTGATACGGTGCCAGATGAGATTCTCTCGGGCCATAGGCAAATTGAGGACCTGCGTCAGTCCCTGCACGACGCAAGTGGGCTGGACACCTCTCCGGAGGTGGAGTATTGTAGGCCTGAGCCTGGCACTCATGCCGACTCCTCGTACCGGCGCCTTATGTCTAGGGTCACTGAGTACTTGGGGTGGTCTGCTCCCCCAGGGGATTTTCTTCAGGATGACCTTACAGATATCCTCGACCAAGGTCCACCAACTGACCTGGTACTGCCGTTTCATATGGCTCTACAGAGGAGGGTGTCAGCGGCTTGGACTGCTCCGGAGAGTCTCCCGGCAGTGGGCAAGTCTTTGCCACGAAAATACCGCCCAGCCAGTAGTGACCCCTGCTACTTGACCAAGCACCCCACTCCGGAGAGTTTGGTGGTGCAGGCGGCTACAGCCCCGGCAAAGCAGGCGTCGTATCCTACCATCCCTCCTGATAGGGACAACAAGCATTTTGACGGCTGGGCGAAGAAAGTGTTTTCTTCAGGGGGTATGGCGCTTCAGGCGGCCAACTCCGTATGTGCCTTGTCAAGTTTCACGCACAATCTGTGGAACTGTTTCCTTAGCGGCTGAACATATTACCAAAAGGGACGAACGGGATGGTTTCCTTGCCATGGTTCAGGATTGCAAGGATGTCATGTGTGAGGCCGTTCAGTCGGGTTTGGACATGGCAGATTGCGTCAGCCGGTCAACGGCGGCGAGCACCATAATACGAAGGTTTGCGTGGTTGCGTAAGTCGGGGTTTGGTCCTGATGTGCAGGCCCGGCTCCTCAACATGCCCTTTGACGGGGAACATCTTTTTGGCAGCAAGGCTGACGAGAGCCTTGAGAGGTTGCAGACCTCCAAAGTTCGCCAACCTCTGCCTTTTCATCCTAGGGGACAGCAATGGAGGGGAGGTTCCTTTCATTATTACTCATCCTTTGGTAAAGCGAGAGGAGCTGCCAGTCAAAGGGGCCACCGTAGGAGTGCCAGAGGTGGAAAACAAGGTACTCGAGGTGCCAAGGCCGCTCGGGCAGTTGCCTCTTTGCCCTCAGGCAACGCCGCAGCCGCTTCAGCCCAGTCATGAGGCCATGTCCCATGGTTCGCCGGTTGGGGGAAGGCTGGCGCAGCATCTTGTAGAGTTGCGTGCCATTACTTCAGATGTGTGGGTTCTGGAGATCATAGCCCACGGCTACTGTCTTCCTTTCCGGCATAGGCCTCACGACAATCCACTGGGGAATCTCTCTTTGAAGACTCCGGATCCGCTCCTTGCGCAGGAAATTCAATCCCTGCTGGAGAAAGGCGCCATAGAACTGGTGCCTGTAGCGGAGAGGAACAAGGGACGGTATTCCCTTATTTTTTGATTTCCAAGAAAGACGGGGGATTGAGACCCATCATGGACTTGTGCGGTTTGAACAAACTCCTCAGGAAGGACAAGTTCAAGATGGTTACCCTCTCTCAAGTCCTCCAGGCCCTTGAACTTCAGGACTGGTTGGTATCTCTCGACCTCAAGGACGCTTATTTTCATGTGCCGATACATCCAAAGCACAAGAAGTACCTAAGGTTCGCGTTTGGTGACTCGCACTTTCAGTTTCGGGTCCTGCCGCTCGGATTGACCTCTGCTCCGAGGGTCTTCACCAAGCTCATGGTAGTGGTGGCAGCGCACCTCAGGAAAGGGGGGATTCACAACTACCCCTACCTGGATGATTGGTTGATCAGGGCGCGCTCTCCCGAGCAAGTCCTATCTGTCGGTCACCTGCCACTCCCTCCACAAGCTGGGCTTCTCCCTCAACTTAAAGAAGTCCCATTTGACACCAACTCAGAGGCTCCAGTACATCTGAGCAGTGCTCGACACGTCCCCGGGGCAGTGTTTTCCTCCCCAGTTGAGGGCTCATCACATTCAGCAGATGGTGCACAAGTTTCAGCTTGTCCAGAGTCTCCCAGCGTTCGAGTTCTTGAGATTGCTCGGCCTCATGGCATCCTGCATTCTTCTGGTGCCAGACACTAGGTTGCAGATGAGATCTTTGCAATGGGCACTCAAGCTCCAGCGGTCTCAGTCCTCCGGCAGGATGTCGGACCCTGTTCAGGTGCCCTCCTCGGTCGCCCAGGACCTTCTGTGGTGGGCCGTCGGAGACAATCTGATGAAGGGGGCTCCATTTTGGCTACCCTGGCCGGAGGTGACGATCGTGATGGACGCATCCCTCACGGGATGGGGAGCTCATGCCAACGAGTTGACAGTCAGCGGTCGTTGGTCTCCGTCGGAGTCCAGACTCCATATCAATCTGTTGGAGCTGAGGGCCATCAGGCTAGCCCTGAAGGCTTTTCTGTCCTGACGGACAACACGGTGGCCATGCACTACCTCAACAAAAAAGGGGGGGCGGGGTCACTTGCAGGGAGGCGATGCAGCTCTGGTTCTGGGCAATCCAGCAGGAAGTTTCGATCTCGGCAGTTCATCTGGCCGGAAACGAAAACGAGACGGCGGACGCTCTGAGCAGGCAGAGCGCGATTTCTCACAAGTGGGAGTTGGCTCAGGAGAGTCTCCTGGAGATCTTCGCCTTTTGGGGGACCCTTCAAGTGGATCTCTTCGCCTCCAGTGTCAACCGGAAGTGCGAAAGGTTCTGCTCGCGGGAATTTCCTCCAAAAGGAGCCTTGGGAGACGCGTTTGTGGTGGAGTGGTCATTCCCACTGCTGTACGCGTTTCCTCCAGTCCCCGTCATCCTGCAAGTGCTGCGGAGGCTACGAAGGTTCGGTTCCCAGATGAATACGTCGTCGGACCATCCCATCGAAAGAACGTTACCAGCTAAGAGAGTAACTTGTTCTTCTACACACCCTTGACTAATTCCACCCTGCCTGGTCTTTTCTTCCTTCATGGCGGCCTCCCCAGCCCAGGCTCTCTCCTCCACTCCGTTCGCTCTACTCCTTGCATCATGCAGAATGTAAATGGGAAAAGGACCATTCCCATACTAACCTCTCTTTTATCTCTTACTTGCACTCTTCCTATGACTCCTCACTACTCTTAGCTAAAAAGACGTACTATTCAAATCTTCTTCCCTCTTACTTTTGTATTTGTATATATTTATTTTTATTGCGCGCATGGCACAAAGGCATCTGGGCGCATTTTTTGTGAAGGTAAATAAGTTACAAAAAGGAGTACAACAGTTACATGATATAGTAAGGCATGATACTAACAAAATAGTGGGCCTCATTCCGAGTTCGGAGGTAACCACGCCGCTATTTGTGGCATGGCTGCCTCCGAACTCGCCCAAACTCCGGCCTGGTGAATGGAGTAATTACCGGTCCATTCCGAGGTCGGAAGGACCAGTAATTCCCCATTCACCAGGGCCATTCCCCATTCCCATTTGAGCCCCCATAGGGCTCAATGGGAAGGGGGAAGGTGGCAATAACGGTACCGTTACTTACGGTACCGTTATTGACCCCGGAGTCCCTTTGCGGGTCCCATCCTTAACGCCTGCTAAAAGCAGGCGTTAAGGAAGGACCCGCAAAGGGAACTCGTAGTAGGGCGGTAAGGGTTTAACGGCACCGGTCTCGTTACCGGTGACCGTTAACCCCTACCGCCTTACATCGGAAAGAGGCCCAGTGTGTCACTAAGTACGTTCTTACGGAGGTACATAAATTACAAAGGAGTACAACCGTTACATGGTACAGTAAAACGTGGTACTAACAAAATACTGTGTAGCACTAAGTAATTTACATTATGTGCATGCGGCAGCAAGGTCGTGCTCAACGAGCCAGAGTTTGGCTTTGTTCTTAAAGGAAAAATAAGATGGTTCAGCTCTAAGTGTAATGGGGAGTGTGTTCCACAATTTGGCTGCAAGGACTGGGAAGCTAGATCCCCCTGCCTCATGCAGCTTAAATCTGGGTATAGAAAGTGAATGAGCTTGTGCAGATCTCAGTAGTCTGGTAGAAGTGTGGGCACTGAAGCGGTTGGCAAGATCTTCAGGGGCAAGGTTGGCCTGGGACTTATGAGTCAGTGCAAGAGTTTTGAGTGATATTCTATGAAAAACAGGGAGCCAATGGAAGCTCTTGTTGAGTGTCCGAAATATGGCGATTCCTAGGAATATTGAGGGCTGCCCTGATGGCATTATTCTGGGTTACCTGTAGCTTGTTGAAGTTTCTTTGACTAGTCCCCAGGTAGAGGGCGTTACAGTTATCGATTTTAGCCATAATGAGTGTTCCTGCAAGGATAATGCAGTTAGTGACGGTGAGGAAAGGTCTACAAGCTGTTATGAGTTTGCATGTATAGGCTGAGGCAGACACCACAGCATTAGTTTGTCTCATGAGAGACGAGGTGAATCAAGATGGATACCTATGGTTTTTGTAGCATTTGATACCTTGATGGTATTCCCGTCAATAATGAATGATTTGAAGGCAGAGTCCAGTTTATTAAGTCTGGTTTGAGAGCCTAGGATAAGTAACTCAGTTTTTTCATCATTAAAGCAAAGCCCATGATGCGCCATCCACACCTGGGTGACTGTGTAGACATCATTAAGTGCTTTTGAGTCAGTTGCATAGTCACCAGTGATAGGCATGAGTATCTGGGTGTCGTCCGCATAATTAGTGTAGGTGACACCCAGATAGTCAAGAATATCAAAGAGTGGCTTTGTGAACACATTATATAGTGTGGGGGAGACACCGGCCCCTTGCTGGACCCCACAAGGGACTGGTGACGGTTCAGCAGAGGCAAGCCAAGAGTGGCTTCATGTAATTATTAAGAAAAGGGGTGAACCGCAGGGGTCCTTGGGCTATTCTACAGATGAAGATGCAGGCATGTGACCTGAAAGTTCTTATTAGTGTGATTCATGTACAATGTGATACAGCATGATGTCTTAGGATAAGGGCACTTGGGGTCTTGGTGTCAGTATGGATTTTTTTTACATATTCCAGATAGTGGAGAGTGTAGATTCCATTCTATTTATTAGTCTGAATCCATGTTGTGACTCGTGAAGGGGCTATTGGTTTGCACCATCTCCCAGAGTTAATGGTAGATTAACTTCTCAAACAGTTTTACAGTGTTATGTCACTTTGGTGGGATTTGTATAGTGTATGTCTGCCATTTGCATGGTCTCCAGGCACCCTTGTGTATCTAAATGGGAAAGTGGCAGGTGGATTGGTTAGGGGAGAAGATGGAAAGACAGGGCATTGTGCTCAGGTGTTGGTGCATATAGAACCAGGAATGACTGGCATCTGTACTTTTGCTAGATGGGTTTCAGTGGGTACGCTACAGGTGTTTTGTTTCCAGATGGAAAGCCTCATCAAGTGTTTGACTTTCCAGGGTGTTTAGGTCACCTGGTGAGGATTGGACGTTGATTTGGCAGATATAGAGTTGAAGTGTTTTGGCCAGTTGAGATCGTTTTTCTTCAAGCCATTTATGTTGGTCTTGTTCGTCAGCATCTGATGAGTAACGGCGATTGAGTATGAGGTTATTAGTGGGTTTCTTAGGGATAACTAGATGTGAAACACATCAGGGAGCAGTGTATATCAAAGCAATGCACTTATGAACACAATAGAGTACAAATCTAGAAATAATGCAGCACACTTTCTTAGGATCCAGACGTGAAACAATATGTAAACCAATGCAATAATTTTTTTAGGGATACCCATTTGCGAAACACCAAAGCGCAATATCGGGCAATGCACTTTCAAAAGGATACCTAGCTCTGAAAACGTAATTGAATCCAATATGTGTGCTCAAGTTTGGTCAGTCACTTGCCGCTGGGTTGTCGACTTCGGCTTTCCGTTTTTGAGAAGTACAGTGAAAGCTTTTTTGAAGGCAACACAGCGATCATTGTTCTATAGATGAGGACTGGGCGGCCGGACTATGATTTTGTAGAAGTTGGTGGGAGGGCATGAGTGTTCTGGCAAACCTGCTGTATTGCTGGCGTTGACTATGGTTAAGAAATACTGTATTGACAAGAAGAGGGGGACTTTGTGCTCTTAGTGTACTGAAGCTTTGTTCAGTGCTTCTTCCAGCACTGGGAATGGTGGATTTGGCCTTTTTTTTTCAAAGTGTCCTGGAATACTCATCGTTGTCGCTGAACTGTAGTGTGATTGACGTGCAGGACTTCTGGGGGTGGGTCGGGGTGTTGGTGCTGTGTTTCATGCTGAAAGGTTTATGAATTTATTGATACTGTTGAACACTTCCTTTTGGCCTTGTTGCTCGTAAGGAGCTTTATTCTATTTTATTGTACTGTTTCTCATCTGTAGATCCAGATCTGTCAGTAGTAGATCATTTTGTCTGTGGATCGCTAATATTCCTCAATGTCCTCTCGAGTCTCTGGTTTTCTTTGAGAAGGTTACATTTGGTGGTGATCCATTTAGATAATTGGTTCTTCTAACCGTGTCTGAAAGGCTTCTTTGGGGCTAGGATGCCGACAGTCTTTGGCATCCATGCACAAAGTTCATTGAGATGCTCATTTAGGTTTTAGATGTGGTTTCCAGATGAGAGCTTGAGTTTTGAGGCTTAAGGTGTCTCAAAGAATACGTCCAGTTTGATCTCCTTTCAGGGCCTAATTGGTGTTCAGAGAGATTTTACTGATTTTAGTAGTGGTACACCATGTGTGAAAAAATTGAATGGAATGGCGAGCTGGTCCTACAAGGTAAAAGCAATGTTGATGATTCAATGGGGATATTCTTGTTACAGAAGAATCCAGTGTTTGTCTGGCGTCATGTGTTGACTATCAAGTTGCTTGAGATGCAGTGCACCCTTTTTGCTGAAAGCGAATTTGTAGGTGTGTTGTCCTCCTTTTTCAGCCAAATATTCAAGTATCCAAAAATGGTGATGTGTTGGGGGCGGTTTATGGTCATAATACCGAATTTACAAATCTCGAAAAAATAAATCTCGAAAAAAAAGGCTGAAAAAAAAGGTCGAATTGTTTTTATGACGTTTTTTATTCGAAATGGGGGCGTTCCACCCCAACCCCCTTTTTTTTATTTATTTTTTTTTACCATTTTTTTTTAATCCCGGACCCCAAAATAAAAATATAATATAAAAAAAAAATCGACTTTTTTTTCGGTCTTTTTTTTTCGACCTTATTGTTATTCGAGATTATTTTTTCGAGATTTTGACTGACCACCGTTGGGGGCCTACCGATATGTCAGCAACTGCATCTGTTATGTTACCTGTGAAAGCCGTGTTGAATGCAGATGGTCTCTAAATAAGAAGGAAGGTCGGTGTATGTAATAGAATAGGAGTAGGCATTTACCGTGGGGGTGTTGTCCACTGTGATGTTTTAAGCTTGATGGATTCTTTGAGTACATACTGGTACATATACTGTATTTATAACAAAGTATACTGTCTATTACAACACAGTGCAAACAATAAAAGGTATTGTTTATCAATATTTGCCGTGTTGTGCTGTACAAAATCTGAGTCTGTATGTTAAATAAAATGCCATGATAGTTGCTTGTATAGTACGTGTGTGGAGGAAAAGGGCACAATGTTATGCCATGGTGGTTGCTATATTTTGCTAAGGCCCCATAATGTAATTTTACAACCCTACAGGGCAACAGAAGATAGAAGGTGAACGATGAAATAGGCGAGAGAAGGGGAGAACATTATGTGATGTTAGATCAGTTGCTTAGAATGCTCATGCTACCCAACTGTATCATCTCCGTAGTGAAGACCTGGGGTGGAGAGGATGAAAAAGAGCTCCGGCGGTAACACTATGCTTTGGTCCACACCCCATGGAGCATAGTTTAGACTTAAGTTGACAATGGGCCTCATTATAAATCCGGCCGTAACCCACCGGTGCTACCAACGGGTTGCCGCTGGACTGAAACACTGTTTCTGGCGCCTGATATCCTGGTGCTACCGGCACATTGCAAGTCCCGGCAGTCTGGGATATCAGGCGACGGAAACATTTTAGTCCCCATTGGACTCTGAAGCACCGGCACCGTTGCTAACAGTGCTGGTGATTCCATGACAACTCTGCTTTCCGAGGCCGTTGCGCCAGGCAGGTCAGACCTGCAGGGCGAGGCCCAGGAAAGCAGAGTTGTAGTATGCCAGTCCGGAAAGGGTGCCCATGGGTTGCTACCGGCACCCTTATTTCCGGACGGCCAGACTTATAATGAGGCCCAATGTCTGTTGACCATGGTTGCTTACTTTTGCAATGCTTCGATGTCTCATAGCAACCATGAAAAAACATCCCATTTGTTGTGTTATAACTTAGAAAAAGAAGATGAAGGAGCATATTCACATACAGATGCTCTGCTCTCTGTGTGCGTAGCACACTCAAGTGGAAAATAACTCCAGGATTCTGCGCTTGACTTGAAAGGGTTCTCCTAGTGCAAAAGCATTTTGCGTAAGCAGATTGAATTTTGTGAATCATGCGAGTGAAGGATAAATGCGTGGCTGGCTATGGCCCTGAAGAGGGCCCTGATGAGGGCCCTGATGAGGGCACATCTGGATTTACCATGGGTTTCGCTTTGATCTGCGAGCGAGCTGCACCTCTTTACCCTACGGCTGGTCTCTTCCAGTGCAGGGCATGCACTGGAGAAAGCCTAATCCAACCAGAGGTCGGAAGACTCGTCACCATTGATTTTGCCAAAATAGAATCTTGCCTGATTTCCATGTGCCTTTTAATATTTTAGATTTTGGCAAATCGCGGTCACTTAAGCGACGCCTACTGCAAAACTGCAAAAAAAACGTATTTGTATGGATAGTAGTAGATTGCAAACTTGTATATTCTTTTGCCTCATCAATATCATTACTCCCACCTTGTTTATGCTTTGTGATTTGTTGACAGTTAAACAGTGAGTGTGTGCATTGTAGGAATTAATTGCCTCTGTGGATAATCATGGCAAGAGTCCCTGATGTCACATGCTTGGCAGAACAGTGCCTGATTTGTTATACTTTTTTGTTCAAAGGTGTGCCTGTTTTGTGTTAAGTACTGTTTCTTATCACTTGTGATGTGAATTGTATTTCTCTGCTTTGACCCAGCACTGGAGGTTAAGTGAGACAGAATCTTCTAATGTTATCAGTTCACTCAGACCTTCATGTAATACCTTTTTGGCTGTAAGGTTTTATTTGTCTACAGAAAGCACCCATTCAATAAGTTTAATTACACATTTCATCTTACATATGGTTACTATATCAGGTTTATATTGCCAATATTGTGCCAGTTGGGGGTGCATTTTATCTGTTTCACAGCACCTGGATAGATGGAAGTACTCCTTACATATGGTAACTAGGCCAGGCCAATTATATCATTATTGGGGCATTTGAGGCTGAATTTGGCATATGATGTCATGACCTTGGGGGGTTATATCTTGCATTCAGTGACTTGCCAGGCATATTAGGTCATTTTTGGGGCATTCAGGACTGCACTAAACGTATGATGGCTGCATCTGCACCTGTTGGGGTACACCTTAGTATATGTGGACTACACCAGGCATGTGATGGCATTACTAGACCATTTGAAGCTGTGCTTTTTACATGACAGCTAAAATCTCTTGGTTTTCCCAATGCTTGCTTTTTACATGTCCACCTCCTGAATGGACGTGGAAAAGATACATTTGCAAGCCCTCTCACTGCAAATGCACTCACTGACCACACGTGATTAATGTGGCATTAAGCACCCTGTTCTAATGCCATAAGCACCCTGGGTTACCAAAGCGGTAAAAAAATGGTTTCATTCATTGAGCGGGACACCGCGTGCGTCCCGTTGAATGAATGAAAATACTTATCTGAATTGGGCGCCATGGTTGGAGAGTGCGGGGCTGCGTACGGAGCCCATCTTCTATTACCATGGCGACTGGAAAAGCGAGGAGGAAGCTGCTGTGGCGCAACATTCAGTTAAGTGGTACTGGGGGTTGGCAAAAGTACAAAAAAGAAATGGTGCGGGTAGGGGAAGATGGCAGCTTGCAGTGGGGGGAGGCAGCCTGTGGGTTCCATGGAATGCTGGCTGAGATTATTGGTTTCACCCACGTTTCATGGAACCTGATTGACTGTGCCCCCTGCCCTGGGTGCTAATGGATAATTTGGTATCAAACACAGTCTTGACACATTGAGGAGCTTGGTGTTCATCCCATGCTCTCCACAGGCATCCCCTTAACTTTGCAAGTACCCTACGTGAGGTCTTTGATAATTGACAGCAAAGTATGAATCCTCTTATTTCGCCTCTTATTGTATTGGGAGCGTAATTTCATATTTCATTACATTGGCTATATTCTTTGAACATAGCTTTTCTTGATTGCCAAAGCCACCGTGTCCCATGTTGTGTTTGCAAGATATTTTTTTAAAACCCTTTTATAACCGGAAAAAAAACAGTTTGGCTGCAGGGATGTCATCTTAGCACTGCGAATTGTAAAGAGGTATAAGAGGATTCTGTTGCGTTATTTCCCAAAATATGTAACAAATCTTAAGTTATTTTTAAGCTTGTTCATATTATCCGATTTCAATCTTGATACTAGAATCACGCGGGCCATTTGCATCTATTTCGATGCGATTGCCATCATTTTCGAAAGTAGAGGGATCTATATTTTCCTGCACCCCGTTGTGGGTACTCTACTTTAGCACAATGGCTTCCAAGTTTGTTGTTGAATTTCATAGAGGGAATGGCATGGAATTATGTTTCCAATAGCACATTGTTTTAGACTCAAGTCAAGATTCAACTCGTGACACTTCATTCAAAATCTAAGGCTTTACTGGCTAGCCTACATCCTCTTGCAAAATATAAATATGGCATTGTTTCAATGTATTAGCCGACCAGATGCCTAAGTTAGGCTTCCAAAAATAGCACTAGGTATGCTGCAAAAATAGTAGAGGAACATCCTATCACAGCCCGTCTCACTGGCCTCTACCTTGAGTCCAACTTTGTCAAGTACTGTAACAACTTGAAAATGGGCCTCTTTCTCGAAGGCCTGAGCTGTTACTAACACTAATGCAACCACTATTTATTACTATACGTAAGGCAGAATATTTTGAAAATACTTTATTCAACAGCAAAACTTTAAAAAATCCTTATGTGGGACTCATTTTTAGTTTTGGCTATTAGGTGGGCTAATGCACCACCTAAAAGCTGAAACTATTGCAGTGGAGTACAGCTAAGAGGGAGATTATTGCGATACTCCTCACATGCAAAGAAAGTGAGACGACTGATTAGCTCAAATAGAGCTTACAAGCTGAAACTCAGGAGTATCCAGTCCTAATCCGCCACCGAGCCCACCCATCCCAACTCACCCTCCACCTCACCTGCCCTTATACAATCCCTGCGGTCCGCCCCACATTTATCATGACCCATCCGGCTGATCTCTCCCGCCCCTTTATAGAACAATGAGCTCCTATACAATGATCCAGATTCCATCCTTTGTTTCCAGTAACCCATACGTGGTCACATGGTGATCTCCTTCTGGGTCAATCGATTCCATCTGATGACTTCTGGCCTCCTCCTTTTTAGGTGAGGGGCATTGGCCCACCACCCTCTGATGAAGTTCTGCTAGGGAAGAATATCTTATTGTGTTGCCTAGTTCTGACCAGTCTGAACCAAAGATGGCATCTGGGTGGCCTTCGGCCAGTACCCTTGCGACTATCGGAAAGTGTTCACCTCCGCACTCTGTACAGCGCATGCCCAATCATGTGACTCTCTGGGACAAGTATTGGCTTTAGCCAGTGGATGAGGGGATACCCTAACGGATGTCTGCTACAAAAAAGAAAAATAATAAAATCTCGGGCTCGCACGTGTACTAGACATGATGTATGCATCCAAAACCTGTGACATCGATCCATGACAGATATTCTCATTATCCCACCATATTCATTTACCTTTACTCACATGCGGTAAAGACTGTGCAACGCCACATACGTACATTCTGTCATTGCCCAGGGGTTGCCAACATTGGCTGACGCCCCCTTTTGCACTTACTGCATATCTAAAGTAACTTCTTCTTTACCTGTATATCTCCTTTGCCCAGTTCACCTTTGCACACGGAATTTAGTTTCTTTCCCTCACTCTTGGTTTCACCAGCTTTTCCTTCGCGCTGGTTAAGCATCTACATCAAATAAACAACTATAAGTAGATTATTTAGTGCATATGAGAAAACGTCTGTGGTGCTTTTATCAAGTTTCACTAGTTGACTCGGCTCTTGCTCCAGCTTTTGTGCTTCTGCTGGACTTTGAGCAGTGCCAAAGAGGCATAGTTATCTGGGGGAGGGTGAAGGGTTTCAAAGTACCAGACGCTGTACTCCCAAAAGTCCCTCCAGGGCTAAAGATACTCTGGTGCTCCCAAATCATTGTTTAGCTATCTTGGCCAGCGGCCATGTAGGACATCCTCCCGAATGGCGAGCAGTTGTGAATTTAGGTAATCTTGGACTTCTTCACATGCCATGTCCCAATCGAGATGCCTGCCTGCTTCCATCACGCCATTCATCAAGAGCTGCAATCCACGTCAGTTGGCTGAGGGTGCCGATGACACGCAGTCTGCCAACATATGCCTCGCTGCTGGAAAGAACTGCCCCAGATATATGCCCGATCTACTCAGCCATGTAAATGTGTCCCTTTAGTTATACCCTGTGCTGCAAGCACTGCATTTGCCACATTCCATATTTTATCAACTACTTCCCTTTTCTGTCATCTCCCAAACTCTTCTGTCTGTTGTTCCTGCCTGATTACTGCCCCCTATGTACAGTTAGGGTGATTGGTGGTGACCTGAAAGGCAGATAGGGGGAGAGTTAATAGGACAGTAGCCTACATTACGTTTAACACGAGACTAGATGTCTATATCCAGTCCTGTCTAACTTCGATACAATGTTATTCCGCAGTTTCTGACTATATACCCACATACACTTAATTCGTCAATATCCATTTCTGGAGACTGTAAGTGCTGAATCGTTGTACAAATACTATTATTCTAATCACCAATGAACTGACATTGTGCATCTGTGTAATTCGAACAATCTTTCACCATTTGGGTATCATTCCGGGTGTCTACTATTGTTAGTAAAAAGCATTCCAAGTGCCTGGGTCACTCTCCAACCATAAAAGGGTAAAGTCCTCTAACTCACAATAACCTGGCACCACCACTCAGTGCATTGCTAAACCCAGGTTCACCATATTTGATACCAAGCTGACATTGCCACCACATTCTTGTGTTGTCACCACCGTAGTAACAGCCCATTGTTTGTAGCAATATATAAGCTTGCAGATCATTTTGCTTCTCCTCCTAGTGAAGAGAACAGAATAGCAATAGTGAATTAAATCTTTTATGTGGGCAGGCTCTGGGTATTTAATAACCATTTCAGATGTAGTGGTAAGTATGTTAGTAATAGACAAATGGGCCTCATTACAAGTCGGGCAGTGTGGGTAAAATGCAGTGGTTTTACTGAATACTGCCGCATTACGGCACTGGCCAACTATAACTTGGGAGGATTCACCTCCAGCTATGAGCTTGGGGTAGATCCGCCAGCTTTCGTCCAAATCTTGGGTAGTAATTCCACCAAAAATCTCCCATGGAGTCCTATGGACTCCATTTAATGGGGACTAACACCACCTATCGCCACTTGTAATCTGGCAGTAATACCCCCGGACCAAGAAACAGTAATACAGTCTGGGGGTATCTTGGCAGATTTACCGCTGAGATACTGCCAAAATTATAACGAGGCCCAAAGTGCTATCTCTGAATTGGGGTTTGGGCATTACAGTGGGTGCTTCCATTTCTGAATTCAGGGCTTGGAGATAATCTTCATCACTCATCTAATTTGGAAGAGTTTACATGAATAAGCAACTACTCCAATGGGGCATTTGGTTGATCATGGAATAAACAGTAACCATCAAGACACCTCACATGCCCAGGCACATTTAAATCACATATTCCACCATGCCAATGGTAACACGGTCATGCCCTCATGTCGGAATTGGTTACTATATTAGTCAGATTATGCATTGCCAGTCTAGTCTGTATAATGTTATCAGGCTCAGATAAAGTAAAGTTAGTACATGTTAGTGCAAACAAGCAGGTCACAGTAACCATATGTATTACTCAGCAGGGGTGACCACCCTCTTGCAGTGTCTTAGGTGCACATATGTCGGGTGCCCCTGAACCATCACACCTGCCTTTGAAGTGAGGAGAACCAAGAATGGTGTATTCTACCAAGGAGCGAGAGCTGCTTTCCTTTGGTGGACTTCTATGTGGACGCTGTCACCGGGTTGTAGCAAATGACCTGGCGTGGCTGGTTTTCGTAGCAGAGCAGTTTGGATCTGATTGTGAATGAGACTGACAGAATATATTAAGGTCTTCACATACTCGAGCAATCGTTCATCAGACAGCTGCAAATTATCAGGAACAGTTTTCACAGGAGGAGATACAGACAATCACAAAGGTCACCCATATAGGATAGAGGGTTTCAACCCAGTTTCCTGACATAACTTAGTCAATTTATTCTAGAGAACCCTATTCCATCTCTTTACTGCCCCTGTTGACTGGGGATGGTGGAGACAATGTAAGTTATGTTGTACCTTTAATGTAGATAATAGCATCTTGATAATATTATTCAAAAAGTGTTTGCATTGATCACTGTTAATGCACATGGGTATCCCAAACCTAGGTACAAAATCTTGCATCACGATTTTAGCTACAGTTACTACATCTTCTTTTCTACAAGGGTAGGCTTCTCCCCAACCAGAAAATACTTCTACAATAACAAGGAGGTACTGCCACTGGTTACACTGTGGCAACTGCAGGAAATCAATATGCAGTCCCTCAAATGGCCTTGATGGTGGCGGGTGTGCCCCCTGTCTAATCGGTACAGTTTTGCCTCATTATTCTGCAAACAAATGACACATCTCTGACAGTATTCTTGGGCCATGGTTGTAAAAATAGGTGCAAACCATGAACGACTCATCAACGTTATCATACCATACCTACCCACATGCATCTGTCCATTGTACATTCTAATAAGGTGTGTCACTGATATTCTGGGGGCCAGCGACCTACCTTGCTCATCTCTCCACAGAAGGTCCTCATGCAACCGACAGCCCTTCTTAATCCAATTATCCTTCTCACCCGATGGGCCATTTTCCTGCATATATGCCAAGTCCTCCATCATTTTATATTATGATGGTTCATGTGCATTTTTAACAGGCAAAATATAAGCATTGATGTCCTCAAGGTGGCCACCAGCTTTGCCTCAACTAATTGGGTCGCCCAAAGACTGGTGAGCGGCACATTTAATGATAGCTATCCGTTCGGGCAGCATTATGGCATCTAATAGAGCAGTTACATACTGACTCTTCTTTATGAGAATTCCAGTTGAGATCATGAAGTCTCTGTTTCCAGAGCTGCCCAAAGTCATCAGCCACACCAAAGGCATAGGAGAAGTCAGTATGAATATTTACTGATGGTTGGGCAGCCAGTCGGGCTGCCCTAATCGGCCACCAGTTCATCCTCCTGTGCGGATGCTACCTGAGGCAACTTTCCTCTTTTGACCACCTCCCCAGCAGCACAAACTGCATACTGTGCCACCACTTTCACATTTTGGTCCCTAAAACAAGAACCATCCACAAAGTATTCTAAATCTGCATCTGACCGGGGCACATTAGACGGGTCAGTTCTGGGCTTAGCTAGGCAGTCAGCAACAGACACATGACTGACATGAGGGGTAGAGTCATGCGACTCCCCTTCTGGTGGGATGAGGAGCAAGGAAGGTGGGTTCAAGACAGAACAGCTCGTTAGGGTGATATTTGATTAATTTAACACAAGAAACTCATATTTGCTGGCCCTTGAAACTGACATGTGCTGGTTTTTTGTCTTGAGCTGTAGGGATACAACTGCATGGGGGACAGCCACTTCCAAGGGGGATCCTAGTGCAATATTAGTAGCGCAGCGGCAGCCACTAATCTACAACAGGGTGGGAATCCCGGCTGTGGCCAGGTCTAATTCTTTACTATAGTAAGCAACCGGCTTAGAGTTAATTCCATGCTTTTGAGTAAGGACTGCCAGTGAAACCCTATTTCTCTCATTACAGTATAAAGTAAATCCCTTTTGGAGTTTGGCAAACCTGAAGCCGGTGCCTCAGCCATGCAAGGTTTAATTTTAGCGAAAGCCTCCTCTGCTGCCGGTGTCTGCTGTAGGGGCTCTATGGTGTTAAGGTGAGTGTAAGTCTGCAGCGGTTTCACTATTTCTGCATATCGTAAGATACATTGTCGGCAGTAACCGACAATACCTAGGAAAGCTCTAATTTGGGTAATTGTTTGAGGTTTAGGGCTTTTGTAAACAGTCTCTTTTCGCGAGGAGGACATAAGCCAATACTATTCCATAATGTCATGTCCCAGATAGTGGACCCTTTGGGCGCATGACTGGAGCTTTTCCATGCAGGCTGTATGTCCCTTTTCTGCTAACGCTGTTAATAGCATTTGAGTGTCCACTTTACAGGCCTCATTGTAGGGTGAGGCGATCAACAAATCTTTAATATATTGCACCAATACTGATTTTGCGGGTAACATGACATTGTCTAAATCTTTCTTGAGCTGCTGTGAAAAGATGGGGAGAGGGGGGCTCTGTGTACCCACTGGGCAAACAATTCCATATGCACTGGACTCTCCTGTGAGAAAAGGCAAAAAGGAACTGACTATATTTATGTATGCGTCCCAGGAAGAAGGCAAAGCAAATATCTACAGTAAAGTGTGTTGCCTCAGGTGGAATACAGGACAATAAGGTGGCCAGATTTGGCACAACTGGAAATTAGGGTCTGACCACAGCATTAACAACCATTAGGTCCTGTACAAAATGATAAGACACTTTTACCGGCTTCTTCACTGGCAGAATTGGGGTAGTACATTGGCTGCTAGTGGGAACAATAATCCCCTGTCTTAAGTGACTCAATAACTGGTGTGATGCCTGCTTCGTCCTCGAGTTTCAAAGGGTATTGGGCCATACAGGAACATTTCATCAAGGGATCGATCTTTATTGTACCGGTTCTGCTGTGTGCATGTATCGTACTTCATTATCATGGGTGGACCACAAGGAGCCAGATAAGAAGTCAATCAGATACTTTACTGGACCACTATCCTTCCTCCTCTTCAGGTTTCATCCCTTGGTCTTCTCTAAGGGTTGACATGACTGCATCAGCATTGTCAGAGGACAAACTCAAAAACACTCCCATCGAAGGTGCAGTATATCGTGCACCTCAATTTCCATACCAGATCTCTCCCCAGTAAATTCCCAGTAATGCTGGACTCAAGAGGAAACGAATGCATGCTTGCTTGTTATGGGCCTCTGGGGTAAAGGTGAGAGGCTTGGTTACTGGATGGATAATTGTGGCAATGGAAATCTCTACCACTTTGATTTTTTTCTTCAGATAACGGGATATGAGCGAAAACATCCATCCGTAATGCTGATCTATTAGCTCCAGTGTCTAATAGGGAAGCTATCAGTTTACCTTCCACCTGACATTAAAACCATTGGACTGTGAGGTGGACAACGTTTGGACTATTGTTTAAAACATGCAATTTTATTAAATTATAAATGTTATTAAACAGCTCACTATCCCTACTCTGATGAGAATTTCTCTGCCTAACAAAGCTAAAGGGAAACACTATAAAACAATAACCTTTGTGGGGTTCCTTCCCCAGGATTGAAAGTGAATTGAACTCCAATGTTCAACAAAAAGAAACAAGGGCATCCATGTAGGTAATATAGTCTCAGATCAGTTCTTGATTTTTCAATGTCACGGTATTGTTAACCAAAGCTCCAACAATAGCAAAGCTTTTCTTCTTGGTGAAATAAGGACTTTCCACTTCCTCAAAATAGCACCAATGTTATTCCCAGCCACAATGCTTTGCCACACTTCCAGTTATCCAAGAAGAATTGCCACAGTTCATATGAAATACATCTTCTGTAATTGGTAATGAAACACAGTTCTTGGTTAACAATTATGTCTCTATTTACAAGATTAGTATTCGCAGTAGGTACCTTTGTCATGATGACTTCACAGCACTGCTACTTCTACTTCAACAACTTCAACTTCTAATAGAGTTTACCATGAGGGCATTCTCCTTTGCCTCATAGTAGTCCACTTCAATTGTGCTATTGAAGTCTTGCATCTACTGACAACCAGATATACCACCAAAGCTTCAGTACTTTGTGATACCACCACCGATTCAGTACTTTGTGACTTTAAACAGCCTATGAGAAGATTCACTTTAAGGTACTTCAACACCTTCAAACGGGCAAGGCACTCTTCCTTTGAATATCTCTCTACAAAATGGGTAGCCTCTTTGCCTCCCTTGTCTGTCTGCAACCACCAGCAATCTATAGTATCCTTTGAAACACACTTCTCTCTTCCATCTACAATATTTGGCAACATAGGTTGTATCAACTTAAGATAATATTTATAAATCACATGTCTCCCTTCCTAGACCGTGCCTTCATCTCTCTGCCAACTGTTTGCCAGAATAAATACCCAGAGGCTTTGGTGCCACTATCCTGGCTTCAGGTAATGCTTGCACACTTGTAACTTAGGCAATGCTGAAGGTTTATTGGGCTCACAGTATTGGTTAGATTGTTCTCTGGCTTTGAGAAGGGCTGATTTCAGTCTCAATAGGTGAATACTCTTGGCTTCAGCAATGCTTGCTCTCTCCAACTGCAAATACAATGTTTATACACTTGACATTTCTTTATAAGCAATTGTTGTCTGCGTGAATAATGATTCAGAGTTCACTCTTCCTTTGGGAAACGTAATTAGGCACACTCGGCTGCTTCTTCGTAGGTTTTTACAAAGTTTAAAGGTTTAACAATTGCTTTTTTTAGCAATTGCTCTTCACACGAGTGAAAGGGAAATACCTGATCACACGTGAGTGCTACATTTCAAGTGTCCCATTGTTAAATACTGAATGAAAAACTTCATCTTGCTTCTGCTCTTACGCAAGTAATTATTAAGCTGGATACTGTTGTTAACAGTGCTCGTGAAGGAATCAGAACGCCAGGTTTAACTCACCGGCTTCTGTTTTCCTTCCCCCACGTGTTGCACAATTTCTACGACTTCTGGCTTCTCTTGGGACCCACACCCTTCCTCGCTGAAGGTGTCTCAGGTCTGGCCACTCAATTAAGGAGCCCTTCTCTCCCCTGACACCCACGGCTTCACGACAGCTGCTCACCCATGACTCTGACATGCTTCTTACTGTGCAATCTCTGCAGTTAGGCTTACATGGGGAAACGAAGCACCCCTGCACAGCTTCCACTGCGCAGCCTCTGCAAACCACAGTTTGTAGGAACAAGACCCTCACAGGACAAGCAGGTGAAATCTGCTGCATCAGAGTCCCCGCGTCTCTTTGGTTTTCCCACTTCTGCCTGGATTTCCAACACCGTGCCTTCTTCCTTCTGCCTCTGCTACTACTGCATACACTCCAGCCACAGTTCCAGCTCTTTCCTATTGCTTGCACCTGAGATGGCCTTTTATGCCTCCCAGGTTCCTTCAGGTGTGGGCTATTAGGCTTAATTGCCTTACTACTACTACAGCATGACTCTTCAGCCATCTTCCTCGTCCCAGTACTTACGGGATTATGTGACTTGTAGTCCTCAAAAACAAAATGTGTTCTTTTAAGTAACGTCTTGATTTTAAGGGTATATTTATATCCCTTAAAGTCATTTAAGGATGAACCATTCAAATTTGTTGTTACAGAGAAAGACAATTTACTTAAGACAATAGTTCAAGATTCCTTTCGATATTACCTTTTGGAGTAAGGAGGATTTTTATCCTGAAGTACCATATAGGGTTTTTCTGTTGTCGATGCTTTTTTGGGTTTTATGGCATTTGTGCCCAGGGCCACAGATCTTATATGTGGTTCAGATGCATCTTAATGACAATAAGACATTACCTGTTTTGGCAACCTTGAAAGGTTCTCCCTTTCAAAGGACAAATACTGTGTCTCATCCCACGGATCTCCTCACCACCCTGGGCCTTGTCTCCTCTCAGGTGATCCTCCACCAGTACACCACCCCCCAAGTTCAGGATCAGGAAGCATTTGCCTTTCACTGGCCGCCTGGGAGTAGACTTTGGGTAGGGGTTCAGTGAGGGATCTGTAAGATTCATCACAGGACCCTCCTTATCTATTGGAATCAAAGGCGCTTCCAGAATGTTTCCCCCTCTGGTTGTCAGAAGACACTTTGTTCTCTCTGGTCTTTATAGTCCCTGTGGGCAAAAGGGCTCACATTTGGATTTGGGAACTTAGGTAGGGCCCCATGTGGGGCTTCTGGCATCTGTATTGGCCTGCCCTGTTGTAGTATTTGCGCATTAGTGGTCCACACATGTTACAGTTGATATGGCCTCTGTGCTCTGTATGGGCATTCATGTTTCCCATGACCCTCCTGTCTACAATAGTTGCACATAAAAGAACTTGATACTTCCGCCCTGGGGGCTTGTTGGTTCTGCCACCTTCACTGCCCCTGTGTCTGCATCCCCCATGCCCACTGTTGATCAGGCAATCACCAGGATTGCTGCTGAAATGTTTGTCCCATGTAACCCTCTTGTAGGCCTGATTCGCCTCTTCTGGCCCATCTGATCCTCTCCTCAAACTCAACTCCTTTGCCTGCGTTCCCTTGGTGCATTATTTGGAGCATTCTTTACTGGTCCTGTATCTCTGTGCAAACTCTGCATTTGTAGCGTAATTGGCTTGTTCTTAAAGGTCTCCATCTGTTTTTGGCACGCAATTCAATGGTTCGCAAACACCACTAGCTCCGCATTTTCTTACGTTGTGCCTGTACCTCAGGTAAACAACTGGGGACGAAAGAATTAGCTAAAGTGTTTTGGGCTGTCTCGTCTGGTTTGGTAATACTAGACTGAGTAAACACCACCTCCAACCTGTGTAAAACGTCAGATGGAGATTCGCCTTTCTACCGCTTACAGTCCAATATTTTGGCCCAATCTGTCTTCCTCGCACACACCTTTGAAATGGCTGTCACTTTTCTACTCTTCCTTGCACCATGGAGGTGTGCCTGGGTCAAGGGCTGGCCAAGCTGCTCGCTCAATTAACCTCTGCCTCACCTTAGGTGGCATAACTATTCTCATAAATTGGTTCCGAATTGGTTCCGGTCTGCCCATGAAGGGTTGTAACATTGCAAAACATTCTGTAGCTCCTCCACAAACTGCTGGGGCTCTTCCCTAATATTCAGAAATTCTTTTGCCAATGTTCTAAGGTCCCCAGGTGTCCAAGGACATACACAGAGACACAATGTGGTTGTTGTTGCTGCACACCCTGCTCTTGACCAGACGGCACCGGCCTGAAGGGAGCTTGAAAGATCTGAGGACACCTCCCCTCACCGCAAACAGTGCAAATGAGGGACGAGCAGCCTTTGGCACCTGCCACCCTTTGGCACATCGACCTCTTGGTCCTGGTGCCGAAGGTAGAAGTGGTGCCAAGTCTAAAATTTGTCACCTCTTCTTGGGCCATATCTTGTTGTGGTTGTCCATGTTGTGTGCCTGTAGGCCGTCTCATCCTAGTAAAGAATTTGAATATATCTTCTGCTTACTCACTATCTTGATCTTTCTGTTTGTCATCCCCTTTAACTTCTCCATCCATTTATCCTGGAGTATCTTGGGACAGAAGTGAAAAACTTTATGCGACCCCTGCCAATTTCTAAGGAACTTTATTTGTCCCCTCAATTGATCATTTACCATTTTCAGTCCCCTAACCATGCTGTCATTTCTCCTAGCTGTTGTTTTCTCCAGCCAAGTCGCAAAGGCTGCCTACAGTGTCAGTAATATTTTCCCTTTTCTTCTTTGAATGTCTATCTAAATTCAAGGTTCATTGATTGAAACTGGGTGTTTTTATTGCATTGCATCAAGAAAATGCCCAGAATTGCACAAATCACATGTAGTACTACTGAAGTGGGTATACATAAAGTGGGCAGGTGGCTCTTTTGGGTGTTCCTCCTCCTGTTTCGACTGCTGTTTGTCCATCTGCGATCCCTGTTTTGACTGTCATTTGCCAATCTCGTGTCCCTACTTTATTTTACCCTCACTCTCTGCACTTGCCCATGCGCCCCTGTTCCAGTCACTCTTTGACTTCACTCCTTTGTGGTTCTGAGAAGGGAGGGGTTTGTCCATAACAAACAGACACTGCAGAGTGTTCCTGACCGGGATAAGGGATCTGAACATGCACTCATTCATCTTTCCCTATTTAATTGGGCTTCACATTATTTCTCACTTCATCTGTGTTGTTATTTACGTGTTCCTCTTGTCTTCCCTAAGTTAACCAGGATCCAAGCACTATGGGTTCTTGGACATCCTTCTAGCAGGATCCTCCTATCGGACTCTATTCACCGAGAACCGTACAGTGTAACCAGCCTATCTAAGACATAATTAAGAGAACCACTGCAATAAAACAGACAAACCCCACAACTCAACCCAGAATCTCCAACCCATCTTGGCATATCCCCTAAACCCCCAAAACTCCCCACCCCGAGTTGTTGATTCCACTGTCCTTAAAAGGACACTCTGTTCCCTGTGCAGACCCACATGCACGGACAGCAGCCCCGGTATCCTTCTCTGGAAAGCGCCTTTGGAGATTATTCAAAAAGGTCTCCTACCTTCTCCCTTCAGCGATCTTGGGGGGTGTCCAGGAGGAGGCCATCAGGGTCCGACAGCACACAGCGCTGCATGACAAGGCTGAGTCACGTGCACCATCTATCTAAGTAAAGAAATTGAGACAACCAATTAGCTGAAGTAGAAATGGACAAGTCAGGTCCTGTTTATTTAACTTGCAAGCCAAAAACTGCAGTATCCCATCCTAATCAACCACCTGAGCTAATCCAACCCAATTTCACCTGCCAATAATCCTATTGTGTTAACCAGTTCTGACCAGTGTTAACCAAAGATGGCATCTGGGTGGTCTTCACCCAGTATCAGTATCCTGAGAATCTCGGAAAGTGCTGATCTACGCACTCAGTACAGCGCATGCCCCATCATTGAACTCTCTGGGACAAGTCTTGGGTTTAGTCGGTAGATATAGAATACCCTATCACATTTCTGCTAAAAAAGAAAAATAATAAAATGTCAGGCTTGTAAATGTTCTAGACGGCATGCATGTATCCAACACCTGGGACATCGATCCATGACAGATATTCTCATTATGCCAGCATATTCATGTGCTGTGCTCACAGGCAGCACAGATCATATAACGTCACATACCACCCTTGACATGTGGGTAGGTTCCATGGTGTAGACAATGTAACAAGTATAACATATACCTTTTTCGGATTTATTTTTTTTTGTAAGCGGTCTGCAATGCTTCCCCCTACCATATGGCTCTTCGTGCCATATTTCTGCCGTAGTTCTACGTTCATTGTTCCTAAAGTTCAGCAGTTCATGAAAACCTCAGCAGTTAATTGTTCCTAAACTTTCCAAACTATCAGCATTCTAGTTGACATTAGCTGCACTCACTTTTGAAGTCATGCGGTTAACACAATACGGTTGATTTGTAGTGATGCGGGTGACCGGAAACTGTGCATGTCTCTTCAGTAGTATCCGCAATGACTTTGTTTGTCACATCATGACAAATTTCCCATGATAATTACTGAAACTTCATTTCCCAAGGAAGTTGATGAATGTATGTGATCTCAATAGTACGACGAAGCTTACCTGCTTCAGATTTACACTTACGGTATGATATGATATGGCATTTATAACACGCCTGGTACTTCAAGCTTACATGCTTCAGCCCTATACATACGGAACTTATGTTGAGGTCGCTGCTGCCTCGGCTGTAGATTGGGACACCAATAATGTTGCTGCACATTCTCCCTGCTCCAACTTAAAGTAGCTGGAACCGATTTACGGGATTCATGCTTTTCTCATGTATCAGCTTTATGTGGCCTGCTGCAGAGTTGGAAACAAAGACAACTTGTTCACACTAGCTCCTACAGGAAACACTAGCAATATTGTCCACAAAGAAGCATTGGTTTAGTTCATTAAATAAACTGCAAACTAGGACTGAAGTAGGAATTACTGTGTGAAGCACGGTTACACCTGCTGGTTATTATTATATATAGTGCAAACCTAGCTCGAGAGCAGCAGAGTGCTGTACGGGCCATAAACTCTTTCATTCTCTTTTTTTTTTAAATTCTACTGTCCCTTCTTTTGTTTTTCCTTCAGTGCCTTATTTCCTTTGTTCTCATCCAGCTCACCTTTTGCTATCTTACATATCTGACTGTTGTTTCGCTTTCTCATTCTTTATCTTTTTCTTTCCACCCTTCTTTTTTATTTTATCCCTTTCTTTCTTTCATTATCATATTCTCTTCTCTAGTCTCTCACCTCATCCTGTCTTTTGCTCTCTTTTTCATTGACTTCTCGCTTTCTCGTTTTGCTTTTTCTATATGCCTTTTTGGCTTTTCTTTCCATTATCTGCCCCATTTGACTGTTTTCTACCTCCTCAGTCCCCCCGCCCCCTCACTGCCTAGGCACAGTTCTCACTGGCTGGGGAGGACTAAGGCTCACAACTGGCCCAAGGATGGAGGGACCCGCATTCAAGTTAAGGTACATTTACACTGACAAATAGGTACTAATGTCTGAGATTGTTGATGAGAAATGTCTGGTCTGGGTGCATGTGGGAAGGGACCAAAGGGGACATTGAAACAGACTGGCTAGAGCAGGCTTCTGCCATCTACACTGCATAATTGAGATGTCAATTGGGGAAAAACAACATTACATGGACTTATTCACACCTGCCTTTGCAATGTCCACACCCTCGCAACACCTTGGGAAGCTGCTCGCTCCTAGAAATATTCCTTTATAGGAGGGTTAAATTGAGAGGTCTGTGTGCACTCGCAAGCATCCATCAGAAACCTTGTTTACCTTTTGGCTAGAGAAGGCTGTTGACAAGATCTTCCTACTCTAAAGATCAAATGCAAATTGGATTTATTTTCGAACACGATGATCCAGAGAGGTCAAACACTGTCAATAGGTGGTACCAGGAGCTGTGTTGCTCCTTGTCCTAATCCATTCTGCCCGCAAGTCAGAAATGCGAGTGAGGCCTTTGGGAAACAGAGATGTTTCCTCTAAGTTGTAATGTCGGGGAACCATTTTGAAGGAAGGTTGGGATATGTAGGAAATTAAACCATCTTCAGCCGTGATAATAACCACATGCAGCTAAGGGCCAGCAAGCAGCACTTGGTGCATGTCGTCGCCCATCTAAAAACGTGCTCCTTCTACCGCGCTCTTCCGCCGGACCCTGAGGAGATTCATGGTGCCAATGCTTTTATCCATGGCCAACAGCCTGAGTGTGCGCTTGGATGTCATCCACGGGACACTGACTCTCTCATTGACCCCCACAAGAAGGCGGGCTCCCCCTATACACTAAATAAAGATCCCATCTGGTATTTAATGGAGCTCATTGTGCTGGATATTAAGGGAAATCATTATTGATTGGAGACTTTAGACGCTTAATCCTGTAATGGGGAAATCCTATTTACCAATTACCTTTGCAATTCTCGTTTAGATTCCTACTCCCGAGAATCGTGGGATTAAACTGTGCCACATATGCTAACGAGCACCATGTGCCGTAGCTAATTCCCCTTTAAGCTACTGACAGAAATAATTCTTGGAAGACTGGCAGTCAAAACATTTCTCAAACGTCTTCCCAGAAACATATATTTTAGTCCTCAGGCAGTTTCACTGTGTAACGGGGAAAGTTCCATGGCTCATAAACTGCAGGTTGTGTAGCTTCCCTCTCGCATTGTCAGGCCTTTCATAATTGCAGGGCACTGCCAACGTTGGCAGACTATCATTTCCTATCGCAGTTACATGAATTGACTTATATTTAGTCTATAAATGCGTTTTTCACTTTTTCGAGGAAATGATTTGTAAAAATAACACAGCACTGTTTTATCCCAATTTGACTTTTTGTGGATAATGACTACATTAGGAAAGAATAGCTGAGATTCTCCCTCAGACCCAGAAAGCATGGCACACTATGAGTGTTACATGGAGTTCTGTGGACGGCTAAGTGGCCTAGTGCCCGATTCTTAAGTTGGCGCAGTGAGCGTGCTAAAGAGCACGAATCACGGCGCCAAATCAGGACGTCCAGGCTCCACCACTATTCTCAAGTGGGCCTGGGCGTCCTCATAGTGCACGACAGTGCACCGTGGTGTTGGGGGCTGCTCCGGTCCACCGGGCAGCCCCATACTCGTGTCGGGCAGCGCCCGACACCACACGCTGCAGTGCGGCGATCACGCCGCACTAGGAAGGGTGGGGGTTCAGCCCACCCGCTCCGGGACACCGGAGCGCCACACATGGCCGGCTGGCAACCGGCTTACCGCGGCCCCGGCTCTGGGGGCACCCAGGCCGGGGTCGCCACCATGGCCCAACTCACAGGGCCATGGGGACACACAGGGATGGTGTTGCCCGGCAGGGGCACCATCCGGACGGCGTTGCCCGGCAGGGGCACCGTCCTCCAACTGGGCCCCGTCCTTGGGCCCAGCACACACAGCGCAGCACCAGCATGGTGCTTCTCAAAGAACGACGCTGGAGCCAGAATGGGAGTGACTGGCGAGCCGGAAGCAGCTCGCCTATTTTATTATGTTGGTCACGTGGCTACTGCCACGTGACCCATTACAACATCCTGGGAGCTACCATGCTCCCAGGAGGGGTTCACATGCAACACCACTCCATTTTTTTTATGAGCAACAAAACAAAACACACACCACTACTTGCCCACTACTACTCCTACAACCACTCTACTAATACACCCTTTATTAACCTGGGTGAGTGGTTTCATGTCACTAAACAGCACCACTGGGGGCTACTGGCACCACATAAAGCACTCCGAGTCTGCAGGTGTGCACCACACAACATTACCCACTAACCGGGCCATTTTTAAGCAAGTCCGTGTCTGCCGGCTCACAGTCTTCCGGGGAATGTCACTCACGATGTCCATCTTCCGTATGGAGTCGCCGGAAACCAGCTCGCACCCTCACCAGGGTTCCATTTCGGACAGTTACAACACAGTCACACAAACACCGGCAAAGCCGCACCTGGGGAGGCCCAGGGGCCACATCGGCTAGGTCTATTTGTATGGGGGCAACACCCCTCAGGGCCCGTGTCCTTGCGAGCCCAGCTGGTGTTAGGCCCGCTGCCTTTGTCCCCTTTTCTCCTTTCCATTGCAGGCCCAGTTTGTGGTGGGCCCGCATCCACTCCCCTCTTTTTTCTCTTTTTTTTTTTTGTGGGCCCGGATTGTGATGGGCCCGGGCTCTGTTGGGGTAATGGCCTGCTGTTCCCCTCAGTGTCACGGTTGAGGGTCTTTTTTTTTTTTTTTATTTTGCGGCGCACCTCGCCGCCCGCATCCTCCTTCTCACTGCGGGTCGTGGGCGGGGCCGCGCCTCCTCCCCGCGGCCGACGCCGCAAACACACTCGCTCCTCACAGAGAATAGGGGAGGGGGGACCGTGTCCTCCCTCCTGGTGGTGAGGCAGACCTTCCCTCACTTGCGGCAGAGTCCTCATCCATGGTGGGGGGCGGGGCAGCCCGGCGACCTTCACGGCGGCGCAGGCCGCACACCTCTCCCTCCTCACTCTCCTTGGTGGCGGCCAGCCACCTCTTCTGGGGGGGGAAAACAGGCTCACCCCGCTGCAGGGAGAGGGCAGCGGCTCACGCGCCGCAGATCCTCCCCCGTACGGAGGATGGCGGCCACTCGTCCTATCACGGGGCCCGTTGTGGTTGGGCCCGCACGCCTTTGTCCGCTCCTCCCCTCCGCGGCTCGCGGGTGGGGGAGGGGCAGCACCTCCTGTGGCCGACGCCGCAGAAACTTCTCTGGCCGACGCCGCAGAAACTTCTCTCCCACCCAGGGATGCGGGGGGGAAAAGAGAGTTTCCGCTCCTCCTCATCGCGGGCCCAGCTGTAGATTAGCCCACACCATCTCCTCTTCGGGGTGCGCGGGGCCCCTCACCTCCTTAGCGGGCCCAATTGTGGATGGTCCCGCATCCATCGCTTGTGTGCGGCGATGTTTTCCTCGTCTGTGCGGCGGATTCCGCGGGGCACACGCACTCCCCCTGGGAAGGGGAGAAAATAGTTTCCTCCTTCCTGGCGGCGGTGGGAGCAGACGCTCCTCCACATGCGGCCGACGCCGCACCACACGCAGGGCTCCAGCCCTCGTCGCCATTGTTGGGGGCTGCTCCGGTCCACCGGGCAGCCCCATACTCGTGTCGGGCAGCGCCCGACACCACACGCTGCAGTGCGGCGATCACGCCGCACTAGGAAGGGTGGGGGTTCAGCCCACCCGCTCCGGGACACCGGAGCGCCACACATGGCCGGCTGGCAACCGGCTTACCGCGGCCCCGGCTCTGGGGGCACCCAGGCCGGGGTCGCCACCATGGCCCAACTCACAGGGCCATGGGGACACACAGGGATGGTGTTGCCCGGCAGGGGCACCATCCGGACGGCGTTGCCCGGCAGGGGCACCGTCCTCCAACTGGGCCCCGTCCTTGGGCCCAGCACACACAGCGCAGCACCAGCATGGTGCTTCTCAAAGAACGACGCTGGAGCCAGAATGGGAGTGACTGGCGAGCCGGAAGCAGCTCGCCTATTTTATTATGTTGGTCACGTGGCTACTGCCACGTGACCCATTACAACATCCTGGGAGCTACCATGCTCCCAGGAGGGGTTCACATGCAACACGTGGGCATTGCACCTGTTTATCGGCACAACGGGCGCAATGCAGAAATCTCGGCAGCACTTTTGTAAAATAACGACGTATTCGTTATTTTACAAAACTGCTGCCGAGAACAGGGGCGTAGGTGAACACTTTCGTTAAATATTTGTTATTTTACGAAAGTGCTGCCGAGAACACATCGGCACCCGTTTGTGCAACACATTTTTTAAATATAATTTATTTATATTTGTTTACTTTTTTATGTACTGTTCCACCAATTCCAACCCCCCCAAACACTATAATTGGCCACCCACCTGCACTGCGACTGGCCTCCTGTGGCACTCCTCCACAATACCGGCACCGAAATGGTACAGTATACGTGCGCCACCTTAGCGCACATTTAAAAGTGGAGGAGTGCCACAAGAATATCTGTCTAAAGTGGCAGGTAACGAGTTGCTAGGTTGGTTTCCCACCCATCCTAGCAACCACCACATTTATTCCGAAAGTGGTGCATTCATACCGACTTCGGAAGAATGCGCCACCTTCAGAATAGGTCTTAAGTACCGAAAAGGTCGTTAACGCTTTCAACAACCTTTTCGGTACTTAACACCCACTTGAGAATCGGGCCCTGAGTGAGCTTAGCACTTCCTGTCAGATGATAGATGATGGTCACTTGTAGGTCACATGTTCGCATGCTGGTAGTATTGACCAAGGCTTACTTTGAATATCATTTAATTCGGTAGTAACAGTATCAGTTCTCTAGAGGTGGCAAAAAATGTTGTAGCAAACTCTGCTCTATAAATCTAACTGGCAATGCCACTATAGTGGACCAAATATTTGGATGAATATTCTTCCCTGTTTTTTTTATCTTTGTAGCTAGCGCTTCATTGCCAGTTTGTTTTATTCCCAATTAGCCTCTCATTGTTGCTTTACAGAAAACCCAGCAAAAGTCTGTGCTTTGGTTCATCGGCAGGAGTGGATTCACAACCAATAGGTGTTTCATGCATTGGGCTGCTGTTTGCAAGGCTCCTAATGCAAATTCTGTTGTGAAAAAGGCTCGAGCTGTTAATTGAACTACCAGTATGATAACCAAGTGGCATGCCATCCATTGATTAGTCCTTGCCATGCTGAACCTGGTTATAATGCCAGTAATTCCATGAACAGCTCCAACTTTTTTCACTCTCAAATTCACAAAAAGAACCTTGAAAAAGCACAGTAAACGCATGTTGGTTGTGCATCAGCTGTGAATCTATTTATTAGGTGAACACTGCCATTATGTGTACCTTTATGTCAACCTTTATCAATAGTGGAGTGAGATAAGGCACACCTGAAAGTATCATTGACACAGAGGGAATGTGGTCTATGCAGCAAAATCATGAAGAAATGTGCTTACTTCTGCATCTACCTGAGGTTCCAACCTTTTCCACTTGCTCTGCACGGTGTCCTGCTGCTGGCAACGTGTCCAACCCTGTTTCTGCTTCAGCTCGCGGCGCGCACACAGCTTACACGGTTCACACTGCTCCTCCTGCAACCTACCTTCAACCTGCACCTGAAGGGCCTTTAAATGTTTAAAGGCCCTGCTCAGGTGTGGGTTGTTAAAACAACTAAACCGCTCAGTACGGTTTAGCAACTCTGCATCTTTCTTCCTTGTCTCAGTACTAAGAGCATTATGGGACTTGAAGTCCATAATGTTCTTAGTTGTTTTAACCCAAGAATCCTCAACTCCACAATAAACCATCAGTATATTATGATAATTTGGGAAATTACTCGGTGTTCTTCCATTCTTCCTCACCTGAACCTCCTCTCGTGTGATCCTCCCACATAACACCGCTCTCAGGGTCCGGATCAGGTGGCGGCTGCCTTTCCCATGCCACATGAGAAAGGTCCAGGCCAGTGTTTCTGGGATGATCACCTCTGATTGATCACAGCTGGCACAAACATTGCAAACGTTATTCACACACAGAAAATACAACACCAGCAGCAGATGTTGAAACTTCCCTAACATACAGGAAAAGTACAATATGGGCACCAGAGCAAGTTACCCTCTCACAAAAAATAGGAACCACATAGGGAGCAGAATTGAAAGCTTCCATCACACACTGGACAGATAGGTAAGCAGCAGGTCCAAAGTCCCTCACAGGCACCCATAAATTACAGTCTAGACAGCAGTGCTGCAAAGTTTCCAAAAGTACAAGATATCCTCACAAATACAGCACATGCAGTTACTATATGCGTAGGTCCAGCACAGGCTTCCTTCACAAACAGAACAGGTACAGGCACACATAGGCGAGATAAGAACAGGCTTTCCTCAAACAGATACTACATAGACCAGGTTATTGCAAGCTTTCTTAAAAATCCATCCGGAACTACATGCCCAGGGCTAGTGGACACTTTCCACAAACAGTGGGAGGGTCACTGCAAGCTTGCCTAACAAACAAGTATGCATACCGCATGGTCCGGGATAGTGCAGCATTCCATTTCACACTGATACAGCATTTATACAACAAGAACACACTTCTCACAGACGTTTCAGCATGGTCAAGGAAAAATGTCTCACAAAAACATTCAATGAAAGCGTATCTCACAAAAAAGTACAGGTATCGAGTGCACAGGCAAGTGCATGTTTCCACCAAAAGCGGGTACAATTGTCCCGTGTCTGCATCTTCGCCTCTCGGTGGCGCTGTCTGCAGACCCATCACCAGAGAATCCGCTGAATTGTTATTTACTATTTCCTTTCACAACTCTATATTTCGGAAAACATGGACTTCTATTCGCATAATGTACCTGCACCATATCTGGATAACCAGGCAGCCCAATACAGAAACTCTTTTGGAATGTGAGTTGCATGCACACTGGTTACACTTTGACTGGAAGCAGACAGACTCATTTGAATGGACTACAACATTCAAAAGGCCACAGCAATTATTGTGCTTTTGTTTCTAAACAAGAACTCCTGGTGTTTGTCAACACTGAATCCTCTCCCAAACTCCATGCTAGAGATTTCATTAACCACACCTGTGACTGCCTGTGTGCAGCCCAATCATGCAGCTCGCCCACCTTTCCACACTCCTGGCACTGCTTATAAGCTTCACATCCTCAAGCTTCCTTGTTCTTGCATTGATAGCTGAACCTTGTGCAGCTGCGACCCATTTGGAATCACTCTCTGCTTTGCTGGCCATCCTCGTGCCTTGCTTGTAACTCTTCCCTACTCCTCTGCTCCCTTGCTCCAATCCCTACAGCCCTTCCTTGCAGACACAGCGCTGTACCCTCTCACTGCTGCCTGTGTGTTTTCTGCTTTCCTTTGTGCTGTGGTTTTGCCAACCAAGCCCCTGTTCTGTGTTTCTGCAACTTCCAGCTTCTGTTATTTGTGCTGTTTCCATTCAGTCTCCTGCTCTGCCCTTCCCTTGCTTCCAGGTCTATTTAGTCTCAAGCATTACCTCATTGGTCAGTCTCTGTTTATCTTGCTTCTTTTTGTACCTTTTCCCCTTTAGTTCTAAACCTGTGTCAACGGCCTTGTCTTGCACAGTCTGTGTGTTTCTAGTCCAGCTTTCCAGCCTGATTTTGCTACATATATTCAATTCACTTGTGCCAGTTCCCTGCTGAGTTACCTTGTGCCGGTTCCCCGCTCCGGTACCTTATTCCAGTTTCCTGCTCTCTTACCTTGTGCCAGTACCTTGCCTCTCCTACCTTGTACCAGTTCCTTGCCTCAATTTCCTTGTGCTAGTTCAGTGCTATAGCTTTCTGCATTCCTAGTTCCTGCTTTCCTGTTCTGAGTTCTTCTTTTCCCTTTGGTGTTCATAGTGTTTGGAATGTGTTTTATGGTGTCCAAACCAGTGCCTTTGTATATTCCTTTGTACAGAGATTGACTTCTGTACCCTAGGAAGCAATATCTGCCTTTTCCTTTGTCATACCTGCAGTCTATAGTGTATTTCATGAAGCAGTGTGTTGCTTGCTGTTCCCACAGAAGACATCCACTGTATTGTCTGGCTGGAGCCACAAAGGCTTATCTTGAGTAAATACACTCCTTGTTTGTGTCTTTAGGCACCACGTATAGAAGCCACTCATGCTGCCCTCTTCCGTGGGCTTGAAGAGTGTGGTGCTTGTAAGAGTAACTTGAACAGAGGCAAAGACCTTCCCTTATTTATGTCAGTATTATGAAGAATCGTAAATGATTCGCCCTGGAAACTTGATCTGGGACCTTCCTCGTGTGGACAGGGAAAGGCTGGCGCTTCCTGATCCTGACCCTGACCCTGGGGTGGTGTACTGCGGGAGGATCACATGGGGATTGGGGTAAACCGACCAGGAAACCCCTATTTAACATTTCCCCATAATCCTACTCTTTTGATGGCTCTTTTGCAAACTGATGAAGTTGAAAAACCTAACTTTTATAGGAGAAACTACAGGTTGCAGAATCCTAAAGGGACTGAGATGAAGAAGAGGGCTGATGAGGCTTGCAGGTATATTGGGCAGGCATTCAAGCCTAGTGGCAGTTGTAGGAGTTAGGCAATTGAACCTAATGGCTCCCACCTGAAGCCTGTTAAGCAAGGTGGGAGGCATAAAAAGCCTCAGACAGAAAGGAGTAGTAGAAGTAGCTGGAACACGGACTGGAAGGCTGGTTGGAGTAGCAGTAAAGAAGAAGCACAAGGCTGGAAAAATCACTAGGAAGTGCCAGGATAGGAAGGATGCTGGAGCGTGAAGAGCGCAGATTTCACCCCCAAGATCTAAGAGAGTCCTTTCCTGTCAAAATCCCAATTGCAAAGGCTGCAACGGAAGACGTGCAGAAGGCTGAGGTTTCCCCGTCTGAGTCACGTTGCAGTGATTGCAGAGCCATGGAAGTGCTGCTGGAGACTAAGGCCAGAAGCTGAAGGCAAGCTGAGGGTGGAAGGGAACTCTCACAACAAGTGGCTGGACCGAAGACACCAGTGCTGGAGAGGGGCGTGGGTCCCCAGCAGGGCAGAAGTAGCCGAAGAAGTGGAGGCTGTCAGGGTAGCAGTGCCCCGAGAGGGCTCTACTGATGCGGGAGTCTGGGCAGATGGCCATGGGCCCACGGCTCACTCACTGTGAAGTTTGAACACTGGCCTGGGCAGTGCACTTCATTTAAAGTGCAGTGCAGGGCCTGGTGCGCAAACTTCACAGTAAATGAGGAGCTTGTGTACACTGCAGAGCAGAGAGCTGCTGCAGTAAGAGTGGAAAGGAGTCCGAGGCACCCGTGAGGGAAACAGGGAGAGATGCATAGGCTGCTGTCACTGTAGCTTCGGTCTTGCAAGGACATGTCATTCTGGGACCAAATTAGTATTCAAACCAATGGGCCTCATTACGAGTATGCCTCCACACCGGATTTCTGGTCCGGGTCCCGCGAAATTGGATTTACCGGGCCATTCCGATCTTGGAGGGCCCGGTAAATCCCTTTTGCGGGACCCGGACCCGGTACATCTCCATTCCCATTTGAGCCCCCATAGGGGGCAGTGCATGCGATGTCATATGGTCTCATTTGCGCCGCCCAACAGCCCACCCGCCCCAATCAACTTTTTTGTCAACATTAGTGGCGGCTGGCATTTTAACCCATACAAAACAAATACAACTGCAGGACCATTACACCAACACAAGTGACTTCACAGAAAAGGCCATTGCAAGGAGCATCATCAGTCTTTGATACTTGGAGGCAACACGGAAGTGACTTTAGAATAAGTTGTCATAAGGAAGCCAAGTGGCAAATAACTTTGTGGTGCAAAATACCTAAATTGCACTAATATTATATATGGAGCAACTCTATAGTCATTAGGCTTTTTTTTAATTATACCATGAAATATTAATGTAAGCTATGAAGTGAATTACTTATGGAGCTTCAGATAAGACACTGTGCGATTAAATGATTTGCCCAGTATCACAGACTTCGAATAAATGGTCAAACTGGGATGTGGGCAGGTTAAGCAACTGAGCACATTTTACTAGATTTAGTTGATATAGATATTCATTAAGGTTTTGCTTTGTATTTCATGTGCTGAATTCTTTATTTATAGCAATGCCTTGGAAGCAAATCACATTACATAATAAACTAGCCTTTATAGTAAACTAACTATACACTGTATACATCGTCATAGAAAGATGTTGAGCAATAAGAGTATGGCTTTAGTTTTATTCTCCCCACCCTGCATGCAAAGTCCCAGTAGAATTGTGCAGGTTAATGTGAGCCTAACAAATCCCCCTGAGGTTTTAAAGCCATAGTCATTATTTCATAAAGCATACAACATTATGCACCCTTCTCACTTCTGATCACAGGGATTCACATTTTGAAAGGGACAAACGTCCCAACTAATAGTCTCCCTGCCTCCCATCAGTGCCTAACGGCTCCCATTTTTATACTCTGTTGACACAGAGCAACCTGTCAAGTCCTCGGAGAGCCGCTCTGCTGCCCAGAGCTCCCGGGACATTGTCCTGGCAGTGGGACACCTCTCCCGTTCAACCCCCTCATTGACAATGCTCAATATGAGAGCATTGTTTGGTTTCATGTGATAATGTCCCCACAAAAAGGGGGTGTGGTAAAAAAGTTCCTGATAAAAGGCTGTGGTTCGCGGCAACATTATCACTGTAAACCTGGAGGGGACACCCCCGCAACTCCTGTTTAAAAAAATAAATAAAATGTCCCCCAAGGTGAGCAGGGGACAGCCTTGCTCCCAAACAAATTTCCTGCTGCAAAATGGCCATGTGTACTGTCGGCAACCTATCATCTCTGGTAGTAGAATATTGTATGGGTTCACCTCTGAGAACTGCTTGTATCCTAGGTCTTTTTCTACAACTTTTCTTGAAAAGTGGGCTGGAAAATAGACCATTTCCACTCCTCATTTTTAAAAAAATGTGCCGGTGAGAGAACCACTGCGGATCCCTGCTATGCTGAGTTGGGCGGGCTTGCTGCGCTTGCTCGCTCCATGCTTTCATGGAAAATACATTTACGCCCCACCACTTTAAAGGTTCACCAGCCACCACTGTGTTTCAACTTACTGACCCTGCCGCACTGTCTGATGCTGCGGACATTCGGAAAGTACTTGTGCAGACTAGTAACACAGAGTCTGAGCGACGCTCACCAAGGGAGATGGGCAAGCCGGACATCACTTTGTCTGTAGCGACCCTCGCATCACTGGAGCCGGAGCCCATGAGCCCACATGTTTACGTAAGGAACTTGTGGGAAAGCAAACTTTAAAGAGCAGGAAGTCCCACTCCGACATTTGAAGGCTTGGCTGTAAGGCCCCCCCCTGCCAAAAATACATGTAGCGCTTTCTCCTAATATGTATCAAACAAGCCTTAGGGACGGACGCTTTCCGATGCCTCGCAGATTGGGTCATCCGATTTAAGTCAAAATTCTCTATGACAGTGAGCACTGACTTTAAAAGGGAAATATGCCCAGGCTTAGAAAGCCCAACCTTGAGGAAGGGGAGGTGAAGGGGCATGCATGCTTGTAAACAGAGGCAGCTTGGAGGCTCAGACATGAGACTCGCGGGCTTTGATGGGGGACAAGGTGGGGGCTAGAAGACTATGAGACTGATAGATTTAGATAGAAAGAAGGAGTGGAGACGAACTCGGTACGGTGGATCTCTTTGGTCTTGTGATACTTGAACAAGTTCCTCGGGAAGGACAAATTTAAGATGGTCACTCATCAGATTCTTCAGGCCCTCCAACTTTAGAATTGGTTGGTCTCATTGGACATTCAGGATGCTTATTTTCATGTGCTAATCCATCTCAAGCACAGGAAATGCCTGAGGTTCGCAGGTGGCGGCTTGCACTATCAGTTTCGAGTCCTGCCATTCGTGCTGACCTCCGTCCTAAGGGTGTTCACCAACTGTTGGTGGCTATGGCGGCACATCTCAGGAGAGGGGGGATTCACCTGGACGATTGGCTGATCAGGGCGTGTTCTCCCAAGCAAGCCTTTGATCATCTCAACGTTACCTGCCACTTCCTTCACAGGCTGGGATTCTCCCTCAATTTAAAGAAGTCCCAGATGACACCTTCCCAACAGCTCTAGTACATCGGGGTGTCTTCTCCAGATGGTAACAAAATTTCAGAATGCCCACAGTCTCCCGGCTTTAGAAATTCTTGAGGTTGCTCGGCCTCATGGCATCCTGCATTTTTCTGGTGCCAGTGGCCCGCCCGCGGATGAGGTCCCTTCAATGGGCTCTCAGAACGCAATGGTCTCAGTTCTCGGGACGGATGTCGGACCAACCTCAAATCCCGACCAGGGTCTCACAAGATCTTCTCTGGTGGGCCTACGAGGAAAATATTCTGAAGGGAGAACGTTTTTGGCAACCATGGCCGGAGATAACTGTAGTGACGGACACCTCACTCACGGGGTGGGGAGGTCACACCAACAATTTGACGGTCAGCGGTTGTTGGTCTCCATCGTAGTCCAAACTATGCATCATACATTTGGAGCTGAGTGCAATCAGACTAGCGCTGTGCAGGGAAGGCATGTCCTGATCATGATGGACAATACGGTGGCCATGCACTACCTCAACATGATGAGGCGTAGTGTCACTACCACTGTGCAGAGAGGCAATGCAGCTTTCGTATTGGGCTATTCAAAGGAATCTCCCTGTCAGCAGTTCACCTGGCCGGGGAGGAGAACAGGGCGGCGGACGCTCTGAGCAGGCAGAGCACAGTCTCCCACCAGTGGGAGTTAGCTTAGGAAGTCCTTCAAGAGATCTTCACCTTTGGGGATCTCTTCACGACTGGGGTCAACCGCAAGTGCGAGAGGTACTGCTCAAGGGAATTCTCCCCGAGAGGAGCTCTAAGAGACACGTTTGTGGTGGATTGGGAATTCCCACTGCTGTACGCGTTTCCTCCAGTCCCCGTCATTCCTCAAGTAATAAGGAGGTTGAGACTTTCGGGAACCACATGATCCTCATTCCCTCGGATTGGGCCAGGAGAACATGGTACCCGGACCTTCTGCACATGTCCATCTGTGCTCCGATACATCTTTCACAAAGAGAGGATCTTCTCTCGCAAGAGGAGGGTTGGGTTCTCCATCCAGAGGTCAATACTCTCAACCTGCACACTTGGTTTCTGAAAGGTTGGGATACAATGATTGGGACCTCCCGGATGATGTGATGGAGGCGTTGCTTTCGGCCAGAAGGCGAGCAACAAAGTCTCTGTACCGTTGCCATACTTTCTGCGATTGGTGCAGGGAAAAGAATGTTGATACTTTTCAATGTGTGACTCCGGATGTTCTATCCTTTCTGCTTTTATTAGCACACACAGGTCTTCAGGTTGGCACCATTAAAGGTTACCTGGCAGCGCTTTCCATCTTCAAGCGCTCATCTGAGCAATGCTCCTATTTCAAAATCCCACTGGTGACTCAATTTCTCAAAGGGCTCAGGAATGTGTTCCCACCTTCTGCTTTTCAGGCTCCGGTTTAGGACCTCCCTGGTCTGACCAGGCATTCCAGAGCGGCACCCTCAAGCATACTCAGAATGTTGCGGCAAGGTAAAAAACGGCGCCGGTAGCACTACCGGCACCATTGTTGCCTTACCGCAACATCCGTAATGAAGCCCATTGGACACTATCCCTAGTGAATATGCTTATGTTTCATGTTAGTTTTGTGTATGAAGGAATGTAAGATACACGTTAAATGTGAAGGCCATTGATGGGGAGCTCTATTAGTGCATTATTGACTAAAAGAAGGACTCCTAATCCTCATGATTGTTTTACATATGTTTTTATATGTTTTGTAAAAAAACTACATTTGAACATCTATCTGGGGTATAAAACAATCGCCCATTATATTGAAGAAATCATTGTCCTGAAGATGGCCGATATATCTTAGAGTTAAAAGACACTAGGGATAGTGTCCAATGTATTAAAAAAACTATATATGTTTAGTCTGTAAACATTACCACCCTAATTGCGAGTTGGCGTAAAGAGGGGTAATCAGTCTCATCTTTGTACACATACTTATTGACTTTGGTTCCCATTTGAATACTGATCCACCATTAACAAAAAAAGTGGGAACTTACCTGATTGAGGTAATAACAAGTAGAGAGTGGACAACCAGCTCTTTGTAGGGTATACTGGACGTAAGTTAGGACAGGCTGTTTCCAAACATACCTTGTCTAGGTGGATCATCCTTAGTATTTATGAATGCTACAGACTGGCAGGCAAAAACCCTTCTGAGGGTTTGCGTGCACTTTCCACCAGGGGCATGGCCTCTTTGACTGTCCTGCAAAGGGGTCTCCCTATTAAAAGCATCTGTGATGCTGCAATGTGGTCATCAATCCACACTGGATACTGCCCATGCTCCGGATGTTGCTTTTGGTAAGGCAGTGCTTTACTCTGCCCTTTAACTCTTTTCACATCTAAATTCTTCACCCTCCTCTAAACAAGTTATTTACCAACTGGTAACGTTCTTTCGACTGGATGGTCCTCCAATGTATTCCTCATCGCCCTCTCAATGTACCCCTATGTAGAATTTCCTGTGTTATTACAGCTTTCGTTCCAACATGGTGAAGTACTGTCCTGCCCGTGGTTATGGGCATTTTTGCTAACACGAGGAGGGGGAAAACAGAACTGAGGTCAACGGGCGCCGTGCATGCTACTTCCGACATCCGATGACATCACCCTCGACGGAAGCCTTTGAGGCACATCGACTCGGCGCCATCAACGCAGGGTGCCCTCTGGTGAAAAGTTTTCTGAAGCAGCTGAAGCTGGACATTACATGTCAAAGATGAGGAATACGTTGGAGGAACATCCAGTCGAAAGAACGTTACCAGTTAGTAAATAACTTGTTCTTCTACTCCGGTCAAGGAATCTTAAATGTTTGCACGCAAGCTTGTTAGCATCAGGGTTTTCTGAGACTTTCAGAAACTTTCTCCTTTTTAATTGGAGACACGCGATCACTCTGAAAATATAAAAGCATTTAACAATGGAAAAGAAAGGCTTCTTTTCGTATGCGAGTACTGTAGCTTTTAAGTAAAGTGTGTGTGGCACATTTCCATTGTGCAGAACAACAACAATGACAAACAACTTCTATTTGCTTCCCTTCTTACATGTGCCACTTGAAAGCTGGAGCCTAATAGTGAATTTGAAGGCCGAACTTCACTCACTGCCTTCAGAAATGCTACGGTTGCGGGTTGCTTCGGCTTTCTGACTTCTGCTGCTTCTTCTTCGACTTTAGGCACACTGGAAATGCACACCCCTTTACAACATAGGTGTCTTCGGTTTGCCCACACCAGTTTGGAGTCTCCCGCACTCCTCTGTGCCTCAGCTTGCTTCTTGCTACGAGTCTCAGGCTTCAGCACAGTTCTGCAATCCTAGCCACTAGATGCACCTGGTAAAACCTTTACTTTTAATGCTTCTCTCTCAGTGCAGCCACGGAGGGGAAAGGGTTTGTGGGCACAGGACTCCCTCGGAACTTGCAGGTGAAATCATCTCCATACTTGTCCTGGCGTCCCTTAAGTGTGCACACTTTCGCGTGCACTGCCAGCCTCATGCTCTTCTCCTTCTACTGCTACTGCCAACCTCTCGGCTCTTGATCTGAGCTCCTTCTCCTTCCCCATCCTGCTGCAGCCTTTCATGCCTCTTAGGTGAGGCAATTAATTTTAGGTGCAGACTAATAGTGTTATTTGCCTGACCCTGGTAAAGGCTGTTCAGCCCAATTGCCTGTCCTCTACTTCTACATGCCTCTTCAGCCCTTTTTTTCGTTTTAGTCCCTGCGGGAATTCTGGGACATATAGTTCATTTTCTCCAAATTAGGTTTTCTTATTTCTTGTGATTTTTTAAGGGCAGATTTAATTTCCTTTGTATTTGTAATAGAGGGGCAAGAAGTTTTAACTCTATTAGAGGAAGTTATTTTAGAGGAGACAACATGTTTGCTATTCCATACAGTGTACCTTTGATATTGAGGAGGACAGTTAGGAAACAAAAAAGATTCTCTCTTTTGGTATAACAGGTTTGGGTGTTACAACCTTAGGTTTTACCAACTTAGATTTACCAGTAGGCTGAGAGATATTAGAATGGCAATAAACCAGAACCTCTTCTGGCATAGTGGTAAGAGTATTTTAATTTCAGGAAAAATACTGCCTCTCACCCCACGGAATCTCCTCACTACCCTGGGTCCTATCTCCTCCCAGGTGATCCTCCCGCCGTACACCACCACCAGGGTTGGGATCAGGAAGCGTCTGCCCTCCCCAGGCCACCTAGGAGAAGATTTTAGGAAGGGCTTTAGTGAGGGAGCCGCAGGATTCTTCACACTGTGTTCTATGTATTACCTGCCTTCCTACAGTATTGTTTATAGGGTTAACTCTTGCCTAATAATGTAAATGTTTTTTAATAACTATCAGCAGTTGGTGCATTATAACTGAATTTAAAGGTAACAGTGGTACCACATAGAACTGTATATATTAAGTTAAATTACCTGATTAGATTTCTAGTAGCAAGTGAGTCTTAGTTATTTGTGTATATCTACCTGACCTTTTATTCTTTACTAAAAGCACTGTGTTATCACCTAGCATAGTGTGCAGACATTCCATTGTGGGAAGCTTGGGGATTCACTGTACCTAAGAACCAGCCTGCAGCACCTCTCTTGAGTCTCAGCCTTGGTTGCTCGTCCATAGCTACGATTAGATAACGTTGGCTGGGGTGTACTATGCCTCTACCCTAACCATGTAGTGGGCAGAAGTACAGATATCACCACCAGTCTTTACTGCATGGTAGTAGGTGTTATCCTTTTAAGTAGGGTATATATGAGACCGTTATTACAACAGGAACTAGTGTGGAATTATTGTTGCAAGTCATTGACCATAGTACCTAACCATAAAGCAGCTTTGTGCCCCATGTGTGTGTGTGTATGTTAATGCGTAAGCCTGATGCAAGACACCTATGTATTCTTGTAGGGCCCTTTCAGCATATAGCTGTGTTTTCCTTGGCAATGCTGGCATATGTACTGTTGAGACAGGCCTTATTTTATTTGGCTATTCAGCCAGCATAAACATTTACAAATAGTAATGAAAATCACACAACATAACTCAATTAAAACTGACTGATATTTAAAACAATCTGCCAAAACACCAACCATAAGTGAACTGATTATGAGGCAAGTGCTGGTGTTCAGAAATAAGTCCTGAGGCTCAGCCCTGGTAAAGACCACAACACATTTAACACTGGGAATGCATCATTAGACCTAACTTTGATTGTGTTCAGGCCTATTTGGGGTAGGTATTTGCGCCCCTCCACTTTGAGCATGTTCTAACCCACCCTGAGCTCATTTGGTTGTGGGACTTGTTGGGGAAAGGTCTTTCGGTGTCAGATGAGGGCAGACTTTCCTACCCTACAGTTCAAAAGTGAGCAGTGCTGCCCTCTACTGTCTGCCCTTGTGTGCATTGTGTGAGGGGTCAGAAATGTGAGGCGGACAACTTGGTAAAGGTTTTTCGCAGGTAGCCATGTTTATTAACTCATAAGGGTTTACAAATGCCTCACTATCCCTAACCTAAAGAGGATTTCCCTGCATATCAAAATAAACAGAAGGAAAACACTCTAATAAAAAGGAATCTGGCCCTCACACTTATGCATACATCAAACTCATAAAGGTAATATATGGAAAGTCAAATATAACAGAAAGAACAGTTATATTCAACATGAATCTAATAATGGTGTATCCTTGTAACCTGGGTCGGACCCTCTTTCCAGATTCAAAGCAGGATTTTCAGTCAAAGGTTTAAATAAGAACGTTCCTTGTTGTAGCCATGTTTTTATCTTAAATTCCTTCTTATTCCAAAAGTATTTCACATGGACTTTAAAAATGGTTCAACCAAACAAAAAAGTCTTTATCTCTCCACACATAGAAACAAAAGTTCAACACAATGTCTTCTCCTTAAGAAAACAAAAATACTTTCACAATTCTTCTGTATAAACAACAATGTTTTGTCAAGATGATTCCACCACAGTTTAGTGAACACTTCTTCTCCACAACCTTCAACCACAATGCAGTACTTCAATGATTTTTTCCTGGTCCACTAACCTGCCAGGACTACGACTAAAAGGTCCCTTTCCTGGAATACTCACCTGCCAGGACAGAAGCTCCTACAGTACTCTGTGGTGAGTGTGAGAAACCAAATGGTATCCTCACTTCTACTCCCCCGGATCCTCTTCTCAGGTGGCAAGGAAAAGGCCATCACTTTTGGATCTTGACCCTGGGGTGAAGAAGTGAGGGAGTGTCACCTGGGTTGAGGGTCCCTGGGGATTGTGAGTGGGGTACCCAGAGGCACCCTCTGCCAGGACAGAAGCTCCTACAGTACTCTGTGGTGAGTGTGAGAAACCAAATGGTATCCTCACTTCTACTCCCCCGGATCCTCTTCTCAGGTTATGTTATGTTATTTTGCATTTATATAGTGCCTTATGTACCATTGGTATGGTCTCAAGGCGCTGGTAGGTTGAACACCCTCGGGAACCGAAGTTCAAGTCAGTATAGAGAATAAAGAGCGTCAACGGTGCGTGTGAGCACCGGATATGTGTGCAGCTGTTGTGGCATTCGTGTGATAGCTGCTTTTTAGCAGTAGATGTGGTGGTTGAGAGATCAGGAGAATGTATTCGTTCTGGCAGGTTTTTCTCCAGACCGATTCTGGCTTCGTTAGGCCTGAGGAGAACGCCTAGGCTGGAGGGTGTATAACCAGCAGTGTTTAATTAGGGTGATGGGGAGTATGAGGCAGATGATAGTATGAGAACAGCTATACCGAATGGTGTCATAGTATCGCTGTGTTCTAGTTGAGTGGTGGTGTAAAAAAGAGAGTAAGCGTGGAGATGTGATATGGTGGTTTACCTTCGGTGTTTGAGATTTGGCCCACTCCAATAGTACCATGTACTCCATCCATTCCATGTACTCTGACTGTTCCATGCATTACGACCGTTTCAAGCACTCAAAAACCGTTCACTGCGATGCTCTTTCAAACGTTCCATGCACTCAAATCATTCCATCCCGCACATATATCACCCGTTTGCTCCACACTCGATATCCGCTCCGCGCTCTACACCAGCTCCGCACTCTACACCCGCTCTGCACCCGCACCATAATCTACATCCGTTCAGCACCTTACATTGGTTCAATAACACCGCACCCTACATCCGCTCAACACCCTACATCTGGTCAGCCCCATCACGCCCTACATCGGTTCAACACCCTAAATCAGCTTAACACTCTACATCCGCTCCATTCTATTATCCACTCATACAACCTACATCCGCACCACAACCTGCATCCGCACCACACTCTTATCTGCTCCATGCCCACATTCATTTTGCGCACTCGTCCGCACCATGCACTCGTCCGCTCCACGCTCTCGTCCCCTCTACGCTCTCGTCCCCTCTACGCACTCGTCCCCTCTACGCACTCGTCCCCTCTACGCACTCATCCGCTCTATGCACTCCATCCGTTCAACGCACTCATCCATTCAACACACTCATCCACTGTACGCGCTTCATCCACTCTATGCGCTTCATCCACTCGAACGACTTCATCCGCTCCATTCACTTCATTCATTCATCCTGCATTATCGGTTCAACCCATCTCACTTGTCGTGCGCACCCGATCCGTTATGTGTTCTCCATCTGTCCCATGCACTACACCCGTCTCATGTATTCGTATCGTCTATTCTGTACTTTCCATTTATACTATGCACTCATACATTCCATGTCATCTGTCTGTGTATTCATCCGTATCCTGTATTCATTTTCCCTCCTCTTCACTTTATTCATTTTGTCTATTTTGTTCCTTTCGTTCATTGCAATCATTACATCCATTTCATTAATTTCAACCGCTTTACTGCTTTCGTAGAATTTATTATTTTTCCACTTCACTCCTTTGATCTACTTTACTCATTTTATTCTTATTGTCCTTTTAGTTTACACTAGAGGTTATTAGTTGTCGAATTCTCGCTTGGATCTTGATGTTGTTTTGTTTTTTGTTTTATTGTTATTTAAGATCTAGTATTTTTGTTTAGTCGAATTGTTGTTATCCATTTTATCCTTACGTCCACATTGATCGTCTTGTCCATTACATTTATTTTGAAAATGTCCTTAATTTCAGCCACTTTGCTGTTCTCGTACAACATATTCATTTTATCTACTTTGCAGGTTTGATTCTTTTTTACTCATTCTATTTTGTCTGTTCATTTTAGCTAACCAATAGAAGTTAACTAGTTGTCGATTTCTCGCTTGGATCAAGATACTGCGTTGCTATATATGATCTAATATTTGGCAAGGAAAAGGCGATCACTTTTGGATCTTGACCCTGGGGTGAAGAAGTGAGGGAGTGTCACCTGGGTGGAGGGTCCCTGGGGATTGCGAGTGGAGTACCCACAGGCGAGACATGATATCCCCCTTTTTCTATTAAAGACCAGCCTAATCCTTGCCTATCCTTTATTGGCTATTGTCCAACATTTCCCCTCACTTTCCCCCACTTTACCTTTGACAGTACTGGGACGAAGAACAGGCAACTAGGAGTATTGAACACTGGTTCCTTCACCACTCTAGTAATGGGACATGAAAGTTGCCTGCAAAGTACTGTGAAGGTCAGGCATGTCCCTTTAACTATGGTCAGTCAAGTTCAATTCCGAGCCTCAAACCTGCAACCTGTTAAATGGTTGCAAGTGTACCAAAGGAGCAACAAGGCAGCAACCGGGTGTCCTATATGAGGACTAAGCTAAGGCCGTTACTTCTTCTCAGACAGAACCAAAAGAGGTACCCACGCTGTTGACTGTCCTGATTTCTGTCAATTAGGGTAAACCAAAGAAACATTCTAAAGAGTACAGACAATAGATGTATTACTCATGACACATTTTTGTTATTCAAATGTTTACAAAGGTTAAATGAGGGTATTGAAAGGAAGAAAAAGACATCAAACATAACATTCATCATATATACATAAATTCACAAAGAACAATATATTCATCAAAGAGCAATTAGGATAGTTTTAAGTGACTTGAATTGCTGAAACTATCCTAGCTGGATACAAGTTATTCCTGCAAAATAGGTACTACCAGGGTGTGTTAAAAATTACCCTGATAGGTAAAAAGAGAAATAATTCAATTAACTAAGTTTGTGTGGTTATCTGCCGTTACTTTCAGCAGCAGTTGTGAACAATCTAAAGCAGAGGAGGCATGCTAGCTGTGAGCGAGCTGTGGCAGACTGAGTAAGTCATTGCGAGCAGAGCCTGACGGGAATGAGGATTCTTGGACGTGTGAATCCTATCTGTGTGTGGCCAAGAAGCTCGTACTACGTGAGGCACAGGTCGTGCAACAGAAGCACTGAAGTGTGAAAAGGGGCAGCATGAAGCCCTGTTGTGAAGCCAGAAGTAGCAGCAGTTCGCATTGAGGTTCACTGTGCAACCCGGCCTCTTCAAAGAGGCCGGTGAGTTTCTCCCGGGACCGATATGCACGGGAACGCTGAAAAGTAACGATGCAGTATGGTTAAAGCAATTCCTATTATTTGGACCAACACAGGAGCTGAAACTAAGTAACAGACCATTGTGTGAGCGTGTACTTCACACAGCATTAAAAGGCAAGTTGCGTGTGAGGATCAGAACTGGGAGAACAAGTCTTTGCATCCCTTGTGAAATGAAAGTGATATTTAGCGAATTGAAGGGAACGAGAGTAACGCTCATTATGAAAGATGCTTTTTGAATACCGAGCTAAATGAAAATTCACAACAAAGCTAAATTTCATGCATTGAATACCGAGTTGAGTGAAACTTTGTGGGCAAAGAGGTTCACCGATGAAAGTCGAATTGGAAAGTACCCATTTGAAAATAACCTTCAGAAAGAGGCACAAGTGTGAAAGAGTACAACAGAGAGGTGGGAAATTGATAAGACTACCACAAAGGGAACTATATGAACTGAAACAGTGTGGCGAGGACAAATACTGGTATAACGCATGCAGCCCATTTATAGCATAGCCAAGAGCTGAACAGGAAAAGCCAAGAGAGTGTGAATCCGCACATACTGTGGGGGCTGAAAAGCATAAGGTTCCTGGTTGCACGAACTGTGATGGGTGGACCGTGCAGTCTGACATCCGTGCCTAGACCAGGAAACCCTAAAGTCTGAAAACCAAAGACGTTGTGAAATACACCAAGAAGGAACACTGTAAGTGAACTGCTGATACAATCCAGAGAAAAGGTCAAGTTGACCTGGAGTGTGTTTTATCTTTTGAAAACCAGAGACAAGTATAAATTGTTATGTTGAAGTCTTGGGGAAGGGAACACTGAGACTCAAGGAATTCCAGATACTGTCTCACAACCCTTTTCTTTTGAACTGTGTTGCCTTGAGAAAGGTTATCTTGAGAATTTTTTTTTTTACTTCTTTGCACTTGGACGGAGAGCTGGAAAGAAAGCAGAGAGCTGGAAGAAAATCAGAACTTTGTTTTAATCACCATTTCTCTTTGATTACTGACATCCCTACACATTGTTTAGCTTTAGTTGTGAGGGCAAGGATTGGTTTTGGATGCAGACTTTTAAGTTGAACTCTTTTACACAGACTTTCCTTAGATTTGTTTCGGTAGGGAAATCCCACCTTAGCATAGGGCAAGTTAGGCCTTCTACCATCCTGACATGTGTTTTAATAAATCCTTTCTGTTTGAACTTTGAATCTGCTGTCTATGTTTTGCTCCATGATGCATTCACATGAAGTTTACTTCAAACGTTTTGAATAAAGTCTTTAACTTTCAACATCGAAATTCACAACTTCTTCCTCGAAGACATGATACACATTGGTGCTGTTTGTTCCACTGTTGTGTTTGTCACATGCAATACAGGTTATGCTCTTCTCCTCCTTCATACTTTGTACCAGGAGGGCTACTCTCCTGCCACTCTTGTTTTTTCACTTTCACATCAAGTAACTGTTGGCAATGTTTCTTTATTGCACTTGCCCCTCTTTGGCTTTGGCAATGCTTGTTCATCTCTTGTTCAACTGTTGCCCCCTTACTCAATGCGACAATTATTGTTACAATCTATAATAATGTTCTATTGTTATTTATCCAACATGGATTATGTGCTTGGATTATATGCTTTTTGAAGTATTGTCCCCTCTTTACTTTCGTAATGGTGTTATAGTTATCTTGCTTCAGTATTGCCCCCGCTTTGTCTTGGTAATATTATTGGCATTGATAGAAATGATCATAAACTTTCTTGTCTTCCCTTTTTATGAAGTTCCTATTATGCCAATGTGACTTCTTTATAGTAGTTTGGTATTCAAAATTGTTATTAGCAGGCAGTGGTTGATTACGGAGCGTACTGGGATTACCCGACAATGGTAAACTCGCCTATGTCTGCACAAGCGTCCACCTGATCTGGTGCCCCACTGTTCATTCTGACTCTTATGCTGCCTCTTGCACGCAGACTGCTTTGGTTTTCCCACTGCCCGCTCCGATCGGGAAAGGAGCTTTTCTCGTTCCTTGTGCAAACCGGTGCTCTCCAGGCATCGGGACACAGCACGCAATAAGTAGAACCTCTCTCTCCATAGGGAAAGCCTACTACAATACCACTTCCTGCTGCGCCACCTCTGCATTTAAGGCTATCAATCTTTGAGACCCTCTCAGGACGACATCCGCTTCAAAGATAGTGGCGGCTCCGGCATCTCTGTTGCCTTTCTTTTTCCACTGCAACTGCAGCTGGCAACCTCTGCAGCTACTCCACCTATTTGTTCTCATGGCCTCCACCTTAGGGGGCCTTAAATATTCCAATGTCTCGCTCAGGTGTGAGTCACTAGAACCTCTAGACTGAATAATACAATTTAGTGCCTCAGAGTCCCTCTTCCTCGTCCCAGTACTTAGGGTATTATGGTACTTGAATTCTCCGATGTTCTGATTACCTTTTTCTTCAAAGGATTCAATTATACAATATGCCATAAATACTGTAGGGTCTCTAGGGAAGTTAGTGAAGGGGTTCTCCCAGTCCTCCTAACCTGATTCCCCTCTCATGTGATCCTCCCTCAGAACACCACTCCCATGGTCAGCATGAGGAAGCTTATGCCTTTCCATGGTTACATGAGAAGGGTCCCAGGCCAATGTTTATTATGGATAATCACCTCCGATTCATCACAGTTGGTGGGAGTCACAAATCACTGGGTTTTGAGAATATTGCCCACTTTTTTGTTTGTTTGTTTGCCACTTTAGTTTTGTTGCTCTCGCTCGTTTGCTGTCTCAGTCCAACCCTGACTATGTTTCTTCTCTCAGCTCATGGATGGGGACTCGGCACCAGTTAATTTGTAGTTGTATATTTTTAAACTGGGCTCATGAGTGGGAGCATCGGTGAGGCACATTGGTATGTGAAGGAGGGACCAAAGCAGATGGCCATCCACTGTTTGCCCTGCCAGGTCACCCACGGTATTATGAGGGCAAAAACAGAGTTAGGAAAAAGACTGGGGCAACATGAACTGCAGAAGAGGCCATTAAAATACTGGGCATGTGATATGAGATTGCAAACACAAAGACTGAAGGATCATCACACAGTACCTCCGTGTCTGTGTATTTATTGGGGGCATATGTGACGCAGATCTTCATTTTATTGATTTCATTTTTGTAACATACCATGCTGGCCTCCTTAACTACACTGTACAATTAGTTATGTGGTTACCAGAAATGGCAACCATTGGTAACTCTGATGAATCCTGGGGAGTCATCACCAAACCCCAGCCTAAGGTCTCCTCCCATGTGGCCAAGGGAGGGCACTTCTCAGAGGGAGACCAGATACATTGTAAAAGAAACCCTCCCATAGAGTTGGGATGTTTTATCTGTTGGAATTTCAGACATTTGATTCATCCATGCACGCTGCATTATTCTCAACTCCCTAAGGATAGCCAAGAAGAACTAGAGGTTAGACCATCTGGTGAAAGCACTGTCTTTTATCTTTCTAAAGAAAGGCAAAAGACAGTGGCTTCAGGGGAAACTAATAATATGCTATGTACCGGAGAGAGGAGTAGATATCATATCCCATTGGTAATGCACAGAAGTACAATATGGGCCTAGTTATACACTGGAAGTAAGGGTTGTGCCATGAAAGCAGATAATTTTCCTCCAGATTGGAAACTCATGGCACAGAGAACAGTAGGTTATGTTCACGGTCAAACAAAAAACATCCATTAGCCCAAATAAATGTGGTTATATTAGAAAAAGAAGGATCGTTATTAATAGCAGTAATAAGTGATCTTCCAACTCAGTTGGTGTTGGGTAGTGAAGTGCCATATTTTGATCAATGGATGCTTGAAGTGGCCCAAATAACCTTTTCAACAACCAAGTGTCTCATAAAGAAGGAACAGAAAACTCCCTTTTCTTATTCCCCAATCCATTCAGGGAAAAAGGCAGGAATTCCACCAAGAGATCCTGTTTGGTATTTGGATCAGAACCCCAAAAAACTTCTTTTGATATTTGGGAAGCTAAGGAGACACGTAATGTGAGATTACCTGAAGTGGGAGGACAGGTCTTTAGGGAAAGGGTATGTGATGAATCCTGTGGAGTCATCATCAAACCCAAGCCTAAAGTATTCTCCCATGTGGCCAGGGGAAGGCAGCCGCTACCTCATCCTAACCCTGGGAGTAGTAATGGAGGGAAGGATCACTTGGAAGGTGACAGTTATTCAGGCGAGGTGGTGACTCCACTAGGAGGGACACTGTATATATCTTCTGAAGATGAGGAGGAAGTCATCCCCAGATATTTAATGGTATACTATCAATGCTCCAATCCTTCTAACATCAAGGTCCCAGAAACCTGTTATAAAGAATCAGTTAAACAGAGTCAAGTTGGTACCTTAGAGGTTCGGAATTAAAGAGAAATCCATTTGAATTTTGTGATTCTATCCTAAAGAGAACCCCTCCCTCTAATGTGAAATTGCAGTATCTTTGTTCCGATCCCCATTTCTCCAGTAACTCTTTCTATAGAACAATTTAATGTAAATGAAAATAAAAGAGAACAAGCTAATATCACTTCTTCTCTTGAGAACTCCTATTCCGAGAGTAGTAGAGTACTGGGATAAAGAAGAGGAACTCAGAGGCCATGGGGACTCAGAAGTGTGAGTATCCAAAGGTGTGGTCTAGTCATTTCTAATTGGAGCACCTTAGCAGGATATTTAAAGCCCAGAATAAGTGCCAGCTGGAAACGTCGTGGTCATGTTGTGATGAAGAAGCAGAGAAAGAAGCAGTTCGCCTTTCTGTGGGGGGGCGTAGCAGAGGAAGATCAAGCCATCCACGGTGCAGCCAAGGAGAGAAGCCCTCCAGTAGAAGTCACCCAAAGGGGTGAAAATCCAAACAACTGCAGAGTACGTGCACAGGAAGACAGTGTACTGAAGAGAAGGCCCAGCAGCAAGGAAGGCGCTTTACTGAAGCAGCGTGAAACAGACTGGGGAAGACGCGGAAGATCAACAGAACTTCTATTGCTCCCGGAGACCACTGTGCTGCTTTCCTGCGGCTCACCAAGGTGGTAGAAGGAACAGAGTGATGTCTGAAGCACTGCTGCAAGACCTGCCAACTGAAGGGAGCCGCTACGAAGAACCACTGAGTAAGAACTGACAACGGGGCCCTTTGTGAAGGAAAGGTGTCACCATTTAGTGGTTTTGAATACCAGACATTTAATGAATTCAAGAAGAACATATTTAATTAAAACAAATTAATGAAACCAAACGAAGATAAGCGGCAAAGAAGAACGTCTTTGTGCAATCATCAAGAAGGGAACGGTTGGAACCAGTATTGCCTACAGCCAAGATGCTGTCAAGAGACTTTGGGCATAGCACCACTGGGGGAAGATTCTAACCATCATTGCTTAACTCCAAGAAACTACAGGACCAGGAAATCAAAACAACCAGTGGGAAATGTTCTTATACACCATTACTAACAGCCAAGAGGTTATGAGAGACTCTTAATAATACAAAAAAGGCATAAGTCCTCTTCCAAGAGATATAGGTCTGGAAAAGCTCGTATCTTACATTGCCAGCAGTCAAGAAGTTGTACAACCATGTCAGAAGACTGATGTGAAGAATATTGGAATCAAACCAACAAGTTGGAAGTTAGTGGTAAGAGTTTTCTTCCTGGCAGGCGAGTATAGCTGGAAAGAAGTTGGTAATTTGATCACCTTGTGGTAGAAAGAGTTGCGGAAAGAGCCTTTGTTGAATGAAAATAATTATTCAATGTTGGCAAATCATAGCATCAGTGTTGTTATTTGCTATCCTGACAAAAGAATGTTATTTTGACAAGGAGACATTTCCAATGATAACAGAGCAATTGCATTTAGGCTTTGAACGTGTAAAGTCAAGCATCCTTGGACCACTAAAATGGGTCTTCCAGTGCTCTTGAGCACTCTTCATGGCTCTTTGGGGCTACCTCTTTTCAGTATCTGCACTGGGAGCAATCTTCATGCATCTTATGCTCTTCTTTGTCCTAGTGTTTTCTAGGTTGGCGACACTTAAGGCATTAAAATAATACATGGATTTACTCTTACTAAGTGTTTGGCATGGAAGGGCGGGTTAGGGGATATTATGGCCTATCCCCACGGGTTTGGGAATGTCTCCCTTGCAATCACTGCATTACAAGTATTTGCAAACAGAGGAGACCCAAAAGTATTTCATATGTTTAAAATGGTCTGCCAAGATACCACTGGTCCAGGAATTTAGTTTAGTTCCCTTTTCTCACAAAACAATTTCCCTAAGCCACTGTCTAATGTTAGTAGGTCTTCAGGTTTTTCATGGAACACTTTGTTTCTCCTTTACAAAGAGAGGAGAAGTGATCAATGATTGCCATACTTATTTGTCTGGACAGGGATTTCGGACCAATTCCCAAAACGTCCTCAAATTGGGCTGCCGTGCTGCAGCCTCAAATTCTTACCACGCCATAACTGGTAATTAAGCATCCTGTAATTCTATTATCTTCTTCTAAGTAGCGCATTCTTTTATCATCTCCAACAGTATAACTTTTGCAGTTTTACAATCCTGCTTAAACCATACTTTCTTATACACCTTTTTCGTTGTCAGTCTTCCTTTTATAGAACAGTAATGAGGCATTTTTCATCAGATTATCATATTGTAATAATAGGGTGCTGGAGTACTCATTTTGTTCCAAAAGCCTTTGGTTAACTATATAATTAGTTTAGGGCTAATTCGTATCACTCTCCTTGAAGAAGATAATTCACTGTCCTGGAGGATCAGCTTGTTTCTTTTAGCATCATTCAAGCCCATGCAGTTTACTTTCCGAGCTAATTGCTGAAGAGAACTAAAACGCTCTACCACCTTAAAATCGGTCACATTATGCCATTTTATAGACTGGTACACAGAACTAATTCGTTGTTGAAAATCCTTGATGTCCCCTAAAAGTATATTTCCCTGGAATAACTGTTGGAAATGGACCATTAATTGTTCGGAAACCCCATTCCATCAAAAGAGAATATAAAACATGAGCATACATGTGGATATCTCTCATTTCCAGGCATGGTGGGTGTTGGGGGGTTAGGGGGAGTTTTTAATTCATCCTCCACCCTGTCAAAAAGATTTTCTGGGGCCCATTGCCAGTTTGTAAATTGAAATCACCCCTATTATACCCCAAGGATTACATCCCTTGCTCTTCACTGAAAGTGCTTCAGAGCTGCTTTGGAAATCAGCATGAGCAGATGCCTGACATTCCTTATTTGTGTCATTATAACAATGAATAAGGTAAAATAAGAATACGTCTTGGGCCTTATCTGTTATAGGCAGAATCGGTATGTTTGTGTCAGTATATACTTGATTTGCACATTCACAAGTCTTTACATAAATTGCCAAACCCCCAGCATTTTTTTTAATAACAAAGCAATACTAGCCAGGTCGCGGCCTGGAACTCAAGGTAAGAGGACGTGGGCGAAGTGAGGCCCTATAACAAGGGTCTTTGGGAGGTTACTACCCGGTACAGGCTAGGATCCTGGCCATTATTGCTATTGGCGCCCCGGGTTCATGTCCCACAGTGAGTGCTAGTAGCAATGTATTTGTTTGAATGAACGGGTTGTGCCAAGTGCACAACCCTTTCATTCAACCAAACAATCACTCAACTGTTATTATTATTATTATTATTAGGGTATGTATTGAGCGCAGACCTAGCCTCGAGAAGCAACGCAGTGATTTGCAATAATAGGGGGAAGAACATGGTTAGAGGAGCAGAGAAAAAAGGGATTTGGGCGCTACCAACAGGGGTGGGGGAAGGTGGGAAATTTGTCAGCAAAGGTTCTAAAAGCAACCAGGGGAGGAAACAGTGAGGATCAGATCACCAAGTCTCACGTGGGCTGTGTGGACCTAGGTGTTGGGAAAGAGCCATTCCTTGAAGAGCAGAGGCTTGAACGCCTTCCTGAATTGTACAAGCGAGAGGGGCGAGTGTGATGTTTATGGGGAGGAGGTTTCAGAGACTTGGGGTGTAGAAGAGAAGGCCTGGCTTCCGGTTCTTTCATTCCTGCACCGGCAGAGTTCAAGTCTACACCCAAGATGGCTGCCATGGAAATGGAGTTCAAGGTTGGGCCCCTCTTCAATTTCCATGGTGTCCCACGATGGAGAAGTGGCTTGGGTGCGACACCACTTGATTGTGGGATTCAGTCAGCGATCTGAGCAATGGTCATTGGATGCTGCGCCCGCCCCACATGCTAATGTTTGTTATGTTGCACAAGCAACCAGATAAATGATATCCAGACATTTTTCCAGTGATAAAATTATGTCACACATATTTATAATTTACTTTTCACTGTGGCCAAAGAAAGGATGTTGGGCGCACATTTTTTTTTAAAAAGTACTTCATTTAATTCCTAAAGCAATCTCAAAGTAATGGCATGTGCGCGGCGTTCAAGGTGCCCCACGTTAGCATGGCTAGCCAATGCGAGGCATTGTTTTCTATTTGTGAACAATTATAAATAAACATTAGGCACCCTAGATTTAAAATCAATTCAAGGACTAAGGGAGACACTCCATCTTACATTGAACAATTTTAGAACTGTCTAGAAGTGTTTGAATGACACCTTATTTCCGATTTGTGGAAAAGAGCACATTCCAGTACATCAGAATATTTATTTGTAAATAAATAAATTCCCTTCCACACATCCTGCCATTTTAAATGGATCTCGTGTGAGAAGCACTGTCCCAGAAAAACAAAGCTTCCACACCGCTTGCTGGCATTGCTCTGTCCAAAGGGAATGGTTGATTATCTTATGCAGCAAGACAGCACTAAACCAGCATGCGTTGGCGCCATTACCATGGATGCTGCACGACCGCCACCTCTCTTTATCAGCCAGTTTACCTATTTCATCCATTCCTACTGAAGAGCAAGATTAATTAGATGAATTAGGGATATCGCCTGTAGGCAAACTTCATGAAGCGTATCTTACAGTGACATTGCAGGCATATGTTGTGGGCAAAGGCATCATGGCAATCCATTGGAAAATGCTCTTGTGGCACCGATTCCATTTCTTCATGTGTTACCCTACAGAAAAGATTGCGAAAAATGTGTTCAAAAGGCTTACAATTTGCAATTTGCAAGTTTGCTGCCAAATGCACAATTTTAACCCATTAAAAATGCCCTAGGGGGGGCCCTCTCCCCAAATCTCCCCATGCAGGTTGGTCTCTGTTGCTACGCTCAGTCGATTGTACTCTTTGGTAGGAAATATGTAAATCTCTTCAGTGAAACACAATCGCCACTGCTAGCACCATAGCAGTGTGTACAATTTGGCCAAGATACTGCACATACAACAGTGTGGTGTGTATATGTGTATATTCCTGAGGAGCCTGGATAACAGAAAACATTGGGATGGGCTGAGGAGTTCGCAAGCAGCATTAGAAACTAGATGTCAAGGTAAGGCTACTAACCACTAGACTGTCTCCTAGCACATCCTACACTACCTCATTTCTGTGAGATGCAGAATGCAGGCTCTGCGTAATATGCTCTTTTGGAAGATCGTTATTATAAAATGCCAGTCTATTATGTTTCAGGCAGTATGCCCGAGGCAGGCCTTGCAGCGGTTGGCTTTGCTGTGCTTGTATCTGCCAGGGCCCATCAACATAATTTAAAAAACCAGCAGGGATTTCATCAGCTTGCCGGGTTGTTTTTGAGTTCTATTATCAAGGCTTCTGTGTATACATTATTGCATAAACTAACATTATCCTGTTTTTCCTTGCCGTTCTGGCAGCCTTTTGCTCTTTGGAGTATTAATGTGTAGGCATGTGTACTCACCTTTGTCGTGGTTGACGCTCTATTGATGATTATGCCGTTGCCAACAGGGGCTCAGGATAATTGTGTATATGGTCTTCTCGCCGCTAGTTTATTGTTGTTTGCCTAAAACACTCTTATTTCCGGCATTTTGTATATCTGCATTGTCCTTTATTGTGTGTATGTATTGGTGATGTGTAGGGTGCCATGTGTGGAAAGAAGCTGCTTGAAGCAGCTACAGGAAGATGGGGGTAGGTTCAGGAAATCAGTATATGGTGGCTGGAGATTATATCATTTTATTTATAGTTCTCTACAGCTTAAAGATCTCTACTGTACTTACAAGGTTTTAAAACATGCCCGATTTGACCTATATTGCTTTCCTGTCAGTCACATGTCATTTTTATGCTCAATTCAAAATGTTCCGTTGACATACATGCCAACATTATCCATTCCATTTGGCAGACGCTAGTCCAGTCCTGTGTTTAACTTTGCATTCTGGGACTTGTAGCCCCTGATTTATAATGGGGCAATCCAGGACTACAACTCCCAGAATACAAAGCAGTGGTATCTCATTGAAATTTATGAATTCCTAAAATGCCTGTTTTGTTACAATTCCATTGGGCCTTGCCATGGATCAAACAATAGGTTTTGGGTTTGCTTCATGAGTATACGTAAGAAACGGAATCTTCATAATTGCGTCAGCAATTGCTCACACAAATAGCAAAATAAACACATTTTGGGTTAGGGGCACTTTCAGACCAAATAACTCCATGCGGAAATCACTTTTCACTTACTGGAAGTCATGGATTTAGGGGCATGCCCGGGACAGACTAGCCTACATTTAGAAATCAGAAATTCTGAGATTTCTAGATAAGCCCCTCAACGCTCACACCAGTAAGAATACGACCCACTTGCGAAAAAGGCCCAGCACACCTCTCGCAGGAAAGACAAAGTTTATTCTCACGAAAATACAAGAAGGTGCCAGTAAAGAATTCTGCTGCCACAGAGCGTTCTGACATAAACAGCATAAGCATTGGGTTTTAAAGATACACAGCATCACAAGTGACGTACATCACATCGGTAACAAATCCTGGTAGCTGGTTGGTGCGACCCTATACACATATAGCCTGTTCCATATTGGATGCCAGGGGATTGGTTCCAGCATCTTCTGCCCATCTTTTTCCACGTGGGGATCTTCTTATTTCGTCATTGAATACAGAGACTCTAATTGGGAATATGGTTACAGTAGTTCACAGCTCTAAGGTGCACCTCTTACCAAGGACATGAGCCAGACGGCTACTTTCGAGGTTGTGATAACTTCTCAGAACTACGTGAACCCCCGCTCCACTCACAGGCACGCTAGTGACCCCCGCAACGTTCCCACCCACAGTTTAAATTTGTTACCTTCTCCCCAAGCACCTCGGAGCACAAATCACATGAACCGATGGCGGGGGCAGCAACCATCCCTGCACTCTGACCTTCCTGATCGATTGACCATTTTTTAGTTTTATGGCAGGGGTCTTGACTGGTCAGTGGACTGAAATGTTTGTGTACGGGGCTCGGGGGTCTTGGCCCGCTATAATTTAGAGGTCTGAACTGATGAAGGCCTAAAGCCCTCGCCCTCTTTCCCGTGGGATAGTTCTTCAAAGATTCATTCCCACCCTCTCTTGGCCTTGCAGAGCACATTCCTTCTGGGTTACAAGCACTAAAGATAAGGCACAATAAAGAACTGGGTGTGTGTCTTCAGGGAATTATCCTTCTGCGGGGCTGCCAGGGCTGTGAGCAGAAAACGCACGCACACCCTTCTACCTCTCGGGACGGGCTGTAAGCATACTGACATAGCTATGGCACCAGAACACAATTTCAAGATGGTGTGTAACTTCTAAAATGGAGTTTCATTATACACGTGATACTAATACCAAATTTCACTACATTTCTACTACAGTCCAGCTTCTATGGGTGATCTCCTCCCCCCTCCATTCGCCTAACTCCCCTACAACATCTCTTTCTACAATAGCCTCGTCCTAAATCACCACAGGGCCTGGGACTTCTGGCCCCTGCTTCCAAAACAGATCTATGTGACGTCCACAGCCAATCGAGACGGCACTCAGATGTAAAAAAACCTTCAAATGCAAGATGGGTGATATATACCATATTCTTGTGGGTGAGCATAATGTGCTCGATCAGCACTCCCCGTCTCTTTGCAGTCCTAAGGCTCCCAAAATGTTCACCCATTTCCCATGGCCAGATAAACAGCAGTATGGGCAAGTATACTGCTACAAATGTTTCCAAAGGGGCTGATTTCATTATTTTACTTAAGCAATAGAACCCGAGCGGCTGGGGCATTACCGACTCAGGTAATGCCTCCGGGCCCATAGGTAAGGAACCAGTAATTCCGCCAAAAATCATCAGGATTACTGCCAGGTGGAAATAGCCTCCCCTTGAAAAGGGGAACCTGATCAGTGGCCATTTTCGAAGACACAATCCACGTAATATCTCAAGTGGCAGCAGCCATCCAAGGAAACTAAATATCAGGAGAGAAGTCTAAAACCTGTGCTCCAGAAATGAGGCAACGCAAACCAATTCACGGAGGCAGATCTAACCGTCCTGGCCGATGAGGTGGTGGCCAACTCTGATGCATTGTGTGGGGCCAGTAGCAAAAAGACCACATTGCAGCGTAAGTCCCCCATCTGTTCAGAGGTCAGTGACAAGGTGGTGGCAATGGGGACTGTACCCAGGGATGACGTAAAATGACCTGAAAGCCAGTTTACTTGCCCAACACCACAGGGAGACAGCTGCCACAGAATGAGGCACTATGGAGCTCCTGGTCCAGACCCCCCTGGGAGGAGACGGTCAGCACCATCCTCCTCCTGGCCGGATTGGAGGAAGTAGGAGCAGCTGAGTGCAAAGCTGGCGGCCAACCTGAGGCTGGTAAGTGCAATGTGGAATATCAGACTCCAAACAAACAGCATTGCTCGTCAACCTGCTGACTGTGGGGCTGGCAATTAAATGCACAATTGTACACATCAATGAGCAGGCCACCTGCCAGATGACACACAAGAACACTTAACGTGCAGTTAGAGGACAGTGCTTAAAAGTACCGTATTTGTAGCATAAGTAGCCATATGTAACCTGAATGAACCAACAACTCTCGAGTCCATTGGCATACAACATCACCCTCGCACACAGAGGCATAGGCAAACATGCAATGGAATATGTCAGAAAGACATATGTGGGCATTATGCCACCCATATATATGCGCGCGCGCGCACACACACACACACACACACACACACACACACACACACACACACACACACACACACACACACACACACACACGCCTCACGAAGGGCTGTAGGGATGCTGCATACATCAGTAAAGGCCTCATTAAAATGCTGCAGTCAGACTCTCTGCTATGATCACCCCATGGCCTCTACACAATCCGTTCAGGGCTGCATAATCTACTGCATTTAGGAAGACAATATGCATTCACCAGTTGCATGGTACAAAGCTATCAAGTTCCTGGTGTCACATGTGAAACACCTACATCCTTTCCCTTAAGAACTGTATTGGGTGGGTGGGATAAGAACAATGCTGTAATGCAATGCACAAACAACCCCTTTTGCAAATTGCAGCTGATGGAATGTCACTTATTTCATCGCAGGTAGCCATGGCATCCAGGAGGAACAATAAGGCAGCAGCACAACAGGCATCTCTGGCACCACTACTTCAACCCCAGGGCCACCTCCCCAGCCACAACACTAGAGATTCAGGCCACAGTGCTGGCAGAGGGGGAAAAAAAAACAGGAAGTCTGCTTTAGCCACCACAGTGCCTGATGCCCTGACAACAACAGAAGTTGTGCCTGCCAGCACTGGTGACAGCGGTGCCATCCTCACCAATGGCAGATGTGATGCTGTGACCACCACCATCACCGCAGCCATATGTGCCTCTATGACAGCCACAGTGGCGACCACCGGCACAGCTGCTCCTGTCTCTGTGGCTCGGGTCACCAGTGTGCCAATGCTCAGCTCTGCAACAAGGGTGGCAGTGGACACCGAGGCAAACATTCCTCACACTCCTGCCATCACAAGTGGTCTGCTCCATCAGCTGTACTCTCCACCACTTCCCTCATCACCACGTCCTCGCCCACATACACTAGCCAGCTTCTGCAGTTTCATCATGATCAGGAGAGTGCATCCCCTCCAGATGGTCACGACACTGCAGATGGTGGGCCACGTGCATATGGGGGGACATCCCTCATGAATCACCATCACCAGCCCCCACAACAACACTGGGCGTCATATCGCATAGACTGAGCCAAATCCAGCAGAGAGAGGAATGTATGGAGGCCATGTCACAGGAGCACCTGTGGTATGCTCAAGTCATGCGAGATGCCATTCAGGGGGCCTCAAGAAGGGTGGCCGCCACTGTTGAGTGGCAGAGCAGGCAGGTTGCTAAAGCGAAAGTGTCACTGATAGTAGTGGCGAAACGGTGCAGGAGTTGGAAGAGTCAATTTCCTATGGCAATAAAACCTTGCTGGGAGCTATGACTCTGACACTCCAACACATTCATGGGCTCCATCTCAGCCACACACAGTGAGGGATACCTGCCCATCATCCTATTGAGGTGCTCCTGGAGGAGACGGCCCCCCCGACCTCCCAACACACCGGCTGCAACACAGGGACATGACAAGAGCCAAAGGAAATAGGAGGGACCATGCCACAGGCATTGTTTTGGGGGGGTGGGTGGTGGTTGGGCAAGGGACAGTTGGGTATGCAGGTGGGCAAGGGACAGTTGGGGATGCGGGCGGGCAAGAGGAAGCTGTGGATGTGAGTGATGGGTGTGCAAGGGCCGGTTCACTTACAATTAAATAGTTCACTCCAGCAGATGAGTACAGTAGTCACTGAGTGTAGGTAATTTGATTATTTGTGACATACATCGGTGTAATCAAATAAAGTTCTGAATCCGTTCATGACAGATGATGCATTCCTCCCTTGCATCCTCACGTCCACCTCGGGGGGACCTCTAATTACCTGAATCCACAGAGTCAGATTCCGGGTGGCCAATCTCTTTCTCAGGAAACATAGGGACATTTCCCTGGTTGCACATGCTGTGCAGCATTTCACATACCATGACCATCTTCCCCACCTTCTTAGGTCTGTACATGAGTGCCCCACCTGTCCACTGAAGGCAGCAGAATCTTCCCTTGAGCGGTCCAAATGTGCACGCAATGCACACCCTGGTCCGTGCATTTGCCTCATTGTACACCATCTCCTGTGGAGTCCCAGGCCTTCGGATGGGTCCATTAGCCATGGCAGCAGTAGATAGCCTGAGCCACCTGCAATAGGTAAGTGTCATGATATTGATGGTAGTTTTTGTTTTATACACAGGCCTCATTGTACATTGTAGCATGTGTAACAAATTCTTCAGGTACTACATCAGGAATACAGAGAGCCTCTCTATGCATGACATTAGGGGTGTGTGGACCCTACAATGGCTGATGGCGGAGGGGTGCTGTAGATCCAGCAGTATGGTGAATGCCTTTTCCTCTTTTGTTGCCCCCTTCTCACAGGTGCAACATCACACTTACTGTATGACATTTTACTGTACTATTGTTACTTTCGACTTGGCATTGTGGTGGCCCAAAGTTGGGCTGTCTTGTCAACTGTATGCCTTTCTATTTGTTACTGTGATGTGGTTGTTTTCAGTGATCGAGGTGTGTCCATCAGTGCATCCTCTGTACCCTACTGTCAAGCCCACTCAGGTCAGTGTTCCTATAGGAGGGTCTGATGTGGCCAAGAGGCTGTTCCCTGTCTGGAGTAGAGCTTTGTGCCCCATGTCTGCTTGCATTGTCACACTTAAATGCATCATGTTCTTGCATTTCTTTTTACATGTGCTATATGTGCATGTTGATACTTCTGGGTGCCCCCTCCCTTCTCCCCCTCACATTCTTTGCCCCACATTGTGCATGGCAATTTGACTGCTGCTACTTATCCATGTATGATGGTCCCTGGGGGAGACCATGAACGCTGGCAAGGTGCTGTTCCTCAGGACCATGGCACGGAAACTGCTCTCCTGAACACCTGTGAGGACTTGCTCTCAAACCCTGACTCCAACTCTCTGTCTGTTCTCATCCTCCTTGATCCCTCCTCTGGCTTCGACACTGTCAATCATGCTACCCTCTTATATCGACTTGTGATACTCTGGGCATCACGGATCGGGCACTGGCCTGGCTGACCTCTTTCCTTTCAAATTGGCCCGCCCAGATTCAAATGGGCCCTTTTCTCTCCTCTACCACAATCTCTTCCTGTGGGCATCACCCAGAGCCCTATCCTCTCACCGTGTCTTTTTAGAATCTACCTTGGCCCTCTTGCCCACGTAATTTCTACCTTTTCTCCTCACTTCCAGTGTTATGCGGATGACACTCAGCTCTCCTTTAAGCGTCCCTCCTCTACCTCCTCTCTTTCCCGATTGTCTGAATGCTATTCAGGCATGGTGTGCTGCTAATGATCTCTGTCTTAATGCCAGTAAGACTAAGATTCTCCTCATTGGACCTCCCCATTCCTTCTCCCTACTCTCTAGCCACCCTCCTTGGGCCACCTCCCCTCCTGTCTTCTGAGTCAAAAAACCTGCGTGTCATCTTCGACTCCGCTCTCTCCTTCTCACCTCTTATCGCCGACCTTGCCAAGAAGGCTCACATTTGGCTTTACCTTCTCAGAGGCATTCTCCCTTTTCTCACCTTCCCCCAGAAACTCAATGGGCCTCATTACGAGTTTGGAGGCAGCCATGGAGCTATTGGCTCCAAACCGGGCTCCATTACCGGGTTCCCTGCAAAGGGCTCAATGGGAATGGGGAGGGAGGTAACAATGGGCACATTACAAGTGTCCCGTTGTTACCTCCCTCTTCCCCTCGCGGGACCTGGAAAAGACGTCTGGTTTTACCAGACGTCTGATCCGGGTCCCGCAAAGGGAAACTCGTAATAGGCGTTCCCGTAATGAAGGGGGCCGGTCCCATACCGGCCCCCTTCATTACGGGAGTGCCAGGGTCGTAATGAGGCCCAATGTCTCCAGAGCTCTGGTTCTCTCCAGGTTGAACTACTGCAACAGCCTCTTCCTCAATCTGCCTCTTTCATCCCTCCGCCCTGTTCAACTTCTCCAGAATAGGCATGTGGGACTTATCCTTGGCCTCAAGCCCAGGGGCCACATCTCTCCAGCCCTAAAATCTCTCCACTGGCTCCTGGTGGCTGCAAGGATCAAATTCAAGACCCTCTGCATCATCCACAAGGCTTTCTGGGGCCTGGGACCGTGCTACATCCAACTTTCTCTCCCTAAATACTGCCCTGCTAGAGTCCTTCAGTCCTCCAGTTCTAACTCTTTGCAGGTCAGACGTTTCTCAAAGGAGAGAGTGGGGCGGGGGATAGATCTCTTTCGTCAGCAGAAGCCTCCCTCTGAAATGGCCTCCCTGCCCCTCTCAGATTTGAGCCAGATCTCTTTAAATTCCAGAAAATTCTCAAGACCTTCCTTTTCCCCTCCTCCTCCTTCCATCTCCCCCTTCCGAGCTAAAGCCCCCCTGCTGCTGCGACTGGCTGCCTGGTCCCTTCTGAATCATACAGTGGCCAGGCCCTCTCTCCACCAGTCTGCCTCAGCACCCCTTCCAGCACTTGTCTTCGGGCACCCTTCCCTGACTTGACTACTGAGTCTGGTCCACCCTCCATCGCACTAGTGGCCTTATCCCATCCCCCAGTGCACTTGCCCTCCAGGCCCCTCTTAGCACTTGCCCAGCCTCTTAGGGTCCCCGCTCTCCTGCATACCCCCTCCCCTGCCCCTTCCTTCCCTTCTCCCTGACCTGCCCCTCCCTCACCCCCTGCACTTCCAACATGCTGCACTTGCACGATCCACATGTCACAAGGCCTAGTAGGATCGGTTATTGTTGTTTTTTCCTCCTCTGTTCCGCCGCACCCCATTAGTCTTGTGGCACCTGGAAACGCTTTCTGCTGTATAGGCACCATACAAATGTTCAATAAATAATAAAATAAATGAATCGGTTGAACCCAGGAAACATTTGCAGCAGTGGCTCAATGTCGAATCAGCATTGCATGTCGTCTGTATGTTTATTGAGTGTACTGCTTTGTGTTGTGGTACATTTGCACCTGTGCCTGGGGTGCTACCAATGCTACATGCGTGCAGTCCAGTGCCGCAATCACGTTGGGGGAGTGGGCTGCGGCACAGAAACTTGTCTTGGTGGCATGCACCTGCTGTGGGGTTGTGGGCATGGGAATGTGATTAGGTGCATGTGGCATTAGTGCCTCAAGCATCTGTGCCAATACTATGGAACATATTGGCTGCGACAAGCCTTGTAGCATCCCAACAGTGTGCTAAAATGTGCCCGTAGCTAGGAAGTGCAGGACTGCCACCAGCTTTGGCACGGGTTGGATTGATGTCCTGACTCGGATCCCACTCTGAAGGTCTTGCTGTATGAGTCGAAGGAGGTCTTCTATGGTGTCCCTATTCAGCCAGTAGAGTGTTGTTATATGCTCATCCATCATTGTCAAGGGTGAGCGTCTGACCTTGGTATGGGTGGTCCCCTCATGGCACGTCTCCTCTGTCTTTGCGGAGGCAGTCTCCTTGGCAGTTGCCGCAATGCATGCCTCTCCAGCTCAATACATAAGATCAAGTCGTGGAGCCCATAGTCCATGTCGGCTATGGGCTGCATGGGCCTTTGAAGTGGGTTTAGAGGAAGGTGTGGGACTTAAATGCTCTTTGGGCTTATTTTCCACACCTGCATTCATTTATCCCCACCTCTAAGGTGGAGGTAACTGAAAAGCCTTTTTGGAGGAATTATTGCTGTTTTTGGCAGTAACTCGACAGTATTTCGCCTTTTAATTAGGTGGAATTACTGTTCCTTTGTTTTGGCAGTAATCCCGGAAACGGAATTAGTACTGGCGGAATTACCACTGGTTATCTTGGCAGTAGTTCCGTAGAAATAGTGCCGTTTACTGTTCTTGTAATTTGGCGGTGCGATAAAAGCGGCAGTAACTGAATTACCGTCACTTTTTTACCGAACCACCAAACTGGTAAGGAGCCCCAATGTTTAGATGCTAGACCTTTAGCGTTAATACTCAAAATACCAGCTTTTTTTTAGGGTGGATGCAGAGACCAGCAAATGGCAAGTTTCCTTTGAAGGTCATTGCCTCCTAATTCCAAACCTATTTCAAGAGCACAGTGAATGCAAAAGTAAATCTAGATGTCAATCTGGTGCTTGGATTATCAGCAATGTACCGCAGTGAACAGATTTACCTACCCCCCACAATTATCACCGAAGCCCCAGGTTTGAATGCTCTTCTACAGGGAGGAGCGTGAAATCTCCTGACTTCCTAAGTAATGACTGCCAGCGCTGCATGGCTGCAAACTGGCTCCACTCACGGGTCTGACCTCACTCACGGGTCTGACCCGCAATTTAAAGACACTTTAAAAATGAAAATGCAATTTACGCCAGCAGCAAAGGCTGCTTTTAACCCTGGGAAGCAGGGTCCATCATTGAATGATGGCGATCCTCTGCCATTGTTCTGGTTGAAGGAACCACTTTGCCTGATTGTTTAGTAAATTAACACACCAAGTGCTCAGCCGAGCTCTCTAGGGCACAGCACTGAAGTCAGAAGACGCTGCACAAAAGCAGCACACAATATAACATGTGTGTTTAAAAAAGGAAGTGATGGGAAAGTGGAATATGTCACTACTGAACATTTCTGACAATCGTCTCCTTTGCCAAGCAGCAGATGTATGCCTACATTTTCCTTTGCTGCCTTTATAAAGATAGCAATCCTGCATTGCAAGGTGCCATGAAAAAAGCCACTGTTTAAATAGATCGGCAAATATCACAGCGATGACCTTTAAAGGACATTTGTCATTTGCAGGTCTCTCAATCCGGCCCCTGTCTCGGTTGTATGGGGCTTCCACCCAAAAACTCGGGTCTATGAAGTGTTAGCGTAGACTGGGACAGGTCTAGCATTCACATTCAAACATTCGACATTACACTTCAGAAGGCTTCTGCTAGTTGCCTCATAACTGCCAACCTTTCAAAGTTGTAATGGGAGTCCTTAAAAAGAGAATGCTTGTCCACGGTGGTCCCTGGTGGGAACTTCCCATTGTGTGTAACAGGCCAGGAAGAATATTTGTGGTATGTAGCCGGATTTTTCCATGTTTCAGATGTTGGTCACGCCATACGTTAGCGTTAATGCAAAGGGCTCCCAGAAGCATTTGCCATGCACATTAGTACTCCTTGTTCTTGTATTGGTCCACTCCCAGTTACTTGCTCACTGCATAATTAAATCAAACATGTTAAACCTCTTTGTTGTAATTTTAATGTGGGGAGTATACAATGTTTTTTTCTGTTATGTATGAATGTATATGGGGTATATTTGTTGTTAATGCAATAAGCCTTTTGGGAGAGGGCTACAGGGAGGAGTGCTGAGAGTGCACCCTACCCTCCCTCTGACAAGAACACAGTATACTGTCAGCCAGCCACGGTTGGAGTTTCTTTTGCATGTGTGGGTAGGGCAGGTGTGTGGAGTCTACCAGATATGGACGTGGCATCACGTGATACAAATCTCAGAGCTTTCAAATGTAGGCAGGTCTGGCAGTGACTTAACCCATGGCCCCAACATATTGCTTTTTAAATCCACGAGTTTTCATGCTGCATTGGTGTTGGGAGCCTCTGCCCTGGGTGCTCTGCCATGCAGGACTGCTGTGAGCTCTTGGTACTAACAGTCAGGCAAACGGCGGTCCTCAGGCAGGACAAAAGGAGAGGGAGAGGGCCATTATCGCTCAAGGCGGGACCATGATTCCCAGGTAGAAATGCAGCCTTTGATGCGGGCATGAATCCCCTACAATTGTCCTTAAATTGTGGGTCACACCCGCGAGTGAAGCCAGTTGGCAGCCATGCATCACTGCCCCTCGTTACCTTGGTATCCTGTAGATTGCAATACCTTCCCTCATGCCTGGCCTGATGGTTGCAGGCTGCGTGAATGGGAAACTGGTCTTTTCCGGCTCCTGCCTGTCACTCAGTGCCCCGACCAGAAGCATGCATACTCAACACAGGCAATCTATTCTGTTTTACATTGGAATAGGGTTCGGAATACAAAACAGACCTTTCATTGGTGGGTCCTTTTTAAGCCCCTCTGGAAGGATAGATAGGAATTGTTGATGTCACTTGGCTCCCAACCTCCCACCCAGGTGCTGAGGTCCACTGCCTATGTAAGTAGTGGACGGCCACCCGACACTGCTGCCAGAGTGAGAGGAAACGCCGCTACTTTTAGAGCCATAAAAGAGGCTGAATGAACTTTGCATTATGTCCTTTTCCTTATAACTTAGATGGATGTATCCATCGGATAATCCTCAGTTACGCACTAGGTTATAACAGCGGAGGGACCTCTGACTGGAAATAATGTCCAATGTCTGTCCTGGTACATGCCTGCAATTCATATTCCCTTGATGAATGCCCCATAATCGGGTAATTAACTGAAACATATTGGCATAATGCGACACCAATATAGTTGGATACCTCAGAAGTCAAAGCTTTACAAAAGTTGGTTACCTAAAAATATGCATCCATACACTTTGTATGGGATGGCACATGTCCCATGTTCCATGAATAAAAGCACTGGGGAACTAGTTGTATAACATGCCCTTGCCACAAATTATATTCGAATTCCAGGTCTGATTTGTGTGCGAGGTACGATTATGTTGATGTTTTTTTCCATGGCATGTAATATCACCGTAGAAGGATTGGTTCTCTAGGTGGCCAGTCCGCTCACCCGCTCCTTAGGGCAAACTATTGCTAACTAGAGCTAGGTGGATTTGCTCTGGTTCTGTGTAGCACACGAGCAACAATATGTGCTCTTAAGTCTTGCCCGATTATGAGATCTTTATAGGCCTGGTAATTGGAGTGCGTTAAGTCTTTATTCAATCACACTAGTTGACATCCACATCCATCCATTTTTGTGTTAAGGTGATTTAGTGTTGCCAGAGGGTCATAGGTGGCTAAACCATTTGCTTCCCATCGTGTAAAGGATCTAAATTCACACTACATTGTTCTTTGAGGCCGTAGCTACAGCTTGGTAGATACTGTAATCCATGGTAGTGCACTGCGGTAGACCGACCTGTGTTTGAAGGGATTTCCTTACCTTTCTAGGGCCTGCTTATCTGTCCTCAAGCTGAGAGTGTCATATGTGCATATTTCCTTTTGTTCGCCTTAAACATTTTCATAATCTTTTATTCCGCGAATAAGACACTTAAGCCGCGCTATGAGAGGGATATTGGGGGGGTGGGGGGGACTCTGAGGACCGGGGAGCAGTCTGTTACTTGATGCAACCCCTGGTAAATAGGGATCTCTCTCTCTCTCTCTCTCTCTCTCTCTCTCTCTCTCTCTCCATGCACAATGCAAAAGGAGGGATAAGCATGAATACAAGAATGAGGAGCGCAAGGAGAAGGAACATGCGCTAGAGGATGAGCAGGAGTTGGAGGAGCAGCAGTAGTAAAATAAAGAGCAGAAGGAGGTATATAACGAGTGGTTATTTCCAGAGAACCACATTGATAAAGTGGCCAGGCTGAGACTCCTGGCTAGAGTAGGAGGCCTGTAAAAGAACTGAGCAGAGAAGCAGGCAAGGGCCACACATAAACTGATAAAAAAAAGGTGGGGAAGTGAGTCGGGGGTACTATATCCAGACTCAAAAAAGAGCTGGGCCAGAGGGATAGGGTTAACCATAATTAATGTAGAGGGAATTCTATCCAGAAGAACCCAACTAGGTGGTGTAATATCTATAGGAATTGGTGGGGGAGAGGGAACTGCACATCTGCCCACTGCAGAGGTGATCAGACCCCTGAGAACTAGGGGCCAAACCTCCTTGGAAGGCCAACTCATTGTCCCAGGAGGTGGCACAGCCACTGCACCAATAGCAAGCAGTGATCAGAGTCCCAGGGGGCCCCTCCAAAGACAAAGTAGCGCGCTGTTCTCTACAATCTCCTGGTGTCGAGACACAGAGCGAGGTGGAATCTCCAGCGAGCTCTGCTTTTCAGAGTAGGGCCTGGACTCTTGGAAGCTGGACATAGGCCATATTACTATAGGAATCATATGGTAGTGTTTCATCCATTCTGGCATGCATGCTTCAGTGGATTCCCTTCTTCTGTCACGGAGAGAAATCCCTGGGTCCCATAGGAAGTCACCCAACCTCACTGTGGGGGGGGTTCATGCTTCCTAAACCTCAGGGTTGTTCCTTACTGACTGGGTTTCAGGTCCAGCCGCTGCAGGCAGACAGAACCGTCAGGGACACTGGCAGGAACTTAGGTGTTTTGTGTTTCACCATCTCATTGCCAGGAGAGTTTTCAGTTTCATGACTTTGCCTTGTGAAGAAAAGGGAAAATTCTGGTCTGGGTGCTCTGTTCCTCCTGCTTTTTGACACCGAAGTCATCATTTTATCAAAAATGAAACTTCAATTCAAATACTTTATTTTGATCCAATAAATAGATCATAAAGGTCAAACACCTATTTTACAGCATACCAAATTGCACAATATGTTGCAATAAATAATTAAGACATCAATAAAGAAATGAAACTTGAAAGGGAACTTGCATCTGCCCAAAAATCACTTTGCTTCGGGCATATTAGGACCACGTGTGAATCATCTTCTGTAGGCTTACCACATTTCAGGCATGCTCCTTGTGAGGCTTTAATTAATGTTGCACATTTGTTCGTAGCAATCACCTGTTCAATGTGAAGAAAACATTTATTTTTCAGAGAGTATAGTCTCATATGAAAATGTAATAACAGGTTGACATTTCCCTGCGAGCTACAGTGTGGTACGTGGCAGCCGTGCCCCCAGTTGCCACTTCTATTTGCTTTGGGAATGGAACTAATCTAATGGCACGTAGAATCATGGGGAATAATGTGAACGCAAGGGCTGACAATGGCAGTGATTCCTCTGGTAATCTCATATGCTGGCAAAGTCCTTTTATGAATGTGCAACCCAGACCAAACACTGCCAGCGATGCCAGAGGAGATGAAAATGCCGGGATAACAATTTGGGGTGGTGGCGGGGCAGGTGGATAAATTGGGCCAGGATCTACCTTTTCTTGGTGGGCTGGGGCAGGCAGCGGCTGACTTGAGATTCACATATAATGCACTCTCTTCAAGGTTTTAGGGATGCAGCTATGTAACTTGTATAATAAAATTGCATGGATAAAGAAGTCTATATCATTTTGTAATCTGTCCCCTCCCCTACACATGTGCCACCACAGTCTGGGAGTTGTAGTCTTGCGCCAGTTCAATTTCATGCAGCATGTAGTAGCAACCCAAGCAATGCTTTTATTATTACCCATGCATAAGTATTTAATAATGCATTTAACAAAATATACCTACACACAGAGGTTGTCCTTTAATCATTGTTTGGGCAGACAAATATGTGTGTCTAGCCAGTGCTCCGTGGATGCTCTCCCCCACCCCGTGACACCTGCATTTGCATTTCAAGTGGGAACAAGTGTTGAACAGCAGCTTCAGCTGCCCCCATAAAAGTCACTGCTCATCAATTTTGAGGTGGGGTGTAAGGCCACAGTTGATAGAAAACCTGTGTAATAACTCTTAATTCCTAATTCTATGCTTCCCAAACACATCGAAAAGCCTGCAGGATGCTTATGTGGTTGACTGGATTTGCTTAAGATGTAACATTTTATTTTGAACTCTTTCTTTTTTTTAATAACTTTCTTTATTAAAGCACTTAGTTAAAACAACTCATATGCATTACACATATACATGAAGACTAACGTGTTAGTCATATCGCGATCATGAATCGCTGAGCGGATAGAGGTATAGGAGGACAAAAATGATAAAGAAAACGACATACAGAATTAGGGAAACATGTAATTGGGAGTGAAACCTCTACCCATTGAAAGCCAGATACAGTGTAGGGGCTCATAGTCGTAATCCACTGTTCGTGTATGCAGGGGTTATCCGACGTGCGTGTAAGAAAACTCGTGAAGGGCTGCCATATGTCTCTTGGGCGAGCCACCACTGGCTGCATCACGGCCCATTGTTCTTCAGCACCCCTGGCCCATGCCACAGCTTGCAACCGCTGGTCGGCAGTGGGTAAAGAGGGTTGCGACCCGTGGAATCACAGACATTGCACTGCAAGTACTAAACTTAAATTCAACATCTTACGCACATGCCCAACGTGGGCATCAAATACATGGAATAGACATTGCATGTGGGCAGCTTGAACTCTTTATTTGCAGTAATTTGGCACCACTTGAAAGCAGCCTCCGGGGATACGGTGCAGTCAACACTCCCCTGCCATGAAGGTCTCCTTGAATTTATTTTGGGGTTAGGTGCAGCGGCGACCCTAACATGAGTGAAACTCAGTGACATAAGCGTTCAGTCACGTGTGCTTGCCAGATTGTGGGTGAACCAACGGTTATACCCCTCCCCAAGCAAGCGAATAGCTTCAGGAGCTGTGGGTTTGATCCTGTGCACTAAAGATAACATGTAGTTATTCCTCCCCTCCGCCCCCACAACACACTACATCAGCACATGCCGGGTGCCATTACATCCCCGACTCCTTCAATGAAAGGCCTTTCATTCTTTCGTAATTCCCTGTTTTAAAAACTAGACCAAAACAAAGCCAACACCCTTATTACATGGTTGATTTGAAAAATGTCATTTTTGGATGGCTACTTTTCAACATCTTTCTGTTATTATGACTGTTATATTTTGAATACGCCTATATTTTAATCTTTCTATTAATAAGAAACATTCTTAATAGAAGTGTGCAGACTAACCAAAGCATGAAGTGTTAAGCCTCCGTTTTCTTCCCTTGGTTAAAATATACAAATATATTGCACTACGGGGGCTCCTGCAGAGGGCCTCGCTTCGCTCGCCCCTTTTTCGACTGCAGCGCATGGAACTCGGTGTCTTGGTCGCCTTGTACGACTATGCTTCGCTCGCCCCTCGGAACCCGCTTCAGTCACACCCCCCTTTTGGTTACTTGTTTACTGGGTTTATTTGTTAAGTAACAGAACTTGGAAAAAAGAAAACACAGGCTCTACTTGGGGACATCTTCATTAACAGCACTTCTTTTCAAACAATATTTTTTATTGTTTCGGAACTTTCAATTAGTATACCTGTTTTTGAGCGACATCTTGACAATGTAACATATGATTGTCCATGGTTGAACACATGTCGATTGATGTGAATTCCTGCTCAGTGAAAACTCTGCCCTTGAGATTTAGTAATAGTTATAGAAAATGCTGAAACTATAGGACATTGTTGTCTGTGTAACACAAGTGGTAACCTGCCTGCATTATTATCGCGTGTATACAGTTTAATACATGGAAGCAACACAACTTCGCTAGTTTATAATTTTAAAACGCATTTAGAATTTGAAATCCAAACAGTATTCCATTAAAGTTGGAAAAATGTAGACCGAAATTACACCAAACCCATACCTTTAGGATATGCAATGACCCCAATTTATAATGTTACAAAATGTTTTACATAAAATCGTTACACAATACCGTTACTTATGATTTTATATATGTAGCATTGATGTAACAGTTCAGATGATTAATACAATTATTTTATTATTGCTATGTTTTGTAGGCCATTTGTAGGCATTTCGGTCACATCAATTCATTTTTTTTGTAAAGTACTTTCGGAGAGAAGTTGAGGTGCAGCGCACAAGGCTGCTCCCTTTATCAATTATCGAGTGTATGATCCTGGACGCTCCATATTCTGTGGTTATGAAATGCATCAAGCATGTATAAGCCAAAGTACTGCACTGTATGTCACTGTGTGCCAGAGATCTTGGGGGAGCCATCCCACTGAGTGCCTACACCCCAGGACAGTAGCTCATATGTCATGCTGAGTATATCTGAAACCTTGTGCATGGGAAGTGCGGTTTACGTCTACCACCACGCTGTAGAGCGAGTGAGGAGGTGCAGTTAATCTGCTTTTGAGCCCATCAGCTATGGGGGTAAAAATAAGTACTAGAGGCGATTCACTAAGGTGCAGGGTATGGTATTGCGGCACAGGGCTGCCTTATTTCTGGATATACAGTGGTAGCACAAGCCATTTAGGCTCCCTAAACACACTTTTGCATAACAGAAGGTGCACAGAACACCTGGAGAGTTTTGGGCACACTGAAACGCACATCTGTTGTCTTATATGCATGTCCTAAATAGCCCTTTGAACTGCAGTAGCTGCACGGAACACCTGGGCAGCATTTAGGTGTAAGTGAAACATATATATGTCATTTTATATGGAAGACATAACTGATTTTAACAGCAGGATTAGTACATCAGAACTTACTAAGAAGTGGTTAGAAGCACATTGAACCTCCTTGTAAACTGCATGCGTGCACAGGACTAGTTCTGTGAGTGGCAGGGGCCGTACACAGCGATTGCAAACGCGTGGAGCTTAAAGGTAGCGGGTGGACGCATATTGCATGTATACAATGTTGATACATATCGGATTATAGTTGTACAATAGTAAAGGCCTGTATTGTAGAATACATTCAGAATTGAATTCAGAATATACATTTGGAAATACATGTGGCTCTCAGCTTGCAAGAGCGAGGCCCCATCTAGTTGAATAAGTAAACACATACTCTACAAATCACCCAGGGCAATAGATTAGCCTTGCAAAGCAAGGACACAGCCTCAGTTGGAAATGTAGTATCGCCTAATTTGATTGGATAAAAGACTCATGCAGACTGCAGGCCAGAGCTGTGGTTGGATAAAATAAGTGATGCCCATTCCTTGAACCAGCATGGTTCATCTTGCTTTTATTTTTAAAAGCATGCCGAGCACATAGCTGATTGCACAGGATGAAAGAATGATAGAGAAACTTAAGTTTAAAATGAAGTTTATACCAGTTGAGGGAGAATCTGAGAGCAGGGCACGACACGCACTCTTTTGATAAGTGGGTTGTGCAGGAGAACGACAGTGAGTCGGAACATCTGTTTGTAAACCAGCCGGCAGCAGATGAAGACTTGGATGGGAGTCCAAGTTGATTCCAAGCCAGACCATGTTTTCACTGTGCCACATTAAGCCATTGAACCACAAAAGTGCTACAGTGCGTTTGTAAACATACTTATTCTATTACAAAAAGACAAGGAGCCTAGCATTTGATTCCGTTTGTGCTGAATTTGAATTAAGGACATTAGATCGAAGTTTTCCTTGTGTCCAGGGCAGGGTTGTAGATTTAAACTGTATGCTCAATTATGTAATTGTGAAACAGGTAGAGCTCACCCTCAGTGTTTAATTGAATTTCTTATTCGATTCCAATATACCCAATGGCAATTTGAGGCCTTTTGAACCACTCATCTTCTAATTTCATCCCCACAGCTGCAACTGTATTTTGCTTTATGTCCTGACACATTTGAAAACTGATAAGGGACACGTTCCATTATCTGAGAGCAGCCATGACTAATCACCCTCCCTATCAAGAGCGGGGATGGATGGGGATGAGTATTGTGCATTAATCTTCTTTATCTATTCACCCAGCAGCAAAGAAACAAAATAAACTTAAAAAATGTTTAAAGAACAGTGAAACAGATTTTAGAGACAACATGAAACACACGGGTTAGCAACATCCCATGAATCTTGCAATGGCCAATCACAGAGGAATACAGTATATAAAAGGCCATGCAATCAGTCTCTCTTCCTTTCTTATTTAGGGATCACAACAATAAAAAAGATTTCCTAAATCTCTGTCTGACACCAAGAGCAATTGGCAATCCAAAAACGTGTCCCCATCAAGTCAACCGTTGTTCCTCCAACATCCATTATGGGTGCTGGTGGAGACTCCTTTGCCATCTCAGTCACTGACAACTGATTAAAAAGGAAAAACAAACAGGTTGGGTGGAAGGAATTGAGTTGATTATCACCCCCATCTATCAATCAGTTACTATAATAGGATATTTTAATTTTCATATATGCTTTTGCATATCACGGAGACAACGTACTATTCCGCAAGGAAAACTTAAATCGCATACGCTCTTGTAGAAAGAGAAGAAAACCGGGAGAAGGTGATATATTACATAATGAGATTCATTGATAAAGATGTGTGAGATGGCATGTAAATACAAACTACTGTGGAAACCTAGAAATATTAAAAGCTAACAGTTCATTAATTAGCTTTCCATGCAGAGAAAAACTCATATACATATCTAATATGTAGCTATGCACATATTGTCAAGCCTTTCTACATCCACAATAACTTTGCTGGTGTTTGCTAAACATGGGCCAATGCTCCAACTACAATGCTGAGAGACTATACTGCACTGATGACCCCTTATAAAGGTGAAACCAGGTATGTAGTTGTCTGAACCTTTACACATGTCTGTCTTGGGTTGATAAAGCTATGTGTAAATTGGAAACTTCTGTGTAAGACAAAGTCACTTTTCCGGAACAAAAGGCTTGCATTTGTGCTCATTTGCATACCCACAATGCCTTGCTGGTGTGTCTCTCAACTGGAGGTGAACTTCCAGTGATGGTTACTAGGTGGTGCTGTGGCATGTAACTTGACTCAAATTGATTATTCTACTATGTATACGCACACATACACCCTCTTATAGATGCCAGCCACAAAATCCCCAAGCAGAGTGTATGTCTCACCTAAGGTGCAGGTCTTAAGACAGGAACTTGGTTACCCTAATGCTCTTAGACCATAGCAGGGGTAGACAGTAGCAGCACTACATACTTAACAGCAGCCAGCTAAAAAGGCAGCATTGTTAAATGACATACACTTCCATATTTCTTATGCTCGTATGACAAAGATACAAAGAGAAGCCTTTGAAAATAGGTTCAAGTTTTTCTAGGGGTTCAAACCCTGGTCTCTGGGCCAAATGGCAGCAATTGGTGAACCGAACCACCCACTGACTCTCACAAGTGGTAGCATAATTAAACTCTTAGCCTTTTATCATGGGCTGCTATGTGAATCAGGCCTTTAATAGTTTGTTTCTCTTTTAATGCGGCACACTCACCAACCACTAACCAGGCAGAGAGTGCACTTCAAACCGGTGTAATTGAGTGGAAAAAGGACATGCCGAAAAGCAAATAGCTCACATTATTTTGATCCCTGGTCTCTGGATAGAAATGAAGTCAACTGCACCACCTACTGACATTCATAAATAGTTTTAAAAACATTGCAGCATCTTTAGTAAATTTGTTTTTAATTAAACACCATTAGCACCCACATAGGAAACTACACAGGTGCTAATGGTGATATTATCCTCAGCTGTGGCCCATCCCTGTCGGTAATGGCTTTGCTTGGGCACTTAACTCAGGCTGCAGGCCGTTACCAACAGTTTCGGGCCGCCACCTCGGATCATATGGCCTCAGTATTTTTACCAACTACCGAGCAGATGGAGAGGGCAATATTTTGCACTCTAACCAACTGCCAAGCAGACAGAGAGTGTAATATTTGTCTCAGGCTTGGCCTGGTTTATAGCACAATGCCCGCGGTGCAGGATCAACAAGTTGGTGTGGGGCAGTTTTTATGGGTCAAAGTGGGACAGTTTCTGTTACTTCACCATGCAGCTAGTAGTTTTGACCACTGTTACTGAACACATTTTAGAAAAATATTCTCCTTTCAGTACTACTCAAGTAGTCTTTCACAAAAGGAATAAATTACCATTTCGCTCCTGTGGGTCATATTAAGGATTCCCCAGACTAGAATAGTGCAGGGAGTCTCGATTCTATTAAAGACACAGAGGCAAGCATTATGCTTTCTTTCTTTACTTTCAACTCTTAAGCATCTTACAAAAACAACCTAAACACAACCTTAACTTGATCTATCTACAAATACCAAGTAAAAGTGACCTTTTTGTAGTCCCATCACAAAAGGTCAGTTGTCCATGATTTAACCGAATCAGAAATGACCAAAGGAGAAAAAAACGAAAGCCATGACTTTCGGTTTTCTCTCCCCCGGACATTTCTGCTAACCCACACCCTCTAACCCCTTACTTATCTTTAGGCGGCACACTTTGCTCTGTCCCTCCGACTCTTCCATTCCTCTGCAAAGCCGGTTCACCTTCTCTTACGTGCATGGGAAACAGGCACTGCAGGGTCCTCTTTTCTTTTTTTAACCTTTATTGTTTAGGTCGCAGGGGACACCCCGGCAACCCGCGGTAATTATAGTAAACAAGGGTGCGAGGGACACCCCTGCAATCCCTCCTCCCCTTGTTCACTATAATCGGACCGAATAGGATATTTATTTTACATTTTTGGCTGATTGTAATTTTCGCTGAGCCAAAATTTGAATAAATATCCCATTTGTTTTTTATCCGGTTATTTCTACAGATTCCAAAATGTACCTTCTGGGCCTTCTTGCAGCCGCTCCTGTACTGGCACTTTATAATCCCCGTCTTCTCTGAGTCCTTCCTCTTTCTTAGATGATGCAATGTTCTCTCATTCCTTTACCTCTAGCGGAATAAACCTCAACTGAACTTATAACTTGTCGACTGTGAAACAAACTAGCACGTTGAACTGTGCTAACCATCCAACGACCCCCCTGTCATTTTGCTGTACCTAGCTCCCCAGCCTGACCTGATGGTGTCTGACTCCAGAATGACGTATAGCGCTTGTCCGAAAATGGCCCTGCCATTTCATGCCTCCAAGTGTTCCTGCCACCAGTTCAGCTCCGTCCGTACGTCAGTGTCTATTTCCATCAGCAGGTGGTATGCCAATTCTCTCTACATGTTCTTTATCTTCAATCTCTGCAGTGGTCTGTTATGCAAGGGTCCAGTGAAGATCGCTTTTATGGAAGCTACTAGCAGTCCTACGATCCGTGCCAGCTCTCTGAGGGATTTGTGCAGCTTGCTTAACACGCTTTTGATCTCCTTCCTTATTCCCTTTACCTTCAGGCTGTGTAGATCCAGTGTAGCCTTCTGAGTGTCCACTACGAATCCCAGGCACTTCATTCTCTGTGCTGGCTTCAGCTCAGACTTCTGCCAGTTGATTAGAAATCTCAAACTCTGTAGCAACCTGATCGCCTTGTCTGACTGCTCCTGTGTCTCCTGCACTATAATGATCATGTCATCTAGGTAGACGATCAGTCTGGTATGAAGCCTTTATATCGAATATTTTATAAAGAATGAACATATATTGAATATTTTATAACAACATTTTTTATAAAGCATGCATTTAGGGATGGGGTAAAGGGTTAAACATGTTTGGCAAACAAACGGTTGGGGTGGGTTTTTAGGGGTGGGAAACAGGGGTTTAGGTGGGACCCCACCCCCAAAAAAAGAAAAAGTGCATTTTCTATGAACAATTTTGTTATAAAATATTCAATATATGTTAATTCATTATGAAGTATTTCGGTATATGGACATATAACCAATCAGTCTCATCCCTGACTCTCGCAGTGTGGCTACGACTGGCTTCATCAACTTGGTGAAGCACCAGTCTGAATGGCAGGCATGTGAATTCTCAATTTCCTTGCCAGATAAATTGCAGGTACTTGCTGTGGGCTCGCTCCATGGTTATAGTTGGGTAAGCGTCCTTCAGGTCTAGTCAGACCAGCCAGCCCCCCTCTCTTACTATGTCTCTGAACTAGTGGATCCCCTCCATCTTGAAATGTCTGTAAGTGATCCATTCATTGAGCTCCTTGAGGTTTATTTCTGGTTTTACAACACTGCCTTCGTCTATGACCGCGGGCACTATTGCTGTCTTTGCCTGAAGACCGTGCACCTCCTTGTCTAACAGCTGAAATTCTGTCTCTGGCATTACTATCACAGTCTGCCTCCTCTGCTCTAACGGTTCCACTCAGAAACCCAGGTGAAAACTCTGCACCGTCTGTATTATCCAGGCATCACTTGATAAGCCTTTCCATTTATCTATGCATAGCACTGTTCTGCCTCCTACCGGAGGATAGTCTCCTGGTCTCTCGCCTGAGGCAATGGCCCTGTGCCGGCTTGCCAACCTCCATCTCCTTTCCCTGTATCCTCTTCCGCAGGATGGGAAGAAGAAGTCGGCTTGAATGGAGTCCCAGTATTGGGAGTACTCCTCCGCCACCTCCGGGCCTTCCACGAAGGGAAAGCAACTGGCCTAACGGCTCCTCTCTCGACTGGTCTTCTCAAAAACCTTGCTCGGGAAAATCTTCCATATGAATGCGTGCGCCTTGTCCGAATGTGCCGAAATATTTCGCCAGCTCCTTCACAAAGGCGTCTCCGAAAAAGAGTCCCTGTGCTGTTGATCCTGTCTCGTAGGATTCCAGGCCACCCAGCTTCTGGTTCATCTTAAGTAATAGACCCTTCCTCCTCTCTGAAGCGATGGTGCAGTTCATGTTCCCCAGGCAGCAAACTGCTTGCAGCACCCAGTAGCGAGCACTGTGGCCTCTACTGGCATGCTTGTGTCCTTGGCCCTTGCCACTAGGTCCATGATTTCAGCAAGAGGGCCCGCCAGGGTGAAAAGCTTGTCCTGGCATAGGCACCAGGACCTGTCTATTCCCTTCTTGGGATATTTATGACTTTTAGCCATGAAAGTCAATATCTTAGGGTCCAGGTCTGGTGTATTGGCGGCCTTCCCCTCTAGCTCGGGTCTAGGACATTCTGCCCAGAGCCGCTGCTTTACCTCCTTGTCTATGGGCTTGCGCAGCCTGATGCTCATATACTCCGCAACCCTGGGAGATCGCGTACAAGTGTAGGATTACGGATGTTTGATGAGGTCTGGGTTGAACATGTCCTCTCTGTTTTTTCTGGGTCTACTCCCTTTTCTTCTTCCTTCTTTGCCACTCGGCGGGCGCTGGCTCACTGTCCGAAGAGGGAAGCTCTCCTTTGGAATCCGAGTCTAACTCAACTCTGTAGACTCATGTCTCAGCTGACAGACCCGCGGCTCCCATATTATTCTCCCCTGGGACTGGGGGGCACTAGGATGGGCACTGAACACACTGTAATTGGAGCACGAAGCTGCTGAGTCGAGTTACCCACCGGGAGGTGTCCGGATGGTCCTTCCCCCGGATCCTCCTTGTCTCTTTGCTTTGTAGCGCCTGACCACAGATTCTAGCATGTCTAGCCTCTTCTGAATGGGGCTGATCCCTTCCATGAGCTATCCCTCAGAATCTGGCTTAGGACCCTTTGCAAACTGTGGGAGGATTGTGGTTCCTGGTAATCGTACCCCTCAGCCTCAAAATCCTTCTCCTCTCCGAAAGGTGCTCCTTCTGTGACTATTCCATGTCTATTTAATTCTTTAATTATTATGTAGTCCTATTTTTTTCCTTCTGAGAATACCAAACTGGTTACCTGAGCCCTCTGCTGCCCACACACGGGCGTTGGGTATGCAGGAACAACCTTGCTATGTCAGAGCTTCTGATTGTTTCCTTTTTTAATGTCAAGGAGAAGCCCACTAGTGCTTTGGAAGGGAACTCTCTGTGCCGTTAATCACAAATGAGATCACCTAATGAGCTGATGCTGCCCGAGCCCCTCCCACAAAATAGCAGCATCGGTTCCTTGCATGCGCGCAAATACAGTTCATTCCGAGGGTCCTAATCCCGTGGGGAGCTCAGAGTTTTTCCCTGGCCCTCAGGGACGTCATTTCACCAAAGTGCCAGGGGTAGCAAAAGTGACATCATATGACCCTTGACATCACAGGAAGCGATGTCGATTGACCCCACCCCCAAGTGACGTCACAGGAAGTGGCATCACATAGCATTGTTCCTCAGTACACTAAGAAAATATGGTTAAGATATGACAGTAATTTGATATACATTTGATACAAGAATGGATCACCATATGTCGCATTAATATCAGTGTGTCTAAGCCCATATTACCAAATTACTCTGAATGTAAGTAGACGTTCAACACAACAACCTGGACTATTGTACATCACTGGGGCTAAACAGTAAATAAACGCAGCATCCCGAAGAGCCCTAAACCACAAAGTGCAGACATCCAGTGCCTGCCTAGTGTCTGGCCACAGAATGGAAACAGCAACTGACCAACACAAGTCCAACCAGGCAGCAATCAGAGGCTCTACCACTTAATGCTTTTACAATTGGACAATACGCGCATGGAGTTTCTCGTCAATAATGCACTTTAAACCATTGCACAGCAAACCACTCCCCCCAGTCACCCAGAGCCTGAATATCCTCCAACCATTTTCACCACGGGCACCCCACCATCCACTGTGAGTCACTAAGGGCCCTCCGTCAACAGCTTTAAATGTCTGGCACACACTCCCACCCTCTGACACCTTACACCTCCAATGTCTTGCTCCAACACCTTCATGCTTACACAGGGCCACCCTCCAGCATCTTAAGTCTCCAGCATTCTCCAAAACCATCAGCCTCAATCAAGCTAGCAGCTTAAGTCTCCAGTACCTTCCTTCAACACCCCAACAGTCTGACTCTCAACTACCCTCCTCAAACATCTTCTATCTGCATTCAATGCATTTCAACTCTTTTACAACAAATTACGTCTCAGACACTCTCTCCTAACATCTGCAAGTCATTAGTACAACATTTAAGTATCCAGTACCAGCCGCCATAACATTGAGCCTTAAGCACACACCTCAAACCCAGAGCTGTGCCAGTGGTTATGAATGATTTTAAACCTCCCAGCCATCACCTTTCTGTTTTCCTTATTTGGTAAGTAACCCACCGTTTTTTTGTTGGATGGGGGACAGAGTGGACGGATGTGTTACAGGTCACAGTAATTGCAGGTTCTTTTAATATCAAAATGCAAACAGCAGCAGCAGCTCAAAAGGCCCATTTTATTATTGTCTTTCATCCTTTATATGTTTCTTACTGCCAGCCTCCTCCATCTTCTAAGCACTGGAATGGGAACTGAACCCATGTTGCACTGCATGCCCTTGTTCCCAAAGCAAGTGTGTTGCTCCTGAGCTATCTTTCCAAATATATATATATATATATTTTGCTTGAGGAAGCAACAGATGGTTGACTTCAAAGGCGGGGGGCAACTTCATGTAAACTAATTCTCACCTTGCATCTATTTACAGTGTGCCTTTGATGCAGGTCTGGCAGATCTGGTCAGGTCACACAGTGCGCAGGCAGGAATCTGTGGCACAAGCCACTGGGGAACACCCCTCTCATTACAGGCACAGTGGCACGCTGGATGTGCAAAGCAGACAACAAGAAACACTGATGTGATTTGCGTTCAGGCTTTGCTGTCACTGAGTACTGCAGGCTGCTGTTACCCATTCCCAGCTAACTAGACTTGGCCCCCATACCCTTCCTGTTGCTACAGTACTGGGTATGAGCTGCATAGACAGCCCGCCTTTGGACGCAACAATTCAGGCATTATTCACTAATGGACTGCCAACCTGTTAGTGATGGTGGCTTCATGGTTTTTCCTGCATTGCTGTTATTTCTCCAGCTAACGAGATCTAGATTCGAGGTGAAAAAACCAGTGGCACATTTAGCTGAATTTACAACCGCCTTTTATCAGGTGCAACACCGATATCTGCTCTTGGCACTGCCTCTTTGTCCACTGGTCCAGGGGTTGCAAGTACTGGTCTATGGGTAGCAGAGGGGAGCCAGGGGTTGCAGCTGCCCCTTCGTTGTTCCCCCCCAAATTAAGTCCCTGCAGGTCCTACTGAAAGCAGTCATGGGTCGCGGGCACAGCACGCCTCTCAGCCCCTTTTGTTTCCACCTGTGGGGAAGGGCAACCCAGCTGTCCTACAGGAGTGGGCGCTCAGAGCTCCTCCTTGTTTAGCCTGCGCCTCCGCTCCACAATTCACGGAAAGCGCAGGCTTCACAGAGGGATCCCCATAGTCACCCCGGAGCACCCAGCACCGCTGGGCGCAAGGATTCCTTCACGTCCCCTCTGTGCGCTAGCACCACGGTGTGCTGTCTTTCACACAACAGTCTCACACTCTTGGCAAATCAAAAAATGTATTAATTTAAAGTAATAAACACACTTATCGTCTAATTCCATTAAATCAATCTCATTTAAGTAAGATAGACACTTCTCTCCCAAAGAGCAGCAAAGGAAGAGGAATGACTCAGAGACAGCAGGGGTTTATTGAGTGCCAGGATATGAGGTGCTGCATGGAGACCCAGAAGGGACATTTCGTTATGGGAATACAAAAAGTTCACTTTTACTTGGGATTTGTAGTTCAAGTTAAAGTTAAAATTGTGTTTGTGTTATTTTTATAAGCTGATGAATAGTTGGAAATAAGGAAAGAAAGCATAATGCTCGTCACCAGTCTTGCCATCTAATTAATTGTTGCCCGACGGTGGGTCACGTTTCATGGGTGCCCGTGTACATTTTATGCTCCATTCCAATCCAGTATTCCAACTCTCCTCTCTAACTGCGAAGCAGGCAGCAAGTGTAATTCAGTCTGGCATAACTGAAGGAAAACAAAGGGCACTCCTTTAAGAAATTGCCGGTCAAACTGTCAAACTGCAGGAGCACCTCGCTGGTTACTTTCTGGTCTCATGTCAAGGCGCCATAGAAAGGCCAATGGAAGCGCTCTTCCTCTGAGACTTTGCTAACTTCTTTTTTGTATATAAACCATAAGTAAGGGTTAGTGCTACAGGTACGCAGGAGGAGCCACAACATATGAATAAAATGCATTGGATGATCAGGAGAGAAGTCGTTGACTAATCTGTGACAGACTGTTATGTGGTGTTAGTAAGAACAATATAGATACACACTTTAATGAAGAGAACTGAATTATTTGTCTCAAAAGCATTCAAGAAATTGTTTGTCTGTGTGGGTGCCCCCCAGTGTGTACCGAGAATGGAGGGTACAATCGATTGTAATGTTGATACTTCGAAGAACCGAAGAGAAGAAAATAGATGTGAAGAAGGAACAAAGCAAGAGTGGAAAGGAAGGAATGAGAAGGGAACTCAGCTTAATTGAACTACCGAGTGGTTCACTACTGACTTTGAAAGGATTTTCTTCTAAGGTTTGGCTGATGTGCGAAGGGCAGCAGCTTTGGGGGGATTGTGGGCTGGAGGTAAAGGGGAGCCCAGCCAGGAATGGTTGCGGCCTTGATGGATGTTCGAGAGAAAGTTGTGTTGGATGTAGCTGTCAGAGGGTCTCCGGAAAGGATCCCTACTGGTTGTTAATTATGGAGGTTGGCAGGCCTCTGGAAATATGCAATTGGATGTGGAGATGGGGACTTTCTTAGGCACTTTCAAGGGATTCCAGATTTCCAAGAACTTTATAGTTTCAATAGTGTTTCTATATATTGCTTTTTCTAATCTGTGAGATAGGCAGATGGAGTTCCACCAGACACAATAGGTTGGCGGGTCTTTGCATGTTGCAGTGCTGCATTGAATGGCTGCAGCTAGCGGAGTATCTAGTAGGGAGATTTGCCTTATATTTAGTAGTCTATATTTAACATTGGTAACTAATGAGATGGTGCAAAGGTCTTTCAAGGAGTGTATAGAGCCAATTTTCTCCCAAAATTCAGAAAGTTGAGGACATGGGAAAAGCATATGCTCCATTGAGTCCAATAGTTGTGTATCTTTGAAACTCCAGCAGTATGAGGTGTCACTCATTTTAGCCTTGTGTACTTTTTCTGAAGTCCATAATGCCATGTGAAAGACAAAGAAAAGGGTTTGGTTTTTACTGGCAGATGTGGAAGTCTCCTGAATATGTGTTGCGATTGGTTGGTACCCAGTACCAAGCTCAGAGCTTCTTCCCATTTTCTATTGACTTCTGGCCTTTTTAGGTGAGCTGGGCAATGCAATGTAGTCCGTACTACAATGGATTGATGTCCGCATATTTGTTTTGTATTTTGAGATTATTTTACAGAACCACAGATAGTTGCTAAGTTCAGTCTGAGAGAGATCATAGAAGTCCTGAAATTCGGCAAAGCTGAGAGGAGATTCACCGGCCCATGTTTGATGCACAAAAAAGATTTTCCTGTTTATCCATGAGTTCCAATGTAAGGTTTGTTTATTGGTTGATAGTCGGGATTGTTCCGGAGTGGGACCATTTGGGAGAAACTCAGATGCTACTTTGGATCCTTTCAGAATTTTCATGGCGAAGGCCAAGCTAGGGATTAAAGTATGTTTTTTTATGGGCTAGTCATGCTGAATCTGCTGATTAGTGTGAATGGATGTGATAAGGCTTCTTCAGGTTCTAGCCATTTGGGTGGATCCCATCCGTCTTGAGGTGCATGGTACGCAATCTGGTTTGGTTTATTTGTGTGAGAATTAAAGCGTGATGGTACGGCAAGATGTTTGGGAATTTGCCCCCACCACCTTGATTTTTATCTGCTTGGAGTTTTTCATGGACATTTGTGGCGGCTTCCCTTTCCAAAGGAATTTTGAGAGAATGGAGTTGGCCTCTTTATAAAATGTATTGCTAAATTGGATAGGATTCATGGCAAGAGGAGTATAATTGTACGGGTGCGAGCATCAATCATTTTAATTGTATTCAAAGCCCCACAAAATTAACATTATCCGCTCTCAGCATAAGAATAAAACGTGCCTTGGTGATTGACCACCAGTCGAATTGCTTATATCCAAAAATAAGATACTGCTGGATACAATCCACTTGACCGATAACGGCACATGTTCTATTAGTAGTGATATGAAATGCCCTGCCTTCGCCATGTTCTTTAGATAAAACAATGAAGTTCTTCTTGTGAATAGTCTTACATTCAACACTCAAGAGGCTACTTGGCAATAGAAATGTTAAGGCATTAATTTAATGCAAACAAGATTTAATATAACTAAGCCACAGGATTATTTGCCAACCCGCACCCTCTAAAATGGCCTTAAGGACATACTGGGTCAAGGCCACCTTATTACTTGACCGAATTGTGGATCCAAATACCAGCCTCCTCCAATAAACTGAGGCCCTATTCTGTGTGTACTGCATAAGTGGGTGCCAATCTTGCACGGCCAAAAAGCCTTTTCAGGAATGTATTCTCCATAAGTTGGAGCTCAGGATCTTCTCAAAAACCTCATAATTAAACATCATAATTTGTAGTTGTCGAAGTCAAAACGTAGCTTTAGTTTTGCCGATTGCTATAAAAGCATACAAATATATATTTCGAAGTGATTGTGTCCTCCGATGTATTCATTATCTTTGATAAATCCACTTCCAGCTTGCCTTTTCACAGTAGAGGGCACTGCGCGTCGACGTCCCTCGAGTCAGTGTCCCTTAAAGGCCTCCGTATCGGCGCCAACGTCACCATGGGTAGAAATAGTTTTGTGCAGCGTCCGTTGCTCAGTTCCGTTTTTCCGCACTTTGTGAGCCTTGGAGACGGAACGCTCGGTTCCATTCTTCGAAAAAATCTTCATAGTTCATTGAAAATCTAAGTTTCTAACGATGGCATCTTCATCCGAACCATCGACTCCACGATCCGGTTTTAAAAAATGTCGAGATTGTGGAAAGAAGATGTCTCTAACCGATCCTCACAGGATCTGTTTGTGGTGCCTGGGATCAGAGCATCAGTGTTCAGAGTGAGAGGACTGCATGTCCATAACGGCGAAAGCCTTGAAGGAGCTTAAGTGGAAGTTAGAAAGAGGAAAGGCTGTTAAAACTTCTACCCCTTCAAAAGTTTCCTCGGCTGAGTCGAGACATTCGTCTCCTCGCCGTCAAAAGAAACATTCCCGATCGAGTTCTCGAAGCGGTTCCCATCACTCTTTGAGATTGACACACTCTAAGAAGAGGCGCCATAGATCTCCCTCTTCCTCTTACTCAAGATCCCCGGAAAGCGTCACCTGCCCCACAAAACACAGCTATCCGGCTAAGTGGGAAGAATTTTGTTAAAAAAATGCTTAGGGTTTTTGAGAAAGCAGCCTCGACCCCCTTGGAGATGCCTAGAGGTGGTACCCTGGGTGAAAGACCCGAAAAACAAAAACGCTGCAAGACGTTGAATCCGGCGAGCAAAATTACTCGTACTGTCGACGCACATATCTGTATCATCAACTCCGTCTTTGACGCCGTCGTCGACTCCGATGAAAGATAAGCCTAAGACCTCTACTACGCCACGGGCACCAGAGGTGTCGAAAGCCCCGACCATGACGTCGAGAGTGGCGCCGACAATTTCGATGATGCCGAGTAGCATTCCGATCCTCTCGAGTTCATCGAGGCCTTTTTAGACGTTTTCAACGCCTTTTACGGGATTGTCGAAACCTACAACGTCTACGTCGACAACCACAATGTTTTCACAGGCAGTAACCACAAATTTGTCTCCTTCCTCTCTGGAAATGGGTTTTATTCCCTATCCAAGATCTGATTACTTCAGAGCTTTATCCTGTACATAAGAACTTCGGCACATCTGCAAATATCCTGATAATGAACACCATGAAACATAAAGTGCTTGAGGGAGGTCCCAGGATTTTCATCATTTTTGTGGATCTTACCCAGGCCTTTGACCGCATAGACAGGGCTCTGCTATGGGACAAGTTAGAAGCATGGAACTGCCCTCCCTCTATCTTAGAACCTATCAAAGCCCTGTACTCGGAAACCAACATGAGGGTGCGCTTGGATCAACAAGGACTCCTATCCACTCTGATTCCCACGCAAAGGGGTGTTAAACAAGGATGCCCGTTGGCTGCGGCATTGTTCTTGGCATTCCTTGGAGACATCAAAACATCTGAAGAAACCGTTCAAAGTTTTCCACCAAAAATTGGGAAATCTTATGTGGGAAGGCTCCTTCATGCAGACGACGTCATATTCCTAGAATATACACCAATAGGACTGCAACGTCAGCCTAGCAACCTTCAGTTATATATGGAAAGAAACAATCTGGAGACAAACGAAAAGAAAACCAAACTTATGTCTCTGTCCAAAAGCATAAGAACCAATGCAAAAACGAAACTAGTGCTGAATAAGAACCAGATTGAAAACGTGGCGGAATTTAAATATCTGGGCGTTATTCTGGACAACTCCAAAAACGAGATAGGAACGCAAAATCTTGTAAAAGAAAAAACAAGAAGACTTACGGCACAAGGCAGAGCCATTGATAGGAAATTTGGCCGATTTTCGTTGATCCCGGTGATCAACTTTTACAAAATGAAGGTTGTCCCAACCCTAGTTTACGGAGCAGACGCTATGCCCAACATTCCTTCATCTCTTTGGCCTACCCTGGAGGCAACATTTTGGCGGGCTATCCTGGGGCTTCCAAAATACGTGCCGATAGCCTGCATAAGACAAGAACTCAGTCTACTTTCTCTCGAGGGATCAGTAAGATGCAACTCTATAATGCTTTACCGCAAATGCCAACTGGCGGAAAACCCCTCAGTATACTACCTGATCCAACAAGAAATAAACGACCAAAATTGCCAGATGTTGAAACAGCTGGTTAAATCGGATCAAGGAAATCCTCCAAGAACTTTCATCTGATGTAGAGACTCTCAACAACGATCCAGTAAAAGTACTGAATAGAGTGAAGGAACTCGACTGGATCAAAACAGCCGAGAAAGCCGCCTCTAACAAGCTAACGAGACATCTGCCGGTGAACATTCGCAAACTGAACGAGCTTCAACCGTTCATCAAGCTGTTTCCGTCCAAGCCTGCAAGGTCCCTGTTACTAAGAGCAAGATTGAACTTGTTACACACGAATGAGATTCTATTCACACGGGGGTGTGCGTCAACAAACGCCTGCAGATTTTGTGGACAAACGGAAGTAATCAAAACCATTTGCCACTTGCTGCTTTCTTGTCGTGGGACTTTGAAGTTAAGATCATCGTATCTGAGACATATTTTTTCGGACTTTGTGTTGCAGGATGGAGCACTTTGCTGGGCAAGGCTAATAGTGGATGACAAGACTCCATGTCTGCTGGCATCCTACAACATCTTACGCAGCTTACAAGAAACCTTCCAGGACCGAACAGATTTAGTGGCGACTTGCACCTCACTAACTTCTTTACCACAATAAATAAACTGCTTCGTTGACAGTTCCTCAGAGACTCAAGAAAGGAAGAACGATAAAACAGAGACAAATAGAAAATCACTTCTTTTGTTCAAATCTTAAAAATTAAAACACAAAAAAAATAAAAATAAGAGGAAGGGGAGGACTCTGACAATGAGAGACCTTTTTGTACTACAAAGAACTACAGTACCCATTCCAGAGGAATTAATTTCTGAAGAAAACAGATTGAAAGATCTACAAGAGTCTTTACAGGAGGCCAGTGGTATAGATACCTCTCCAGAGGCAGAATTTGCTAGACCAGAACCTGGAGAACATGCAGAAATATCTTACAGGTCCCTTATGGCTAGAAAAATGCAGTTTATGGGGTGGAATACACCTGCACCCTCTTTTCAGCAAGATGATCTTACTGATATATTAGATAAAGGACCCCAAGAGGATCCCATCGTCCCTTTTCATGCTGCACTGCAAAGGAAAATATCTGCAAATTGGGAGACTCCTGAAGTTATCCCTGCAGTAAATAAAATCTCTCTGCTAAATAGAGTGTCAGCGTCAGACCCTCAATATTTAAGCAAGCATCCAACTCCAGAGAGTCTAATCATCAAGCAGTAAGTCGGCATACCCCACTATACCACAAGACAGGGATGACAAAAGATTTGACGCCATGTCAAAAAAAGTCTTTTCGGTATGCAGTATGGCGCTTAAATCTATCAACGCCACTTGCACGCTAGCAAGATTCAGCCACACCCTTTGGGAGTGTGCTTCATCTGCGGCTGACTGTCTTCCAGAAGGGGAAGAACGAGAAGCATTCTTGAACATCATCAAGGATGGGAAGGATGAAATGTGTGAGTCCCTCCAAACAGGCATTGACTCTGCTGACAGCATCCGCAGAGCCATGGCGGAGAGTACCACAATGCGCAGATTTGCGTGGTTGCAGAAGTCTGGTTTTGCTCCTGATGTACAAGCCAGACTTCTAAATATGCCCTTTGACAGCACTTCTCTATTTGGAAAACAGGCTGATGACAGCCTGGAGAAATTGCAGACATCCAAAGCAGCAGCGAAATCACTTGGGGCTGCAATCCGGCAAACTCCAAATTGCCCCACAGGTACACCCTGGAGGGGTAAGTCCTTTGGTTTTTACTCTGCATTTGGAAAAGGCAGAGGACAGCCAGCTCAAAGGGGCCAGAGACGATTTACTCGTGGTGGACGGGTCAAAGGTACCAAATCCGCACCAGCAGGTGCTACTTTATACACAGCATCTGCATCAGCCGCTTCTAAACCCCTTTGATGTCTCCCCTCACAAGACACCAGTAGGAGGCAGGTTAACTCCACATCTGGCAGAATGGCAGGCTATTACGTCAGATGCTTGGGGATTGGAGACAGTTGCCCAAGGTTACTGCCTGCCTTTCCTACAAACTCCTCAGAGCCATCCACCAGGGAACAACTCTTTGAAGTTTCCAGACCCGCTCCTTATGCAGGAGGTTTTAGACCTGCTAGAGAAAGGTGCCATAGAACTGGTACCTTAGCGGAAAGGAACAAGGGTTGGTATTCCCCCTACTTTCTAGTACCAAAGAAGGACGGAGGATTGAGACCCATCTTGGACTTGCGAGAATTGAACAAATTCCTCAGGAAAGACAAGTTCAAGATGGTAACCCTTTCTCAGATCATTCAGGCCCTCCAGCTCCAGCTTCAGGACTGGTTGGTATCTCTAGACCTTCAGGATGCTTATTTCCATGTGCCAATCCATCCCAAACACAGGAAATACCTGAGGTTCGCAATTGGCAACTCTCTTTATCAATTTAGAGTTCTGCCGTTTGGGCTGACCTCCGCCCGAGGGTCTTTACCAAGCTAATGGCGGTTGTGGCTGCAAGTCTAAGGAGGGAAGGGATTCATGTCTACCACTACCTGGACGACTGGTTGATCAGAGCAGTATCCTCGGAACAAGGTCAAAGCCATCTAGATTATGTTTGCCACTTCCTTCAAAAGCTGGGCTTCTCCCTCAACTTAAAGAAGTCACAGATGATACCATCACAGAGACTCCAGTTCGTTGGAGCAGTCCTGGACACATCCCTGGGAAAAGCCTTGCCACCAGAGGTGAGAGCTCAAGATATTCTACAGATGGTCACCAGGTTTCAAAATGCCCAACGTCTACCAGCCTTCGACTTTTTGAGGTTGCTCGGCCTCATGGCATCCTGCATCTTCCTAGTGCCAGAGGCTCACCTGAGAATGAGATCTCTCCAGTGGGCGCTAAGGACCCAGTGCTCACAATTCTCAGGGAGATTGTCAGATCTCCTACTAATCTTGGACAGAGTGGCTCGAGACCTTCAGTGGTGGGCCTGTCGGGAGAACATCTTGAAAGGAGAACAGTTTTGGCAACCATGGCCGGAGATAACAGTAGTCACAGATGATTAACTCACGGGGTGGGGAGCCCATGCCAAGGACTTGAACATCAGCGGTCGTTGGTCTCCATCGGAGTCCAGACTACACATCAACCTATTAGAGCTGAGAGCGATCAGACTAGCGCTGAAGGCTTTCCTGCCTTCAGTACAGGGAAAGAATGTCCTGATAATGACAGACAACACCGTGGCCATGAACTACCTCAACAAAAGAGGAGGCGTAGGGTCACTGCCACTGTGCAGAGAGGCAATGCAGCTCTGGTTCTGGGCAATTTGAGAAGGAATCTCTCTATCGCCAGTTCACCTAGCCGGGGAGAAGAACTTGACGGAAGACGCTCTGAGCAGGCAGAACACAGTCTCCCACGAGTGGGAACTAGCTCAGGAAGTTCTTCAACAGATCTTCGCCCTTTGGTGAACCCCTCAAGTGGATCTGTTCGCCACCATTATCAACTGGAAGTGTGATCAATATTGCTCAAGGGAATTTCCCCTGAGAGGAGCTCTAAGGGACACGTTTGTAGTGGACTGGGAGTTTCCACTTCTGTACTTGTTTCCTCCAATCCCCATCATTCCTCATATGATCAGGAGGTTGAGAAGATTCTGGAAACCCATGATCCTAATTGCTTTGGATTCGGCCAGGAGAACGTGGAACCCGGATCTTCTAAACATGTCCATCTGTCCTCTGATTCGTCTTCCACAAAGAGAGGATCTTCTCTCGCAGAAGGGAGGTCAGGTTCTCCATCCCGATATCAAAACCCTCAACCTTCATGCCTGGTTTCTGAAAGGCTGAGATACAAGGATTGGGATCTTCCGGATGACGTAAAGGAGGTGTTGCTTTCAGCCAGAAGGCCAGCAACAAAATCTTTATACCGCTGGCGTTGGAACAAATTTTGCAGCTAGTGTAGAGAAAAGAATATTGAACCCTTTTCATGTAATATACTGATGGTGTTATCTTTTTTGCTTTATTTATATCTTTTTTGCTTTATTTAGCAAATTCAGGTCTTCAAGTTGGCACAATCAAGGGCTAGCTTGCAGCGCTGTCTATCTTCAAGCGCACTGCAGAAGAGCCTTCATACTTCAAATTGCCCTCAGTGATTCAATTTCTGAAAGGGTTAACTAATGTTTTTCCCTCAACTCCTTTTCAAGTTCCAATGTGTGACCTAAACCTAGTCTTGAAATGTCTAATGGGGACTCCATTTGAACCCCTTCATTCCTGTTCATTAAGATTTCTTACTCTTAAAACAGTCTTTATAGTGGCTTTAACTTCTGCCAGAAGAGTGAGCGAATTACAAGCCTTATCTTGCAAACCTCCACATACATTCTTTCACAAAGATAAGGTTGTTCTACAAGTTAAGCCAAATTTTCTCCCAAAGGTGGTCTCAGAATTCCACATCACACAAAAGATAACATTACCCTTGTTCTATCCTCCTCCCCATCCAGGGAAAGAGGAAGAGAGATTACACAGGCTGGATCCAAGGCGTGCCTTAAGCTTTTACATTAGCAGACTTGCAAGGATCAGGCAAGCAGACCAATTGTTTGTGTCGTGTGCAGGGCACAAATTAGGTTTGCCCATTACAAAACAAACCATTTCAAGATGGATTATTTTAACCATTATAGAATGCTATAAATTGGCAGGAAAAGAGTCCCCTCAACATCTTAGCGCTCATTCAACCAGGGGTATAGCAGCCACTTCAGCTCTCCAAAGAGGAGTTCCAATTAAGGGCATATGTGCGGCTGCCACATGGTTGTCCGCACACACTTTAACCACATTTTACAGTCTTGGTTCCTCCTCTAGCCAGGAGACGAAATTTTGAAAAGCTGTGTTGCACTCTGTGCATCTTTAAAAGGAAACATTTAATTTTACTATCGCCTCCTCTATATACTACTGCTATGGGAGTCTGTCAAAGATAAGGAATACGTCGGAGGACACAATCCCTTCGAAGAACAACTTACTTACCAAACCGGTAATGTTCTTTCGATGGGATGTTCCTCCGACGTATTCCTTATCACCGCTCCCATCCTTCCCCGCAGTAAAACTTCCCTTGTATTTGCAGCCTACGCTCCTTCAAGGTTATTAACCAATTCATGCAAAGCAAAACGGCACCTCAAAACGGAACTGAACAATGGACGCTGTGCAAGACTATTTGTACCCATGGTGACGTCGGCGCCGATACGGAGACCTTCGAGGGACACCGACTTGATGGACGTTGACGCGCAGCGCCCTCTACTGATAAAAAAAATTCCGAGGCCAGCAAGCTGGAAGTGGATTTATCAAAGATAAGTAATACGTCGGAGGAATATCCCATCGAAAGAACGTTACCAGTTTGGTAAGTAACTTGTTCTTCTTCATAGACCACTTAAAACTTCATGTTACAACAAAAAAAAATTAAAATACATTAACTAAAACGTTAAGCAATTTAAATTCATGATTCCTTAAAACTGATCATCATTGTTACTTTCATTTGTGCATTTTCAAGTTATTCAGCCTAGTAGTTTATAATGGCTAAAAGGTAGGGAGAGTATACTTGCTGCCCTATTAGCTAAAACAAGGTTCGAAACATTGTAATAATTCTTCATAGGTGGTTAAACATCGTCTGAAGTGCCACGATACCTAAGCACAATTATTCGCTTTCACAGCCAAGCACGGTGGATGGAACAAGCGACACTCAACATTAAGTGCTAAGCGTGCCTTTGCAAAATTCCAAAGCATTTGCCTTTGATCAAATATCCTCTCTCTTGAACAACGGTTTCAGAAATCATATTCTTTCAGATTTCAGCCTTTCACACACAAATAGAAAATGGCCAATTGTTTTCTCTCCTTGATTACAAATAGGGCAGATTCCATCCCCTCCGACTTTCCAAGATCTTGTAAAGGTAGCAATCTGGACAATTGTTTACTCTCCTTCATTACAAATAGGGCAGATACCATCCCCTCTGACTTTCCAAGATCTTGTAAAGGTAGCAATCTGCAAAGTCCCTAGCCTAAAACTGACAAAAAGGGCTCATGCATAAGGGGGGGGCTCAAGTAATCTAAATAGTCTTCTAGACCAAAATTTTCCTTACGCACCAGATAATCAGGACCTAATTTTAAGGTTTTGGCAGCTTCCACCAGGTTTATCCTGGCTAGGGTGATTTCTTTTTCCTTTATTCTACCTTTGGTGTTGACTGCAATCGAAAGGGGGTCTTCCCAGAGTGAGTTTTCGTTTATGCAGTACAATGTTTTCTTAACATGTAGTACCGAAGGAATGCTTTTGCAATAGCCTTTTGCAAGTGAAGGAAGAACTGGCCGTGTCGGATGAAGGGTAACAGGATGTTGGTACCTACACCAGTGAGAAAGCAGATGGTGGAATTGGCACATGTAGGGCACCGGGGCATTGTGTCGACCATAAGAATGTTGAGGCTGAAGGTATGCTTCCCACAACTAGACTCGATAGTCAAAGACCTACTGAAACAGTGCCCTACATGTTGTCTTATTACACCCACTATGCACCGCAAACTGTTACGAATGACTGAACTTCCAAAAGAGGTGTGGGAGGAAGTTGCCTTTTATTTATTTTGTGACCGATTGAAAGGGGGAAATATGTGATAGCAGTTGTGGATGAATATTCACGATTACAGGGAGAAGAGAGAGTCATAAGCTACCCCTATTAAACCGTTAAGGCTGCGGTAGGTTTTCAAAAGGCAGGAAGCTAGTTTGTAAATGTTAGCTATCAAAAGTCACAAAAAATGGGAGAGGATAAAACATTTTTGTTTATTCAGACATACAAATAAAATATAGAATCATAGTAAAGAATACATAGTTTGAAACGAAAGATCACATGCAAGCCTCGTTTGGCTTGTAACAAAAGAACACAAAAAATGGAAATGAGTACAAAACTGTTGTTACATCACAGTTTGGTAGGTGAGGGTTAGTAGCATGCATTGTGGATTTCAAATACTACAATCAGATTGGTAGTATGTCATAGTGGTCGACACATTGTTATGGGTGTTTCTGGTTCGGCAGGGTATTCAACCTTCACTGAGTAGAAATGTTCACAGATGAAGGGTCCGAACTTTCATCAGGACGTGTTTGGGAACGCCTATTGGGAGGGGGACTATGTATTCTTTACTATGAATTCTATATTTTATATGTATGTCTGAATAAACAAATTATTTTTATCCTCTCCTCTCCCATTTTTGTGACTTTTGATAGCTAACATTTACAAACTAGCTTCCTGCCTTTTGAAAACCTACTACAGCCTTAACGGTGTAATAGGGGTAGCTTATGACTCTCTCGTCTCTCTGTAATTAACCTTTTTGAGTCAAGCCCCTCTTTAACAAAAAAGAAGGCAACTAGCCCCCTTTTTTCTATGAATATTCACGATTACACAGATGGTAAATTCCACAGCAGCCCACCACGTCATTCCAGTACTGGACCGAATATTCACAGCCTATGGCATTCTGAAACAGGTGAAGTTGTATAATGGACCCCCATTCACAAGCCAAGACTTCAAGACATTTGTTGATTGTATCGGGTTAATCTACAGAAAAATAACTCCGCTATGGCCCCAGGCCCGCGGGACGATTGAGCGTTTTATGGCCAACTTGAAGATAGCACTACAGATATCCTGTTTGACGGGGCAATTATATGAACAGGTGCTACAACAATTGCTGCAAGATTACCGGAGCATGGTCCACAGCTCTACAGGGAAATGCCCTGCAGAGGTGATTTTTAGTCTCGGCATTCACACTCGGTTGCCACAAAACAACACGGAATCTGTGAAAACATGGAAGAAGATGTCATGAACGCAAAGGGCTTGACTGCTAAGGAGAAAAGATTAAACATCATGCCAACACCCAGAGGAGGGCAAAGGCCTCCTCACTGACACCTGGAAATGTGGTAGTTGTGAAACAGCCCAGAACAAGCAAACACACTGCCACGTTTCATGACGAATAATTAGTCATCACCAGGAAAAAAGGGCTCCATGATCACCACAGTGGGAGACCAGCGTCAGGTGACGTGGAACTTGTCACACTTCAAGAAGGTGTCAGTGACTGACCAGCCATGGAGGAGCAGACCTCGTGAATGTGAGCTTATCTACTCCTCCGATGAGCCGTATCATGGTGAAGGTGAGGACTCTGACGCTGCGCACTATGACCCAGCATCAGTGCCTAGAGCTGGACATTCGGAGGTGAGATATGATAAACGTCAAAGGGCAAGAATAAGGCCCCGTAGACTTATTGAAGAAATTGGGCAATAAGAGACAGTTAGCGTTTAAATTGGGGGGGGGGGGTTGTAGCATCGGGGAAAGCTGGGAATTGTAGTCACGGGTGGGGGCGGGACCTCAGGTGTGGGGTGGGAAGTGATGTTGCGGAAACAGAGCAAAGAGTTTGTTCGAAGCTGTTGGTGAATAAAGAAGGTTGTGCCAGTTACCCCGTGCCCGCCTCTTATTGAGGGAAACGCTGTGCAGAGTCCCCAAGTCCCGAGCAGCCCCCGTTGGACTTCACACAATCAAGGTCTGAGAGGAACAATGCACTCTCAAACCCCCACGGTGATGAGGTTCCACATGGTAGGGGGGCCGGCCGTGGGGCTTTGTTAAATAAATGTAGAAAAGTAAAGCTGTCTTTTGCTTGAGACTTTGCGATGCACTGCATATGCCGTTTTCTACCCTATAAGCCAGTTTAATTCAAATTGCACCGGAAAACGCGATGAGCAGTTTCTGAAAAGGCTTCCAGCCCATCTCGCTATCTTGTTCCATAAAAGTGTCAGTTTAGAGATCATGCAATATGTTCGACCTATCATTTGCATTCTGAGCATGTTTCTTTCTGTCATTAATAATGTGCACGCTTGCTGAATAGATCAGCCTGGCTGTTTACTCTGCGTCACCCCCCCCCCCTTCTCGCCCGCTGCATCATGCCCTCTACTTAGTTATACCAACCAGATGTCCTTTGTTGTACTAAGTGCATTCTTTCCAAAGCTTGTCACATAAACCTCCTTCATGTATTACGCACAGATGCACACCTCTTGAAAACGCCAGTCTCTCACATCTGCTCACCCTCTCACTGCTAGGAAACAACATTGTAAAAATGTCCCTCAAGTCCATAATTTGAGGGCATGCAGTGGAAATATCATTACAAACTCTCTAAGCTTTTTCTCGGGCTCTGGGGGCAATCGAGCACTCAGGGGGAAAGTGAAGGATTCTTTCATTGCCCTGAATTCTTCTGCCCAAAGATGTAGTTGTTTGTCAAGTATGTTTAAGTACAAGGTAGAGGACTGTGGGGGGGGGGGGGGGGTCATATGGACAGAGAGAGGAGTCTTCGACCTTTTTGCTACTCAGGTGTTTTGGACGGGTATTCCCATCAGCCCTAGCCATCCTAGAACATGGTGAGGGCTCATGTGAATCATAGTCCAAAACAAGAGAGGCACAAGTCACAGACTCCTGAACTTAATACTTTGCTGCTTTCCAAACCTTCCATGCTTTTGGTAATCTTCTGAAAGCAGTGTCGAGTGCCAGAGAGACGGCTACACGCATCATGGAATTCTGTCAGTGCATGATTCACGAGGCAGGGTACAGTGTCCCGGTGCGCTGCCAGTTAGAATTGGACCAGCTTCAAAAATATCACATTCACAATATCAGCGCATGCACGTCCCTCAGTGTACAGCATGAGCCGCCAGAGTACTGAAAATGCGCATAAATGCCTACATAAAGAAAGGCAAACCTACTGGCTGTGTCAATGCTTGCTTTTGATAAGGGAGAACTTTCATTTCAGGTTGGGCAGATTTGTTAATGTAAATCGTCTCAGGAAAATAATCCCTACTAAGCCTCGGTCCCTTGGAACTGGTCCACCGTTGAGGACTGGGCAACCTGAGTTACAGTGCATAGGAATCGAAGTGGCCGAGCAATGGCCATCCTACTGGATAGACAAATGCGTCAATTGATGGTCACATGATGTTCAGAGACTTATGTTATTATGTTATTAACATATTTTTTATTATAATCCCATATTAGTAATGCATACATTGGCACCTGGGTGTAGTATGCCATCCCTTCTCCTTTAACAATGAAGATGTTCTTGACGGTCCAGTTAAACAGCTATTGACCTGTGAGTAAACAGGGCTGGTCTTAAGCTAACTATAACACATTGCTTTTATTTGATTTGGACAGTGTAAACGATAAGGTTACCATTACACTTTGTGTGTACCAAAAGGGTGGAATAAAGATGTTTGGTCCAGTCAATAAAATGCTTGCTGTCATGTATGAGGGCAAAGCAAACTGAACAGTGTCCCATTGGTCTTGACAACACGCAAATGCTCCCCCAAGAAGGCGTGCCATTCCATTGACATTGGGGCCCTTAGGCGCGTTGGGGTGCAGATGGTGGTGGCTGCTGGTTGCGCCTGTACTAACGGCCGCCTCCTTCCCTCAGACACTAAGCAAGATGGAGATGCTTTTGACATGGGATGGTGTCTGTGATGGGATACCTGGTCTGGGGTCCAATAAGTGCACTGTAAGGCTTGTGTGAAATACAGCATACCTGTGACAAGCTGAGGAAGTATGAGGGGGATGAGCGCCAGTAGGATGGATTCTTCTGATGATTGCTGAAACATGTACTAAGTGTACAGGATGAACCGAGCCACTGCTAACTGTAGGGTTGGAGCCGATTGACACCAGTTCCTGTTTAGGAAGTGTCATGTTCGATCCTGTAACTTCAGCTATCTTGAGCATGTACAGAAATGCCCTAAAGCAGTGGCAATCACCTATGCCTCCACAATACCTGGTGATCGTCTCCTAAAACCAACCCTCTGGTGACCAGAACAGCCCATCAATGAGTTGCTATAATATTTGCAGGTGCCATTCTAAGCTCAACTTGACCTAACACAGTCACGTGCGAGCAATGCCCCACCGGGTACTCTTTCAATTCCTGTGCCCTTCTCATGGCAGTGACCTGGGAGGATAGCCCTTCCTTAATCTCAGTGGTTTAGGATAACCTTGCTTGATCCAGAAGCTGATACCTCATTTTCAGTGATAGGCTATGCACCGTTAGGTCTCCCAGCACCCATCCCTAACTGTGTTTTGAGAGGATATCGGATTACAACTTCAGCTGTGCTCTGCGTGCAGCAGGTTTTGGGGCAGGTGATGACATCTTCCCTGATTTGCTGGCATGTTCCTGGTTCTATGTATAATTCTCTTATGAAGCCGCAGCACCCTTTGTTTCGCAAATTTAATATAATGAACGATGATTGTGAGCTGCCTACCCAAAACTATTTTACATTCACTGATAATAACATAAGGGAACAATTCAAGGCACAAAGCCGTTGTCAAGATTCATCTCAGACTGCATGTGGCAGCTTCAGTGGTAACTAGAATCTCATCTGTACCACCGAAGAGAAAGAAGATGTGGTATGCGTGGCGTAACAGGGTCTACCCAGGAGGTAAGTTAGTCAGATCATCAAATGATCGTGGCCAACACTGCACACTAGTGGAGTACGAGCAAAACATACCCAAAAAGTCTCCTCGTACTATATAAATGTCTGAGCAACCTTATTGGCGTGTTGGTGTGAGCAAACATTTAATTAAAAGAATTGATATCGCTTAAAAAGGGCAGTTGACGTGTTTAGACTGTGTCCATGATAGTAATGGAACACATTCTAATACCGGTTAAGAGGTCAAGATCGCAGAGAATTCGTTACATGTCTGACTAGGTGACTAGTTTATAATTTTAAATGCTCATGTAATAAAATGGAGAAACCTCATCTGATAGCTTTTAAGCATCTTCTCGACTCTTCCCAACATAATATTTCTCAATTGCAATTTTAAATTTTGAAAGAAATTCTGAAATGCCCCACAGCCGGAGGCAGAAAACAAGACTGCAACAGAAATAAACCTTTGGGATTCTTTTCATGTTAAGACTTGCTGCAGATTGCTCTAATGAAAAATGTGTTGCCCACTGTTTTTAACCGTGTTTTTTTTTAAAACTAAGGGAGTTTATCCCACTGCTCAGTGAGCGAGAAAGAAATGTAGGCAGCTTATATTTAGATAATAAATACTGGGAGGGATGTAAGCATGTTTTATGTATATTGAGTAGTAGCTATATGGATTAGATGTTTTCAGAAAACATTGTGGTATTTTAGGTAAACGTTTTTTCTTTAATGGGCACTTAAAAGAAAGTTTTCCCAAATTGTCTTATAGGGCCTCATTACACGTTGTGCGGTAAAAACCTCAAATTTCTGGCATGGCGCTTTTAACGTGTCCGCCCTCGCAAGAGGGCGCTAATAGCGTACCATTACGAGTACGCAGTCACGAGCATGGCGCCATGCCGGTAAAGACCCTACCGCCATGCCGTTAAAGACCCAAAAAAGTCACTTACCGCCCTCGACGAAAGTGCAGATAGCACCTCCGCCTGCGTGCAAAGAGCGGTGCCACAATTAGTGGTGACCGTTAAATTGCGGAACCGGAAATAGCGTCATCGCACAGGAACGGGAAAGAGCATGGCGGCCATCTTTAAAAACACAATCCATTGCCATCCACTGCCCCCTGGACCTGTTTGGAGTAGGTTGCAGTTGCAAATCATCCGGGACACCTTCAACATGCCCAAGGCATTTAAAAAAAGCACTGACAGGCAGTGCAAAGAAAAATGTACCTCGGAGGAGTTAAACATGGTGACCCAGACCCTGGCTGACAATGCTGAGGTTGTCTTTGCCAACGACATGCGGCGGCCGACACTACTGAAAAAAAAGGCCATGTGGGAAGAAGTTGCGGTTAAAGTCAGTGCAGTGGGCACCAGCACCCGCACGGTGCGTGAGTGAAGGAAAAGGTGGGACGACCTCAGACTGCGGGTGAGGGGCATCCTTGCCGAAAACCACCGAATAGCCACTGCAGGTGGAGCCGGTTCACCCATCAGACTAAAGGAATGGGAGGAGACCTGTGCAAACCTAATCGCAGTGGAATCCATTGAGGGAGTAGGCACTATGGAGCAAGGCGTGGGAACCACTTCGGATGGAGGTGAGTGTACACATGACAGGATGCTATGTGAATGTACTGTCCCCGCCAAATGTGAGCCCAGAATCCTCTCATGCATGGACACACATCCACACATGCATCCATCCCAGCCCATGTCAGTGTCAGACCCAAACACACACACATGCACACATCACCATAGACAAGTGCCAAACACAACCATGCATGGATGAGGCACTGAACTGACACATCACCTGCATCCACAACTATTAAGTCCCAATGGCCACAACTGCATTATTGATGTATCCTGCATGAAGTACATAGAAACGTAACCAATGCCATCCCCCTTCTTGTCCCTGACAGGCTCACATACAGATGGTGAGGATGCCGCAAATGCATCCCAGGCACCGCCTACAAGTAAGAGACCAAGGGCACAGGACTCTGAGGACACCCCCACGACATCTAGGGGCAAGGTTCCACATGATGAGTGTGAAGCTTCGGAGGAGTGCCACTGCCAGGATTGAAGTAGCCACACCACCAACTGGAGCCCCACCACCGAAGGTGAACCCACAACCACCAATACCAGCCACCGAGGGCCCACCATCAGCTACGCCAAGCTCCGCAGGAGAGGCAGCCGCCACTGCCCCCCTATCTGACCTTGAGGACACAGCAGTTGGCACAATGCAGATGCACACCCCAAGCCCCCCTACAATCCCTGAGCCAGCACCGTTTCAGATACCTGGGTCTGATGTCACTGGTGAGGACAACATTCCAGCCATAATGTCCCCCATGGTGGCTTCACCTGCTGTCATGGATGCATGTGAGGGCACAGCAGCCACTACACCATCACCCAGCACTGCCCTCGAGCTGGCCACCATCCGGCAGCGTCAACAGGAACTTACTGTGCTGGTTAGCCAGCATGTTGAGGAGGCTGCCCATCTCAGGGAGGATATTGTGGAGACGGCAAGGCACTCCAGTGAGAGGATGGAGGCCTGTACTGACAGGCTTTGTGAGGAGATAGCTAGGCTAAGGGAGGTCCTCACTGGAATAGCTGCCACGTCACACCACCAGGACAGTATGCCACGTCGTCATCCGCCAGTTCAACGCAGACAAGCCCCCTCCGCCGCTCAACCCGCACCACCAGGCGCATGTCTGCCCATCCTCCAAATGCTGCTGCAAATAATGGCCAATAGGGGGTTTATGGCGATTCTTCTGCGTGCATGGGCCAATGCAAACATGGCAGACACATGAGGAACTGTTGTGGGTGGTGGGTGGAAGGGTGTTATGGGTCTGTTGTGGGGGGGTGGGTGGAAGGGTGTTATGGGTCTGTTGTGGGGGGTTGGTGGAAGGGTGTTATGGGTCTGTTGTGGGGGGTGGGTGTAAGGGTGGTGGGATGTTTGGTGACATGCACTTTTTCATCTTTCCGTTACTTAATACACTGGTGTCTGATCAAAACACAGGCTTGGACATCTTCTTTGTGTATGTGTACTTTATTGGCGACAGGGTCCATTGCGTGCTT